>NC_136993.1:47472217-47589620 GCF_032717465.1 Coenobita brevimanus | reverse complement strand
ACAGTTTCGGCAACAAATTCTCTTCTGGAAACTCTCCATTTCATGGGAATTTATCACACCAGCCATGAAAACAGGTGTGTTTGTATGTGTGGGGAGATGAAACAGGTGCGGGGAGCGGCCCTACAAGGCCTCATAGTCTTTCGAAAACTAACACAGACGGACACTACTCAGAGGTGTTAATCTGGGCAGGTATTGGGAATTTAAAAAAAAAAAAAAAGACTCGTCGTATGTAGTACAACATACAGCATTCTCCAACTACGTATGTACAGAAATTGGTAGGTACGAAGTGAGAAATGAACAGAGTGAGGTGTAAAAATTTGGGAAGAAGTAGAAATAACATGAAACAGGTACGTTCATCAGGCCTGACACTTGGGGACCTGTTGGGGGTTGGAAGGGTGGTGAGGGACAAGGAGGGAGAGATGGGGTGGGGTTTGGAGGGGGGACGAGGCTAGCAGGGAGGGAGGAGGGGCAAGAGAGGGTGGGAAGGGACGCAGGTTGCTGTGGGAGGAGAGATGCAGTTGCGTGGAGGGGTGGGAGAGTGATGGGGATCAAGGAGGGCATGAGGGAGTGTAATAGAGGGTAGTATGGAGGTGGTCGAGAGGGGGGTGCCCCCCCACCACCTGGGTTGGTCTGATCCCCCCTCACGCAACATCAGGGGCGAGTTCTCATTGGCCTGAAGCCATGTACATCATAATCGGGGTAGAGCAAGTGCTCCGCTGTTTTTCACAGGCCGCGTTCAATTGATGCGATTAGGTATTTTGGCATAAAACTCAAATCGCATCAATTGATGTGATTAGGACTTAAGAGGTTAAGGGTAGGAGAGTGAACTAACTAGTTTTTGTGAACCCTTCTTCTGGTAAAGGCAAGTTAATGTCAAGTGACACTAGTGGGAACATTGCAACCCCAGAGCATGTTAGTTCTACGAAAGTGAGTACAGTGTTGCCAGAGGGTCAAGAAAAAGTGTCAGGTTTTGCCAGTATTGCCAGAGAACGGGGCACTTGGAGGATTGGTGCTGGAAAAAACGAGGGAAAAGTTCCTCTGTAAAACCTATTATTTTGTTAAACAATTGGGGATCTTTTGACACCAACAGAGAGCATCCACTATTGTTAGCAGTAGTCAGACACAACCTCAGCAGGTGCATATTGTTAATAAGGCCAGAGTGGAACTGTCAGTGGTGGATAGACAGACTCCTGTAGAGCCATTGTTAGACACTAGTAAGACTTGGGCAGTGCAGCTGTCAGGTTCAGGTGAGAGTGGTAATAAGACTCCATCAGAGTGTCCTCCCCCAAGTAGTACTCAGAGTGACTCCTCGCCAGGTCATTTATTTGCTAACTGTATTTCTAAGGGGTTAGTTTCAGTTGATGGAAAAGGTGGTAAGGAAGTCACTATACTTAGAGACACAGAAGCTTCACAGTCATTAATGTTGAAGGGGATTGTTGATGTAGCGACCCTAATGAATGTGTCTTGTTGCAGGGTATAGCTGAGTTGGTATCTGTTCCCCTAGTTGAGGTGAAGCTCCAGTCAGAGTTAGTTACTAGTTCAGTGCATGTGGGTGTTGTTGACCAGCTTTCTGTACAAGGGGTCACTTTCCTTCTGGGTAATGACTTGGTGGGAGGATAGGTGAGTGCTGTTCCCTGCATGTCAAAAACTACCCTGAGTGAGAATAGGACTAAAGAGTTGGAAGATACATGTCCTAAATTGTTGCCCGCATGTGCTATAACTACAGCTATGACGGCAAAAGCTAACCATGAGAATGTTGACAGTAATGTCACTGGCAATGCCGATGATGATATTGGGGTTGGTGATACCTTTTTTGTCCAGTTAAATGACTCAAAAGTTGATGATTCTTCCCAGACTGATGCAAGTGCAAAGATCTGATCCAGAGATTGCCACTTTAATTGACTGAGCAGTTGGGGAAGATGAATGTGAGTCTGAACTGACAGAGTTTTATTATTTAAGGCCCAATAACATGTCAATGAGAAGATGGAGGCCTCCTAGTGTTGCTCATGATAACGAGTGGGAGACTGTACATCAGGTGGTGGTTCCAAGACCCTATAGGCAAAAAATTATGTCCATTGCTCATGACTCGTCCTAAGCAGGTCACTTGGGGGTGAGGAAGACTCTCTTCCGCATCTGGCAGTATTCTTACTGGCCTGGAATCCGTCAAGATGTCTCCCGGTTCTGTAGGTCATGTCACACCTGTCAGCTAGTCGGTGAGAGCAATAAGCCCATCCCTGCAGCTCCTTTGATTCCTCTACCTGTATTTGAGGCCCCATTCACTAGAGTCGTTGTGGACATTGTTGGCCCTTTGCCTAAAACCTCCTCAGGCCACCAGTACATCTTCACAATGTTTGACATGGCCACTAGATATCCTGAAGCCATTCCCTTGAGAAATCAATCAATCAATCATTTCCTGTGGCACCCCACGGGATGCATAGGGCCTCGATGAACTCTCTCCACAAATATTTGTTTCTTGCCATTTCCTTCATGTCCCACCAACACTCCTCTCCTGCTTCTTTATTCATTGTCGTCAACCAGGTTTCCCTCAGCCTACCTCTTCTTCCTCTAGCAGTCCACTCTGGCACATCCTGTATTAAACTGCCTTCCTTTTTGTATATGTGCCCCAGCCACTTCCAGCGAGACAGTCTCACATATTCTTTAACTGGTTCCAGTCTCGTAATATCCCTTATTCTTTCATTTGTAACTCTGTCTTGCCACTTTACCCCAGGAATCCTTCTCAGTATTTTATTCTCAAATCCTAATATTTTCTGATCTGTTGCAATTGTACTGTACCATGACTCATGCCCATAAATTAAAATTGGTCTAACCATGGACTTGTAAATTATCACTTTAGTATGTACCGAAAGCATATTATTATTCCAAACAGATTTCAACATTCCAACAGCTCGCCAAGCCTGTCTAATCCTCTCCTCAATTTCATTGTTTAATGATCCATTAGATGATACAATCGTTCCCAGATATTTAAAGTTTTCTACATTCTTCACCACATTATTCCCAATTACACAATCGATTTGGGTCTCCATGTTCATATTAATAATTTTAGTCTTTCCACAATCTATTACCAATCCCACTTTTTCTCCTTCCTCCACCAGACAATCAAGCACCCTCTGCATCTCGTAAATACTTCCGGAAATCAGTACTATATCATGAGCATAATCCAAATTCATCAGCTTCTTATTTTCTTTCCAGTTAATTCCTGCACCTGTTCTCCTTACAACCTCTCTCATAACATAATCCACAACCAAAACAAACAGCAAAGGCGAAAGAACTCCTTTTTGAATCACTCGTGACCTAACTTCAAATGGATCACTCAAAGAACCACCCACCATTACCTTACAAAAAGTACCTTCATGCAGGCTTCGAATAATATTTACAAACTTTTCTGTTATACCATAGAATCTCATAATTTTCAACACAGAAATATTTCAGCTAAATTGGTTGTAAAGGAAATGCTGACCTTCTTTACCCATTTTGGTCTCCCTAGGGAAGTTCAGTCGGATCAAGGCAGTAATTTTAATTTCAAACTGTTCAGACAAATTCTTAAGGAGTTAGGAATCTTACATATCAGTTCCTCAGCAATTCATCTTCAAACACAGGGTGCATTAGAGAGGTATCACCAAACTTTGAAGAGTATGCTCAGAAAACTAAGTGTTCATGAAAAGGAATGGGACAAGTGTTTGCCTTTCCTACTTTTTTGCAACCGGAGAGGCACCGAGTGCGTCTTTGGGCTACTTCCCATTTCAGTTAATCTTTGGCCATGAAGTAATATGTCTTCTTAAACTTCTCAAAGAACAATGAGTCAAAGATGATGACCAAATTAACTTGCTAGACTGTGTCAAAATTTAAAGAAAGACTGGCCTATAGTATGGAAGTAGCCAGGACACACTTGGAGTCCTCTTTGGAGAAGATGAAGAGGTAGTATGACCACTCTAAGAAAGCTAAGAACAGACGATCAAGTTCTTGTCTTGCTTCCCGTTCATGGTCAGCCTCTGCAGGCAAATTTTGCAGGCCCTTATGTAGTACAGAAGAGGGTAGGTGAAGTCAATTATGTCATTTTAACCCCAGACCGGAGGAAGGAATGAAGATTGTGCCATATAAATATGCTGAAGGAGTACCACAGGCGAGACATGGACCCCCCTAGTGCTGCATGGCTGTCGAGTTGGCGGAGGACGAGGGCTGCCCTTTGACTTTGGACCAGACGACCAGTTGGAGATAAAACCAGGATGCTTGGAGTACACTGACTGATAAACTCTAACTTGACTGCAGAGCAGTGTGCAGAGCTTGTTGCCCTTCTCAGGAAGTTCCCTGATGTTTTTTGGGACACCCCAGGATGGAAAGAAGTGGCACAGCACGATGTGGACACTGGAGGTGCCAGCCCTGCAAAGCACTCCTCCTACAGGGCTAGTCCTCAGAAGCAGACCATCATTCAAGAGGAACTGAACTGCATGTTGCAGCAGGGGTTAATCGAGTCCTGTCAAAGTGAGTGGTGCTGTCAGGACTCCATATTATAAATACAATTAATAACAAAGCATGATGGATAGATAGATAGTTAGATAGACAGAGCACCAGACAAGGTGTGGGAATGGGATATTAGCTTGCAACTCGTTAAGTGAAGGAATGTTGATCGTGCACCAGAAGCAGTACATACACACAGACATATGGTATTTTAGAAGCTTCCACGACAGTCGAGCACACGTGACACGACCCCTGCTACATGAGAATGTAGGTGTCTGAGCTCAGAAGGAGATAGGCCATAGAACCGGCAGGTAGTAGGGAGAAGGAGGCTAGCAAAATGGTTGAGAGGGTGGAAGGGAGAGAGAGAGAGAGAGAGAGACAGCGAGACAGCGAGGTAGCTCACGGGACTCTATACTTCATTCGTGTGTGAGACTTTGTTAATATTTCCAAGACAAATAAAAATAGTCCCATACTCATCTTTATCTCTCCTGTCATTGCATGACAATGGGAATTAAGATTATCTACTTACAAAACTACTCACGTATAACAACCGCTCGTCCACGAGTCTAATATATGGATAACTGATCTACAAAACACACTACAAGAAGCTACAAAGTTCTTGTAAAATATGGCAGCATCGAACGTACGAACCTCGTCTACGAATCTACAGTGAATTTCTACAAAAACATGCGAGACTCTAATCAAGATTAGCTTCAGTTCTACAGTGAATTCCTACAAAATACAAGCTACAAGTCTACAAGCCTATGAGCCTACAAGCCTACAAGCCTACGAGCCTACAAGCCTATGAGTCTACGAGTCTACAAGCCTACGAGCCTATGAGTCTACAAGCCTACGAGCCTACGAGTCTACGAGTGTACAGTTGAGTCTACATTATCAAGATTGAAAACAAACAATACCTCTTACAACCAACATCTCACAACTAGCTCCTGACAATTCTCTCCAACCCCCACTCTGTCTCCCCGATCATCACGCTGATGTAGTGGTGAAGAAGTCACATGATGCCTTGCCAGTAGTTTAACAAAATATTGATACAAACACTCTTCCAATTTCTACGACAAAGCAACGAACTACAACCATCTACGATCAACTACAAGTAACAAGTCTACAAGACATCTCTATAAGTTTCTTCATGCACCTACAAGTAGTGACAGTCTTCATCCCACAACAAGTAAATCATAAGAGAAAAGGACCGAGAATACATCGAGAAAGAAAAACAAAACAAACAAATGAAGAGCGAGACACGACTCACAACTCACAACCACCTGACCTCACCTTTGTAGCCAACATTTATATATATGTAACTCTTAATTCTTGTAATGGGTGAGTTTTGAGTTTTGGTTAAAGTTATTTTGGTAATTGAAGAGCAGGAGGAGTTAAAGATGAATACACGGAGTTGATCTTGATTTATTATCTTCAGAGAAAGTCTAAGTTAAGCAGCGTATGTATTATACAGAGACTTAATATACTAAGTAAGTCTAGTTAGACCCCTCTTCTTATTCGCTCTCTCTACTACCTCCCCCCAACCTCCACCGCTGACGCAGAAATGCTAGAAGGTCAAGATGACGAAGCAAATACCAAGCCCATATTCACAACTCATCTTACTCACTCATCTTCACTGAAGTTACTCGTCGCTACTCATTTACTAACCACAGCTACCAGTGTGGGAAGTCGACGTCACCATACGTGTTTTCTGAGACAACGCTATGCCTATCAACGTGTGTCTGACACCGCACAACACGTCAATCAACCCGTGAAGGACAACGCTATCACCACGTGCAACACCACTCACACCATTCCCACCATGGTAAAAACTAGTGAGTTACATAGTTACTTCATTTATACAAAACACAGTGATAGACAAAAAACTTCTGCACAAACATATAAAGCGTGTTGTATGGTTGCAACTTAACCCGCGCCGTCCCGAGGACGTACTTCCACGTCCTCACGTTTTGTCACAGCTAATCCCGAGGACGTACTACAACGTCCTGCAATTGCAAGGTTCATAATTTCCACAATTTTCAATTTTCGCGAGTCATTTTTGGTACGTATACACGGGACACCTTCCTCAACAAGATGCCAGGCAGAGACAATGCCTGACCCAGCATGACCTCCTCCCCCCCCCTGCATGCCCTTTTCTCAGCAATTCACCTGTTATCAGTGACCTGGCCAGTATAGCCATGTCATGCCACGGTACGAAATTCAAGGCCAGAGTGATTCCCCAATCAATGACAATGTGGAGGACAAACTTTACATAGCATTAGAGGAAGAAACAGTTAGAAATGATGATCAGGTAATGTGGCAAAAAAAAGGTCAGGTATTAGTGAGTGAAACAATGCTTATAATGCCTATATTACTGCTTGAAAACCAATATACTCTTGTACTACATATAAATTCGTAACAGTAAATAAATAAATACCGTTTATGAGTGGTGTGAAATAGTTATCCTCCCATAGAACTCGTTTTCTTTGGTGCCAGCCTGATAGAAAACCCAGTAAGGTAAGGAGGCTCTCCTACCTGTAATGAGTATTTTAAACCTCAGGTGAGTGATTTCTCTATGAATTTTCGATGTTTCTCACCAAAAGCGAAAGTTTTAGCAAAAAAAAAAAAAAGGGTCGAAAAATGGTCGGGATTGGGGGTTACCAGTGGTCAAAAAGTGGTCGGGACGGGGCGGGTTAAATACATATACCTACTTCAATTATCTTCATAATTCAATCATTAAATACTTGCAGCAACAATAAATATATATTCGACACTGTATAAATTCATTCATGTATTATAGCATTGGTGTACCACTAACGAGTGTTACCATTTATACCTACATAAAATACGTGCTTCATACATACAACTATACATTATTACATCCACAAAGTAATACAGAAAATGTACTATCATAGTTACTCAGTGAGCAATTAAAAGAACTGTATTAAACATTTATTAATTAAAGCTACCAAATGGAAACAGACAAATTAAGTTATAAGGAAAACAGGAAAAAAAATGGCCAACACAAATGACTTTATCAAGAATGAACAACATCTTCCACACAATCGTGAAGACAAAGATTTCCACACAGTGCTGACATATATATTGCCCGCGACAGGTACAAATGAACAACAAGTCAGTGTATATTGTTAATACTGTATATAGTGTTTATAAATTTTTAATATAAAATAATAAAATATGGGGCTATATAATATCATTTTCATTAATATCATTGCAATATAAACTAAACCTTAAAAAAAGGTACCAAGGGAATTAGTCAGCAATTATGCAACCTCGAACAACACCGAAAAAGCGTAGACAAACGAAGAAAAACAAACTATAGAAAATCGATTAAAAAAAAAAAAATACAGTAAGATCACATAACAAACAAAAGAAAATATGTGTGTTACTACAAATGCCAAAATATCACAAAATTCCTTCTATAAGTGAAACAAAAAGTAAATTAGTATCCTCCACGAGCCAGTGGCATGGCACATCATCACTATCATCGACGCAGCATGACCGGATTAGTGATGTCATGACTGCAATTATCACAATTATGTAACTACAAACAATATGTAACAATTATGTAACTACAAACGATTGCATTATGTTACACTTGCTACAATTATGTAACTACAAACAATATGTAACAATTATGTAACAACAAACGATTGCATTATGTTACACTTGCTACAATTATGTAACTACAAACGATATGTAACAGTTATGTAACGACAAACGATTGCATTATGTTACACTTGCTAGAATTATGTAACTACAAACGATATGTAACAATTATGTAACGACAAACGATTGCATTATGTTACACATGCTACAATTAGTAACTACAAACGATATGTAACAATTCATACAATGTTACAGTTATGCATTACCACAGTATTATGTAACAATTCATACAATGTTACAGTTATGCATTACCACAATATTATGTAACAATTCATACAATGTTACGGTTATGCATTACCACAATATTATGTAACAATTCATACAACGTTACAGTTATGCATTATCACAATGTTACCACAATTTTATGTAACAGTTCATACAATGTTACAGTTATATTACCACTTAATATTATATAACAATTCATACAATATTACAGTTATGCATTACCACAATTTTATGTAACAGTTCATACAATGTTACAGTTATACATTACTATTATGTTACTACAATATTATGTAATAATTCATACAATGTTACTACAATTCTGTACTACCAGAATCATCACACAAGTTCGGTGAAATATTAGGCATTAGTAAAGGGATAACTCCATATGTAATGAAATGACCTAGCAGTATTATAATTGCACAATTATATGCGTATGTCTGTTATAAATACACATTTTACATATGTTATACAATCAGTTTAACTAATAGTGCATTTATTCAATTGTATACAACTTGTTTAGAATGTAATATTACTGGATCATTGCAATATTATATCTATACAATATTATAATCAATATTATGTATTAAGAGTGAAGAAGAATATTATATATTTATAGATCAGCATATGTCAAAGATGATTGCTGTCGGAGGACCACCAGCTGTGTGACCGAGCGATGTCAGGACATCATATTATAAATACAAATCATAACAGAAAGCATGATGGATAGATAGATAGATAGATAGACTGAGTACCAGACAAGGTGTGGGAATGGGATACTAGCTTGCAACTCTTTAAGTGAAGGAATGTTGATCATGCACTGGAAGCAGTACATACACACAGACATACAGTATTCTAGAAGCTTCCACGACAGTAGAGCACACGTGACACGACCCCTGCTACACGAGAATGTAGGTGTTTGAGCTCAGAAGGAGACAGGCCATAGAACCGGCAGGTAGTAGGAAGAAGGAGGCTAGCAACATAGTCGAGAGAGAGAGAGAGAGAGAGAGAGAGAGCGCTCGCGGGGCTGTATACTTCACTCGTGTGTGAGAGACTTTGTTAATATTTCCAAGACAAATAAAAATAGTCCCATACTTATCTTTGCTTCTCCTGTCATTGCATGACAATGGGAATTAAGATTATCTATTTACAAAACTACTCACGTATAACATCCACTCGTCCACGAGTCTAATATATGTATAACTGATCTACAAAACACACTACAAGAAGCTACAAAATTCCTGTAAGAGTGCTTCCCGGTCATAGTGGTTCCAAAACCCGATGTGTCATATCGCTTTTGTATTGATTATCGTAAAGTCAACTCCGTTACCAAGACTGATACCCACTTCCTAGAGTAGATGATTGTGTGGACGTGATAGGCAGTGCTAAGTTTATCACAAATTTAGATTTTGTTGGAAGGACACAAGTCAAGAGTGAGAGCAGTGGAAATGAGTTATTTAAGAGGAGCCTGTGGAGTCACATGGAAAGACAGGCTGACGAATGAGGATATAAAGGAGCATTGTGGTGTTGATGTGGATGTGATAGGAAGCGTTATGAGGAACACACTGAGGTGGTTTGGCCATGTGGAGAGGATGGAGGGTGAAAGACTGACGAAGAGAGTGCATGTGAGTGAGGTGGAGGGGGAAAGAGGGAGGGGGAGGCCGAAGATGAGATGGAGGGATGGGGTGGAAAGGTATATGAGAGAGGGGGGTGTGAGTTGGGAGCAGGGGAGTGAAATGGCGGGGGACAGGGCGACTTGGAGGCGATTTGTCTGTGGCCGCCCCAAACGGGATTGAGGCGTCTGGCAATAGATAGATAGATTTGATGCAGGGTTATTGGCAAGTCCCACTCAGAGGAAGGGCCCAAGAAGATTCCAGTTTTGTGGTTTGTGGCAATACTTATAAATGTAAGGTCATGCCCTATGGTATGGAGAATGCTCCTGCAATCTTCCAAAGACTGATGAATGATCTCACCAAGGACTTGGATGATTGTGTTACTTACAGTATATTGATGATGTTATTTTTAGCAACACCTAGGAACAACACTTGAGCCAACTAGATGCCTTACTGCAGAGACTGTTCTCTGCTAATTTAATGTTTAATTTAACTAAATGTGAAATTGTGAGGGCTCGAGTCCAGTACCTAGGTTATGTGATCGGTTTAGGCCAAGCGAGTCCACCTGGTGTTAAAGTTCAGGCCACTGTCAAATCCTCCAAACCCAAAAATAAGAGAGAGTGGAAAAGATTCTTGGGTATAGTAGGGTACTACATACGTTTTGTCCTGAACTTCGCTGATCTTGTAGCTCCCTTCACTGAGTTGTTAAGAAAAGGAGTCAAGTATGAGTGGAAGCCAGAATGTGAGGAAACCTATTGTAAAGTCAAAGCCATCCTGCCAAGTCACCCAGTGCTTCAAGCTCCCAGTTTTGATAAACCCTTTAAATTAGCTGTTGATGCCAGTGGCCTAGGGGCTGGCGCAGTTTTGCTTCAGGATAACTGAGATGCCTGTGTGCTATTTAAGCAAAAAATTCAATGAGACCCAGAGAAATTATTCAACTATTGAGAAAGAACTCCTTGCACTCATACTTTCCCTTCAACACTTCTCTGTGTATGTTGGTCCAGGGTCAGGTGATGTTGTAGTGTACACTGATCACCACCCTCTGAAATTTTTGTCCCGATATAATGACAATAATCTTAGATTCACCGACTGGGCCCTATTTTTGCAAGAATACTCCCTTGATGTAAGACATGTAAAAGGTGTCAGTAAGGTTTTAGCAGATTACCTGTCCAGAACTTAGATTGTATAGTATCCAGAAATTTCCCCTTGGGAAATTTCTTCTCTCAGGAAGGGAGGTGTCACTGGCGTAGTTACCCCAATACCAAATGGGTGAAATAGAGAATAAGTGACAACGTAAGGAGACAGGTGAGCCATCAAGAAGATAAATTCTTTTCTTTCTCAGTTTTGCGGGCTGTAAGGAGTAACCCTCGTCCCCAGCTGCGTTTACTTAGCTGTCACTGGACTGATAACACACCAGATGTTTTTCTCAGAAATTATGCAGAAAATCCCTCTCGTCCTTGAACTGTGGGTGTAATTTATAATGTGGGAGGAGCTAAAAGAGAGTATTTGCCAATACAAGCCTAAATAACGTTTGCTATGCTTTCTTAATGGCACGTCAGTGGTCTTGTGTAATTTGTGTAACTTCGCCATTGGCTCCCCTTCATAGCAGGTGCCTCTGTACTTGGTGAGTGACTGTACTGTAGATATTCCATAAGACAGCCAATGGTTAATTCACTGAGAGAGGCGGAGTAAGTCTGCTTGATAACCCCAAGGAAAATGTGAAAAGACACATTTTTTTGTCTCATTTTGTACACACATCCCTCTACACATTTTTGTTTCATTTCATACACACATCCCTGTACACATTTTGTTGTCTCATTTTGTACACACATCCCTGTACACATTTTTGTCTCATTTCTTGTACACACATTTTTGTACACATATTGCCTCATTTACTGTCATGTTACACTTTTGTCACATTGTGTTGCATTTTTCCCCAACACTACTCAATACTTGACTTTGATTACAAAACACACTGTTTGTGCACCATTTCCCAGTTTAGGTTCACTCCTTCATTTACACTAGTGTGTGATTTATATCTGGATTATTTCACTGAAGTCTCCACGTTTCCTCCGGCTTTGTGAGTACTTAGCATCCACTGTGTTCTGGTTAGGTAAGAAATAAGTTGTCTTCCTTTTGTAAAACGAACCCTGGTTTCTTCTTTGGTTGTATATGTTATTGTGTACAGTAAAGGTAGTCTTCTTGTAAGCTTTACCTTATTCATTTTGGTGATTAATTAAGGGCTAAGAGTGCACCCACATAACAATAGCAAGAATATCCAGCAAAAATACCTTATCCTCTTCTGGTGGTTTGTTATACGTGCAATATAAATTGCAGAGGTGCTTCAGGTCCTTCAAAACCTACAACCATAAGGCCCTGTACCTAACTTTTTCTGACGATGTTGAGCCCACGGAATTTAAAGTTGGATATCAGCGGTGCAATGGCGAAGTACACAGCGTGAAGACTGTTGCGCAGGAGAGGGTGTAGAAGAACCAACTCCATGTCTTTCCTGTCACCTACCACCACAACACGCGTGTCTGCTTTCTTCCACATTCCAGCTTCTTCAAATAGACTGAATGGCGGAAACGGTGAGATTAGATCTGGTATCTATTAAGGGAATAAGAATGAACATGAAAGAGCAAAAATTGGGATTAATGTGTTATGCAAAAGAAGGATTATATTATCCGAAAATATATGAATGACAAAGGTCACTTTGTGATGAAGCTCTTTAACTGACACAAAGCAGTTGGTGATGAATTGTATACAGATATTAAGGATGAACAGGAATAGATTCCTGAAATCGATGCCAGTGATTCTGGAGAGATAGATACCACAGAATCGACTCTAAAACTTGAGAACCGATTCTCCTATAGCAATTCGGCCAGTAGCTTGAGAGCAGGAGTTTTCAAATACTGCCACTGACTCAAGTCACGTGTTGCTGGATACGGAGAGTAAGTAAAGTCGAGGCCAGTGGTGAGAAATGGCCACTCATTCCGGTGTGGGCAAGTCCAGCCAATCGGAGTTGGCCTCAGCAGAAGTGCCCCTGCCTTGCACATCAGGCGTGATATAATAATCGATTCCAAAAAGCATAAACATGACTCCTGTTAGTTTATCTTTCAGCTGTAAAAGGGACATAGTTAACTTAGAATTATACAGTGAAGGTATAATTATAGAAGAAAAATACAATTATACATAAATATCATATTTCTGTAAACAATTTAAAAAAATACAAGTTTATTATAGCTATGCATTAAATAATTATTTGTGTTTTCAGTCTCCCACAGTGCTATCAGAAATCGCATTCATCGAGTTACTCTGCCTCGTATAACCGACAGTATTTGCTTACTTTGAGGAATCGATTGTGGAATCTACTCCAGCGAATACATTGGTACTGGGTATCGGAACTTTCGATTCTGAATTTATCGTTTCTTGTCCAGCGCTTAACAAATATATTTCGTCTCATAATACAGTGAATAACTGTATGACCCATTTCACTATGCATGCTATTGATTGTTCGTTCCCTTTCGTACTTTATCTTCATGTGTTTCCGGGATCTATTTTACCTCACGAAGAGGTGGGAAAGATCAGCATGGTGCAGAGATTGCAGAAAATTCTTTATGGAAAATATACGTCAAACTGTAAAGTGGACTGAAAAAAAGCTTTGCAACTTAATTTCCGTATTTAATTTGAACTACGCTCATAATACGAATTTATATCTGTTCCAGGGCATTTGTATGTGACTGCTATCATAATCTGTTGTTAGTCTTTTGACATAGCTTAGTAATAAAAATGGCGAGATAGTAGTTTTAGACAAAGTTAAAGCATAGAGCTGAGTGACAGAAGTAAAGCCAATGTTAGGAAATCCGGTAAATAAAAACGAGGTGGTTTGTGGACTGGTAGAGGATGATATGAGAATCATATATCACAGGTTTCTACAACATATTTCCCAGGCTTTCAGGTTAAACAGAATAACTTATATAAAGCCTTCCATTCTGTACACACATAATACCTGAATGCCTCGTTGGTGTTGTTTGTGTTGGTGTCAAGGACGAAGATGACAGATCGGCAGGTGGTCCATCTGTCCCCCCACACCCAGGCTGGAAGAGCTTCTTGATCCGGGGTTCCATCAAATACCATAACCGCAGAACTTACTTGCCTGGATGAAACATAATATTTTCATAACTATATGTCATCAGTAATGGTAACTTAATTATTCAAGTCATACAGTAGCTGTTTTACACTAGTTAACTTCAGGGAAATTTATTGATCAGACAGATCCAAGCCACAGTCAGGGGAAGAGGCGTGTCCACAAAGCATCGAAACTGGTTTTAATTTCATGTACATAGAAGTTCTGAGTCATGTTATGCAGCTTTAACTTGCTCTTACACATCTGTGACTATAATTTTCGTACACTCTTTCCGCGGATGTGTGTGTGCTGCCATTTAAGTTACTGTCTTTCCAGTGTTGCATTTGCTATGAAAGAAGCAACGAGTGTGCACCATATTTGCCAGATATTAGGCAAAACAATTTTTGAAACATACAAAATGCTGAAAAATAGCTTTTGTTCGTATCGCCATTTCTAAGAAGGGAGAACATTGAGTAAAGTGAGGAACGTCCAGTGGTACCCTTAACAAGCAGAAATTGCAAGACATTTGAAAGGGTGCGTGATTTGGGTCAATCGGACATAAGTATGAAGGTAGAGCATTATGAGATGAAGCCGAAATTTCATTTCGGACACATCAAGCAATTTTAACTGATGATTTCGACACGAGACATTAAAGCTTGTGCCACGACTGCTGACGCCTGAGCACAAAGGGTACCAGCTGATCACATCCACTGAAATGCTTTGTTGTGCAGAATCTGATGCAGACTTTCTCAGATCAATAATACCTGGTGATGACTCGTGGATCTCTGTCTCTAGGCCTTCAGTTTGGAAGTCCCCATCATCAAAAAGACACAAGAAAACTCTTCAAGTTCAGAGCAGATCTAAAATTTTGCTACTGTCATTGATCGAGATGGCAATGTTAACCATTAGCACACTCTAGAGGATCAGACTGAATAAGGAGTATTAATCATCATCGTCATCATCATCCGGGCCTCCTGTTCCACCCTAGGGCAGGGTGAAGAGTAGCAATGTACAGACAGCCCAAATTTGCCCAATCCAATGGGCTATGCTTCCATTTACTCATTATTCAAGTTCCCAGAATCCTGGCTCTATCGGATACGCCAACAACATTCACCACATTTTGTAGCTTCATATAAATGTATCCAACAGAGTCAGTTCAGATGCTGCCGCGTTGGTATGGTATGGTATGGTAAAGATTCCCCCTTCGTTCTTGTAGAAGGTGCTGGGCCGTAAGTTAGCCTGCAGTCAGTGAGGTCAGGCGTTAATATGTAAGTGGCAGAGGCAGTCTTAGCAGCCCCTCGGCTGTTTTGTTGATTGAAGTTAAAGTAGAGAGATACACACAAACACACACACACACACACACACACACATTTATACATATATACATGTACACATATCCATATGTACATACACATATATACATACAAACACACATACATGTATATATATATAACAACACAGGCACACCATAGGCATACACGCTAGGTGAGAGGGGGAGCAGAAAGCACAACTTGAGTTAGAACAGGGAGGAAAGTCGTGGCTACAACATAGGCTGCAGCATATCGGAGGGTAACTGTCGGTCTGGCAGCTGCATGGGTTCAGGGTATATCAGGATTGGGAAGGGGGTATCTTTTCCTGATCCGGGAGGTGGCTGGACATCTGAGGAGGTAGTGCAGGAGGGGGAAGGGGGTGGTTATCTGGCAGTGCTGGCACTCAGAATCAGGGTCTGCATCCTCATCCGCAATCTCAGAAAAACACTTATAACCAAGACCAAGGTGGCGCAGGCGATTAAGTGTTTTTGTGTCATATCTGGTGTTATTCGGCAGGGACTTATATTGTGTAGCCACAGCATACCATCTGGCAGAGGGGGAGCCCAGTTGTACATGATGACGGTGATCTGCTTTAGTTAAAGCAGCTGTCTTATGTCTGATGGAGCGTTTGGCCTGGCTTAAGGTGGTTGGTATTTCAAGGTCAATATTGGGTCTATCAAGGGCGGTCTTCGCTGTACGGTCAGCCTTTTCATTCCCGACAATGCCGACATGATTTGGGATCCAAATGATGGTGATCGATCCCCCTGCATTGCAGATTGCAATGGCAGTGTTGAAAATGTCATATATAAGTTTAGTGTTGTCACTGTGAGTGTGTCGGTGAAGCGTGTGGATGGCTGAAGCTGAGTCTGTGTGTATGATGGTGGGGGATGTAGGGACGTGCTCCAGGACGTCAGAGATGGCAGCAGAGATAGCTGCCAGCTCAGCTTGAAGGGTGGAGGCCCCATGTGTGATGCACAAGCCATGGAAACGATCCCCACACACAAAGGCTGCTCCGGCCTTTGAAGATGTAACTGAGCTGTCGGTGCAGTATGTGGCCGAGTCAGGGACTGCAAGGGTGGCGATTCGTCTGAGCCCCTCTTGACGTATCAGTTGGATGGGGGTTTGGGTCTTGGGTGGAGAGCGGGGGATGATGAGATTTAGCAGAGGGGGGCTCCAAGGAGGCTGAGCCTGGTAGGTGGCTCCATGTGCAGTAGAGACCTGCACGATGTAATCAGCCAGGTTGTACTCATGAATAGGATGTATGGCGCTGTGAACCCAGCAGTGTGACAGTAGGTCAGGGTGGAGATTAACTGCTGCTACGAGTTGGGGCAGGAGTGGGAGGGGAGAGGCGTTGTGGACAAACTTGGCTGCGAGACCAGCCACTCTAGCCCCTATGTGGAGGTGTAGTGACTCCAGGTTACACTCCAAGCGGAGGTTGCAAAGGCGTGTCCACTTGGGGGCTCCAGTCATAATCTGCATAGCATGATTTTGGATGACCTCCAGTTTGTCAAGCAGCGGAGAGTTAATAGTAGGGAGTGCTGGGGCTACATAGTCAACCAAGGCTCTGATGGTCTGTATATAAAAGAGGCGGAGGACTTTGTAAGTTGCTCCTCTCCCCTTTCCTGCCAAGGACCTCAGTGCATTCAGGCGGAGCTTCGTTTGTTCTCGGAGGTGGTTAACTTCTTGGTTAAATGAAAGTCTGGATTTGAAGATGACTACGAGGTACTTGTGCGTGGTGACGTATTCAATTATGGAATTGCCAAGGTGGAGCTGGTCTGTAGGAGGGTTGATGAGGAAAGGGAGGGCCTTGGTCTTATGGGGGTTGATCTTAAGCTCCAGCTCTGTACATTTTCGGTGGAGTCTCGTCAGGGACCTCTGGGCTTTAGCATGGTAGGGGCTCCCATGGACGACCAAAGTTATATCATCTGCATAACAGAGGAGGTGAGCTCTGGGGCCTAGGTCCACTTGCAGAAGGCAGTCTATTAAAATATTGAAGAGCGTGGGGCTGAGAATGCTGCCCTGTGGGATGCCATTCATGTGCTGGTATTCTGAGGATGTGTGCCCCTGGAAGCATACTGCTGCTCTCCGAGCCTGGAGAAAACTTTCCAGCCAGCTTAGGAGGCGACCCTTAACCCCCCTGCTTTCCAGGGCTGCCAGGGTGACCTCTGGGCATGCCAGCTCGAAGGCCTTCTCCAGGTCAATAAAGACTGCTAGGCCTCTGCCGCCATGCAGCTCAGAGAGGAACGAACTCAGACACTCAGCTGTCCCCTTACCTCTGGTGTAGGCAAAGATGTGGCTATGAAGGGGTGGCAGGAGCCAGTCGAGCCTCTGGAGCACCATCCTCTCGGCAGTCTTGCATAGGCAGCTAAGAAGGGACATGGGCCTGAAGGCTGTGGGGTCAGGTGGTTTGGGAATGGGGTGAATGGTGGCAGTCATCCACTGCTCAGGGAGTTTGCCCAGGGACCACGAATGGTTAAGTATATCTAAGAAGGCAGATATCGTTGTGGCGCCAGCGTGCGTAAGCATGGAATACATGATACCATCTGGGCCTGGGGCAGTGTCAGTGCTGGTTTTGAGTGCGTTATCAAGTTCTTGCATGGTAAACAACTGATCACAGTCCGCGGGGGTGGTCTTGCAGGTGTGTATCAGATCTGATCTGGCCTGGTGTAGGGCTTCCTGCTGATGTCTAGTGTCTTCAGAAAGCTGGGTGGGTGAGGTCCGCAGAGCAAATGCAGCAGCCAACCTTTCAGCCTCTCCCTTTGGATCGGGGTGAGAGGGGGGATGAAGTGGGAGGGGGCTAGAGATGCTCCTCAGCTTCTTCCAGATGCTCCCCAGCTTCGAATGAGCTCCTAGGGACCGACACCATTCCAACCACTTTGCTAAAAAGCGAGGCCAAATCCATGATCATGCACATCTCACAGCATTCATCCAGCCAGCTCAATCTCTTGTCAGTTCTCTAGCCTCAACAACTTCCAAAAATGTCTTCCTTACACACTCATCCACTACATCTCTCCACCTTTTCCTTGGCCTACCTCGCCTCCTTCCTCCATCAAATTCGCTCAGATATACTATACCTTTTTCGCCTCTCTATTGTTATCCATTCTCTTCACATGACCATACCACCTTAGTACACTCTCTTCGATCCTGGTGTCCACAGACTTCCTCACTCCACATCTTTCACGAATCACATTATTTCGTATCCTATCCACACTCTGTACTCCACCTACATCCTCAGCAGTCCCATCTCCACTGCTCTTATTCTTGACTTTTCATTTTCATGCCACACCATTGTCTCACATCCATATGATAAAGTTGGCACTATCACTCCTTCATGCAACACTGGTGCAGATGGAACACTCAAGCCTCTGTTGCTTATCAAGGCTTTCATTGCACCAAGACTTTTCTTTCTAGTGTCACTCTACTTTCCACTTCTTTTGCACATTTTTCGCCTTTTTCTATCACTGTACCCAGGTATATGAACTCTCTCACCAATTCCAGTATCTCTCCAATCACTGTAACATCGCACTTGGAGTCACCTTTCTCAATAACCATCACTTTACTCTTTTCTACATTTACTATCAAGGCACGACGCTCACGGACCTCAGCAAAACTCTGCACTAGTCTACCAAGTTCTTGTCCGGTACTTGCAGGCATTACTGCATCATCAGCACACAACAAATTTGAGATATTCCGTCCATCACCATTCATTACCAGTGCCATCCCACTCTCCATTACTCGTGTTTTTACTTCTCTCATCACCCTCCATATCTATATATTGAACAATCATGGGGACATCACACAGCCTTGTTGCACGCCCACACCAATCGTGAACTATTCACTTAGATGCCCATTAACCCTTACACATGCTTCGCTACCATCATAAAAACTCTTGAGGAGTATTACTTACATCTCTCTCTCTCTCTCTCTCTCTCTCTCTCATCTCATCTTATCAGCCATTTGTGTATCCACTGCAGGATCGGCCTATCCTCACGGAAGTGGTGATGATACAGCCAATATATCTCTACCAAGTGGCTTAGGCTGTCTGGTAGAGATTGTATGTAGGGTAAGAAGTGCTTGTAAGTGTAATTGTAGTGTTGTGGTGGCTTTGGATGTGTGTGTAGTCTGTGAACCAAGTGTAATTGGCCTGCGCAAGCCGACTGGGTGCAAGCATACTTTACAGCATGTGACACTGGTTCAACCACAGCACACCTTGTGTCGGACAAAGCAGAACGTGGGCAGAAGAACGTTCCCAAAGTTTATTACCCTGGCGGGGTGCAAACCCTTGTTCTTCAGTGTACGAAAATGCACACTTTACCACTGTAACACAGAGACACCATATTATATATATATATATATATATCTATATATATATATATATATATATATATATATATATATATATATATATACACACACACACACACACACACACACACATACAGTAATCCCTCAATTATCTGGACTAAATTGAGCCAAAGGCATGTCTGGGTAGTGGCAAAATCCGGATAATGAACACTGTTTCCCTACCACACCCAGATCCTACCTACACCTACCTCCAACATATACCTAACTCATATGTACAGTACCTATGCTTAATTTAGCAGTGTTTTCCGGTCATTCATGCATATTAAGCCATCAAAACACACACAGGCATATCAAAAGTCCTGGTAAACACCAAGAAAGCCATGCAGAAAAATAATTGAAAACCAGAAAACACCCTACCTATTCACTACTGTATGTACAGTACTCCCTCTTATATTGGTACTGTTTCCAGGTCATTGTGGCATATTTCGGCATCAAAACATACATAGGAATATCCTTAATAATTTTCAACACCAAGGAAACCATGCAGAAAATCCATTGAAAACCAAAAAACCACCCTACCTAAACACTACTGTATTTACAGTACCCCTCCTTATTTTGGTAGTTCTTTCAGGTCATTCTGGCATATTTTGGCATTAAAACATACTGTGATAAATTTTTGACTTTGTATAAATCGGTATCCTCTGTCGGGGCAACAAGATGTACGAAATTTCTAGTATTTTCTAGTAAACAACTCGTAGGTCCTTACTCGTCCCTAAGATTGTCCTTAAGTAATTTCAAAGAAGTCTCATAGGGTTAGGTGAACCATGACTTACACCTTAACTCACCTAACTATTACTCTTCTATCTCCTAGCTAATCCTCCCTTGAATTGGCCAATTCGTAAAGGTTACTTAGTTAGGGAGTGTCGGACAACAAATGACGATGAGCCTGCTTTTTTAACAATTGCTTGGGCTGTCAAGTGCCCTTGAGATGCGTGTGTACAAACGTGCTAGCTTGATGATGTCTAGGAGCAGAGAGATACAAATGGCTGGGTTCTTCTTCCTCATTGGATTTGAAGGTGCCGACTATTAACCCCTTAACCGTGGGACATCACTTTCGTGATGCTTGGGAGCAAGGGATCATACCGCGGTGCGTCACTTGTGATTGTGTGTTATTTTGAATTTGCCCGGGCTTCCAAGTGGTGGCTTGTATCATCTATCAGTACTGCCAATGTCTAACACTAGTCAGCACTCCTAATCTCATCTGTACTCCCATCCATTGTTGACAATTTAGTCATTTCTCCCCGTTCTTGACTCCCCTCCCTACCTCCCCTCCATTACCCTCTCCTCTCGCCTGCCCAGCCGTGCTACGCTAAGTAAATCTTCCCTGGAATTTTCCACTGATTTCATCCATTGAAATAAGCCCTATGCCCTATTCTTATACCAAATAATATATACAAAAAAGAAAATAAGGTAAGTGATAGTGCCATACACCTGGAATTGGCTAATTATCACCTGACAACACCTCACATGCACTCGTTTGCTAATTTTCGCTGTTTATTTCCCCTTGAAATATGCCATATAATCTATTCTCGTAATAAAAATATATATAACAAAGGAAGGGAGAAGCCTAAGTGATATTTACATTCACCTGGAACTACCTAATTATTGCAGGCCACCACACTGTAATCTACGCCAAGTAAATCTTCCCTGGAATTTTTCACTGATTTCATCCATCGAAATAAGCCCTATGCCCTATTCTTATACCAAATAATATATACAAAAATGAAATAAGGTAAGTGATAGTGCCATACACCTGGAATTGGCTAATTATCACCTGATAACACCTCACGTGCACTCGTTCGCTAATTTTCGCTGTTTATTTCCCCTTGATATATGCCGTATAATCTATTCTCGTAATAAAAATGTATATAAAAAGGAAGGGAGAAGTTCTAAGTGATATTTGCATTCACCTGGAACTACCTAATTTATTATGTATTGTCTAGATTTCCTGCCAATCATTTCATAGCATATATATTAGCAGCTGTCACCAGGCTTACATTGGCAGCATTGCACTTCCCCTAGGCAGGCCACCACACTGTATTCAGTTTACTGTCGTCTTTCAAGGTGAAAGCACGTCGGATTCGCTCCTGTCCAATTCTGCCGCTTTTTAGCCCCATGCAAAGGGCCCTGTGACCTCTACCCCCTACTAAACCTTGTGTGGAAAGGGGTAAAGGGCTAAGTGACTGCTGTGGAACGTGAAATGGCTAATTTGTCAATTAAAATGATAAGACAGTGACTACGATGTTTCTGGTGAGTAAAACAGTGCAAGTGGAAATGTAAATAATGTGTAAACAGCAAGTGAAAGCAATGAATGTAAATGTAAGTGAACAGTGGAAAATAGTTTTATAAGTTACTGCAAGTGACAGTGAATAACACAGTGTAAATAAAATAGAAATGTAAGTAATGTAAATAAAATAGAGAATGTAAATAGAAATAGAAATGAGTTGTATTATAAGAATACGAGTATATATACTAGGAGTAATGAAAGTGAAAGTTTCACTCTAGCATGTATGAATACTATGAGTTATGAAAGTGAAGGTGAAAGTGACAGATTCACTCTCAACGCTAGTATACAGGATGAGAAAGTGAATGCTACGTATTTTACTGAAAGAGAAATTGAATGCTTACAGTGACAATAAACTACTATTACTGAAGGAAAATTATGGATGAAGACTGTAGATATCTATAAGTGTTATATAGTAATAGAAATATAAAGTGTGAGTGTTTTTATGAATAATAAATGACAGAACACCAGCGGCCAATGATCGCAAGTGGGAAGGTCATACGCGCTCGTAATTTTCATTTTCACAGTGTTTTTTTTTGGGGGGGGAGTATGGATTCCAAACTATTTGAGAATCATAGAATAGTGTTTCTAGTGATAATATCAGGCTGTGGTAATCATATTACGGGTTGTCAGGAAGTGCAAAGTGGAGACTTCGTTACCCAACTTCAGAGGTCTCCACAAGTCCTACGGTACTCGGCGAAGGCTCAACAAACATCCCAAGAGAAAGCTGAAGGTATGTGCCATATGCATATTTAATTTTAATATTCTTGGACTAAAAACTGATTTTTGGCAAATATTTTTAGAGAGTCTGTCGGAGCACGAATATGCCCGTGGGACATGCAAGTCAAAGCAAAACAAGCCCGTGGTTTAGGGGTTAATTAATTTCAATGCTACATGCAGTTAGCTTACATCATGATATATACAGGACGAATCTAACTAATTATTCTTTGTTTAATTAAACTGAAGCCAAACCAAATATTCCTTTCACCTATGTAAATATGTTAAACCTACATCTGCTTTCATGTGAGGCATCTCATCCTCTAGTCACATCATCTAACGCACAGATGCAGTTTAGGTCAAGGGAACTTTCCAAATAATTACATGTACTTACATTTTAGTTGTCCAAGAGGGTTAAATGCAGCAGCATTTAATTTATCTATAATACGAATTATTAAAGAGAGCGTAATTTCTGGGTTGTAAAAACCACTTGAATAGTTGTTAACGATCTCAGGTTTTCCTCTGCTTTCTAACCAGGGATGACTATTTTAAAAAGTAGAGAGCACAACTCCTCTGGGGGAAAATATTTCCCACAGTTTTGGAGCCAGGCCAAAAATGATACGCTGTATCATATAATATGACCCTTAGCCAGGAGTTCCCTCCTTAGTTCTTGAGAACCCTGTGCTGCGGCCCTTCTAGGTCGCGCATCCTGACCCGTTTGATCTCCACCATCCCCTGTATCTGGGATAGCCACTAACTCAAGGGGTAACAGTTTATCAATAGGTTTTATGCTGGTATTTCCCCTACATTTTATTTATACGAGTCTCGGCACCCCCTCTGAATCCAGGTGCATGGAGATCACCTTAGCTAATGGCCACTGGGATCTTGGTTGTTCTGTTTTCACTAAGACCACATCTCCTATGTTTATAACAGATTTATTGCTGGCAGCTTGAGCCCCATAATATCTTTCTCGTAGGCTCGAAAGATATCCTCTGCTCCAATGCCTATTCCAAGTATCCAATACCCTTTTCAGGCGTTGATATCCCTCCCGCAGATGTTGTCCTAAATCATTATTTTCAATGGTAGGATCATCAACTTCTTCTTGGATATCCACACAAGGCACCGGATGGAACTTTCTGTCATATAACATATGAGCCAGTGTCAAGGCCTCAATCAAAACGCTAGTGTCATCTAAATAAGTTAGGGGTCTATTATTAATCCTATTTTCAATTTCAGTTGTCACTGCTCTTAAATCCTCTCTTGTGATTTTAGTTCTGTGTAATGTTTTCCTTAGGCAGTTCTTGGCAATGACAATCATTCGTTTGGTAAATCCATTTTGCCATGATGCTCTTGGAGCTATGAACTGCCAGGTACAAATTCGTATTTCCAGTGCCAACTTAACCTTTGGTTCATTGATTATGTTCAACAATAAAGGTGCTGCTCCAACGAAATTAGTTCCGTTGTCACTTAATAATTTGTAAGGACAAGCCCTTCTATTGGCAATTCTTCAAATGACGTTCAGGAATATCTCTGAGCTCAGATCTTCCACCATTTTGGTCCAAAGACTGCAGCACACCAGCATGTAGAGTCAATTCGTGGGCTTCCTTTACAATTAACTTTACAAAGTATCCACTCATGGGTAATAATATGGGATGTCTAGTATGGAGAGGCAAATCAGCCTTTATTATTCGGCCCCGGGATCTAATCAGACCCTTTCTAAGAACAAGCCTAAATCTTTTATCAGCTTATTCTTGTTCCCAGTCCCTTGGCCTAAAACGTCATGTAACTCTCCATAATAGTTCTTTTGTATTCTTTTAAGCCAATATTCCATGGGATCTAACTTCTGAAACCCCACTTTCTTATTAAAAAATTCAACAACTAATTTACTGGTGTTAATAAGTTGTCTTATTGATGAGAATCGGCTAATATCAATTACTTCTGCTCAGATACTACAGGATCCTCAGCAATACAATACTGTTTCTGCTCAGGCCAATCTTTAGTGAGTAACCATTTAGGACCTTTAAACCGCAAGTTATCTTTGATCAGTCTCTTTACAGTCGAACCTCTCGAGAGCAGATCAGCTGGGTTTTGTTTAGAGGATACATGCATGAATTTATAATTGGAAGACAGCTCTTTAATAGTATTCACTCTATTTTGGACGAAAGGAATTTTACTGTCTTCCTTCCCTATCCAGTAAAGACAAATCTCACTGTCAGTCCATATATAGATATCCTCAAACTGAGTATCAAGAGTAGTGGTCAAATACCTGGCCAATTTAGTTCCTACTTCTATGGAGGCCAATTCCATTTGAGGTAGGCTTCTTCCTTTAACTGGTGCAACTCTGGCTTTGGACATAATAATCTTACTATCCTCTTCTGTTGCGCAATAAGCTACTGCTCCATAGGCCCTTTGAGAAGCATCACAAAATATGTGTAAGTGCAACTTCTACCTACTGCTTATTTCCCTGAGAATACATATGGTTGATGTAGTTTCAAACTCTTTTCTAATCTGTTCCCATGGTTCCACACATGTCTCACCCAATTCTGTGTCCCAGTCTAACCCTTCTCGCCAAGCCTCCTGCACTAAACATTTGCTCCTAATAACTGTAGGACTGACCAATCCTAATGGGTCAAATAACCTGGAGACCAGACTTAACAAGGACCTCTTGGTGAGAGTGACATCAGAGAACTTAAATGGTTTCAAACTTATTACATCAGCTGTTGTATCCCAGGTAAGACCTAACACATTTTGAATTTTGGGAATGTCAGAATTTGGATAGTCCTCTTGTATTTTTTTCTTCAAAAGCGGTGAATTTGTATGCCGGCTCTGTAACGGCAACTTTGCCCTCCCACATTCGGAATTGGCTACTTCATAAGCCTTCAATGCTTCCGACTCTGTATCAGCAACACCTTGGAAATTATCCATGTAAAAAGCCTGCCCTATTTCTGGGCATCTGGGATTTTCAAAATAGTGCTTTAAAGTGTTGCAAAGTAGGAAAGGACTAGCACAAGAGCCAAAGAGCACCGGTCGGAAACAGTAAGTTTTCAAAGGACTATCCTCATTTTGAGGATCATAACCCCAGAGGAATTTTGTAAATTTCCTGTCCCCCTCTCTCAGTCCTATTCTGAGAAAAACTTTACTAATGTCTGCTGTAAAAGCATAAGGTTTCTCTCTAAATCTTAGTAACACAATTCCTAGCTTCTCTGTTAGTGTTGGTCCAGAGTATATGCAATCGTTCAAGCTAGCTGATCCCTTGGACGCTTTACTACTACAATTTAACGCAGTCCTTGTGGGAGTAGTTACTGAATCCTTGCTTACAGCATGATGTAGTAAGTAGTGTCCTTCTTTGTTGTTAACAGGGAATTCTACCTCTTCTATAAATTTATTCTTCAATTGATCTTTTATGATATTATCATATATGGTTAGATGTTCTAGTTTATCTCTCAACTTTTTTAGAAGAGTATTTAACTGAGCCTTAGCTGCTTGGTAATTTGTTGGTAACTCCGAATGGTTTAGTTTCCATGGTAATCCTACCCAATACTGTCAATCCTTAAACTCAATAGAGTGATTATACAAATCCAAATTTATTTGATCATCAGGGGTTGGTTCCTCAGAGTGTATTCCTACACTGTCTAGGTCCTACAATTTGTGTACAGGTTCAGTATTTTCATCCAACAAGTCATTTAGTTGAGTAGGTTCTAATTCTACACCTATTTTAGCTACCATCAATGACTGTGTGGGGGTAACAAAGACTGAGTCTACTAGTTTGGCATCTCCTTTAACTTGCATTGGAAAAGGCAACTGACCCATAATAAGGTTACCTCCTGGAGTCTTGAACAACTGCACCTTATTCTTCTTGAAAGTCCTATGTAGGAATCTTCCACAATAATCAGAACCAATTATCATTTTTGTGAGACCCACAGCATCTGATTCCACATTCCGTTTTGCCAAATTTATCCCTGAGCTTTGTAGATGATCAGAGGTTTCCTTCAGTCCTTATATATATATATATATATATATATATATATATATATATATATATATTATCCAGTACAGCTGCTGTTGTATGACATTTATATCTGCCTAATTGAATTACAGGCCTATCTTAATCCAAAGACTGACCATTCTTAGTTGTTAAGATTGCCTCTATATTATCCAGTACTGCTGCTGTTATATGGCATTTATATCTGCCTAATTGTATTACAGGCCTATCTTAATCAAAAGACTGACCTTTCTTAGTTATTAAGAATCCTGTAATGCCTAAATTTACCTTGCCAATAATCTATCTATCTATATACCTAGGCTGCTTCCCCCAAGGAAAGGGAGGTAGCCGAGACAGGATGACACACTCCCCATTTACTCATCTATTGAAACACATTCATTCGCATCTTAGCCTCAAAGGGGAGAAGGGACAGATCCTCACCGCACCACACCGCACAAGGGTCAACTGCACAGTGCAATCAGTGACATCAACAGCAGGGCCCGACAGCAGAGCTGGTTTACCCCTGCCACATGATAATAGACCCATCCCTTTACCCGCACCTGACCTGACTAGCTGATCAGACCAAATGCGGCAGAATATCCCCTCAGGGCTGCGTCATCATTTATTCATTCACAATTTCTCTCCATTTATTTCTGTCATGCACAGCCACTCTTCCTTGCTCAACAGACATCCCTCTCTCATCCAGCGCTCTCTTCACACTGTCCATCCATCCTATTTGTGGTCTCCCTCTTAGCCTTATACCTCTCACATCAGATCTAGTTATCTTTTCCACCAATCGCTTATTATCCATTCTTTTCATATGCCCAAACTATCGCAACACCCTCTGCTCAACTCTACCAGCTATCTCCCAAACAACTGCAGTTCTCCTTCGCACTTCATCATTTTGCACTCGATCCATACGTGTCACTCCACACATACTCCTCAGACACCTCATCTCCATTACATTCAAACTTTTCCTCTCTGCTACACCCATATTCCATGTTTCAGCCCCATATAACGTAGTCGGTACCACAACACCCTCATACAGCCTTCTCTTTACATCCATTCTAAGCGAATGACATCTTAACACTTTTTTCATTCCTCCCAGCACCTTACCTATTTCATTCATTCTAAACTTCACTTTTGCATCTATTCTTCCATCCACAGCACATGTGACCCTAAATATTTAAAACACTCTACCTCCTCAAGCAACTCACCATTCAGAACTATAATGATCCTCCTACCATCTACCAACCTCGTACACTTAATCACTTTACTCTTCTTATTTACATTCAATTTCCTCCTATCACACACCCTTCCAAACTCCTCTACCAAATGTCTCAATCTCGCTTCTGAATCAGCCACCAGTGTTGTATCATCTGCAAACAGCAGCTGCTTCAGATTCCACTCTCGACCATCAACATTCACCAGACTCAGACCTCCACCTAAAACTCATGCATTCACCTCCCTTACAATATAAATATTAAACAACCAAGGCGACATCACACATCCCTGATGCAGCCCCACTCTCACGGGAAACCAATAACTCATAGCATTCCCCACTCTTACACACACACTACTATTTACATAAAAACTTTTCACCGCTTGTAGTAACCTACCATCAAGTCCACACAATATTATAACAGTCCACAAAGCCTCCCTATCAATTCTATCATACACTTTCTCAAAATTCATGAATACCCAAAACATCCTTGCCTTTCGCTTAATACTTTTCACACACTTGTCTCAAGCAGACACCTGATCCACGCATCCCTTCCCTCTCCTAAAGCCACACTGCTCATCACCAATCACTCCCTCTGTACCCTCTCTAACTTTCATAATTAACACTCTACCATATACCTTACCTACAACATTCAATAGACTTACACCCCTAAAGCTAATACATTCATACTTATCACCCTTGCCTTTATACAACGGGACCACAGAAGCACTTGCCCAGTCAATTGGCACCATACCTTTCACAAAGCACACATTCAACTGTCTTACTAACCAGTCAACAATAGTCACTCCACCACCCTTCAGGCATTCCACAGCACACCCATCCATACCTGCAGCTTTCCTTGTTTTCATCTCCTTTACTGCCTTCTCCACTTCCTCCTTCGTGATCAAAGAATCATTCAACTCTCCCAACACATTTATTCCTTGCACCCTTCCATCCGCCACAATCTCAGCCACCTTTCCTCCTCTACATTTAACAATCTTTCAAAATACTCTGCCCATCTCTTCCTTACTGCATCCATCTCAATTAACATCCTTCCATCCTCTGCTTTTACTCGCTCTTCCTTCCCAGACTCTCCCTTTCGTACCCTTTTAACCTCCTTCGAGAACATTTTCTTATTCTGTTGAAAATTCTCAGTCAGCCGCCTACCCCAGCTCTCATCTGCTGCCACTTTAGCATCACGCACAGCCCTTCTCGACCTATTCCTCTGTACGTTATACCTTTCATATGACACCTCATCCTTCCTCTGCAGCCACACTTCATATGCACGTCTCTTCTCAGCCACAGCCATACTTACTTCCTCGCACCACCATTCACCTCCTTTTCTTACACCACCACCCACACGTCTCACACCACACACCTCTTCTGCATGCCCCACCACAACACTCCTAAACAACTGCCATTCCTCCTCCACACTGCCATTTTCCTGATCTTTCACTGCGTTCCACTCATCGTTCAATTTCTCCTGATACTCTATCATTTTCTCTCTTTTATCTAACTCACTCACTTTCAAAACCTCCCTGCCACACCTAACCCTCCTAGCTTTCACCCATCTCTTACCTACTCTTAACTTTCCCTCCAACAGGTAGTGGTCAGACATACCTCCACCCTCTCCTCTCAGAACTCTCACATCCAACAATCTTCCTATTACATTTCTAGACACAACCATATAGTCCGTCAATGCCAATAATAGGTAACTTTAATTTCTCCACAACGTCTTCAGAAATAAAGGTTTTCTGAGCACCCGTATCAAAAAGGGGACATGCTAATAGGTTTCTATGCTCAATCAATACCTTCACATCTGCTATTGGAACTGCAGCTGGCATTACTACTGCAGTATTCCCCTTTGCAATTGTTATATTGACTCCTGCAGGTTTAGGAACCTCATTTTTCATCCTTGGACACAGGGCACTATGATGATCCTTTTTGCATTTAAAACAAATTTTAAATTTAATCTTACAGTCCGCGGAAGTATGTTCGGAATTCATACAGATTATACAACACCCCAGTTCCTGAAGCTTTCCTACTCTAGAAGCATAATCAGGATACTGTTGGCAAGATGCACTGGAATGTTGCTCACCAGAAAATGCACAAACTTTCCAGTCCTTACCATGGAAGGTTTTAGTTCCTTAACTTCATCAGCTTGTCTATTCCTTGTTTTTTAATACTTTATCCTTAGCCTTTAAGGATATAAGGAAAGTACCTATCTCTTCTTTAGGTACATACTTAGTCTTCTCTGAATTAGGTTTCCCAACCAGTTGATTATTGGGTTTTTTCTTTATTTCAGTCATCTGTTTAATCTTAGTAGGTTTTACCGTTCCTTGCAAGTGTTTACAGAGTTTCGTCAAGCCTTTGTCAATCTCTTCACAGAAGAAATTATCCTTTTGGTACCTACCATACAAGGCATCCTTGGTTTTTTGTAGAAGCTTTAAGGACACAGTTCTTGAAAGCACCCAATCTTATGCCTTAATATCTTCATAAGTACCTAAGGCCGTTAAGTTACAACTCATTGCAATTCTAAAATTTTGCAAGGAATCAAAATCGTGTCTAGGTAGGGGTGATTCAATTAGAGCCTTCAGTAACTGAGTAATAACTTGCTCCCTGTCTTCGTACTTTTGTCTGAGGACAGTCAAGGCCACCTCATAATTATTTTCTTCTATTGGTAGTTCTTTTATCAGCTGATATGGTGTTCCTTTGACCTGTTCTAACAGATACGTGAGTTTTGCAGACCTTAGGGAGATCTGTTCTATCATGTACTAAATATTTGAACTGATCCCAAAAGGATTTTCAGTTTTGCTTCCCATCAAACTCCGGAAGCGTTATTTGTGGTAACACAGCTCTACCTCACTGTTCCACAATTTGTGTTTCCACGGCAGTCGCAGCTAATTTTGTCTCTAGTGTCTTTACTACAGTTAAGTATTCTTCTAATTTACCTTCAAACTTAGTAGTTTCTGACTCTAAGAGTTCCTTATCATCAGCTTTTGCTATAGCCGCTTCTAAAGATATATAACCTGCTTCATATTTATTCCATCGGCCTTTCAGTATATTTAGGAGACTATTTAATTTCTCCCTGGACAGAGGTATTTCGTCCAACGATTGTCTGCAATCATTTATTGCTCTAGTTATCCATCCAGCTTTACTATTAGAAGATCTTTGCAACAAGGAAACAGACGTGTTGACTGATTTCTAATTCAATAATTAACTACGAGTTTCAACCACAGATTTATTTCAGCTTAGTAATTATTTGATTATTATAAATTTTGAAGAGAGTAGGGATTAAGTCCACTTATCAAACCTATCCTCTTGGGTTATTAAACCCCCCCCACTAAATTTCCAAATACACATTTTCTGGCTCAGCTAATTATTCATTTAAATTTTGAGGAGTTTAGGAATTAGGTTCGTAATATCCAATCTATCCTCCTGGGTTATTAAACCTTTAGGGTTATATTTAATCTCCACACTCAATTTCCAAAACATCCATTTTCCCTGAACTCGGTATGAACGAATTTCCACATCATCCACTGCAACCGAACGTGGTAGTAGGTTATACCCAACAAAATCAACTTTAAACACATTCAGTGCTTCGGCACACATCTCTCCACACTTGCTGGGGGCACCAAAATGTTAGAAATTTTTGACTTTGTATAAATTGGCGGAGGGTTAGTGCCCCTCCCCGGAAAACAACTAACTAAAAAAACAAACAAGAAGCCTCGGACAAGGACTGACCAAACGATGACCACCCAGGACCGGACAAAGGACTTGGTAATGGGTACATGGAATGTAAGAGGAGCGAATGATGAGGTGAAAGAGAGAGAGATTGTTCAGGTGCTTGAGGGTGCGAAAGTGGATGTATGTGGAATAACTGAAACAAAATGGAGAGGAGAAAGTGTGAGAGACTGGAAGTATGGATGGGGTATATATGCAGGAGTAGGTGAGAATGAGAGGGCAAAGGAAGGAGTATGTATAGTTGTGAGTAAAAGATGGAAGAAGAGCATAAGACAGTATGGATCAGTTGGGTCAAGGATTGTGTGGGTAAAGTTGAAAGTTGGAATACAAATGTGGGTGATTGTGTGTATGTATGTGCCAACACAAGATCGTGCTAGAAGAGTGAGAGCAGAGTTCTGTACAAATGTAGAAGTGTGCATGGAAAAGTTTGGAAGGAATGAGAGAGCGTTTTTGATCGGTGATATGAATAGTAAAGTTGGGAATGTGAAGGTGGATGGAATAGTTGGTGAGTGGGGTGTGCCTGCTGAGATAGATGAGAATGGGAGTGCGTTAGTGGACATTTGTGCTGGGAGGGGGTTGGTAATAGCCAATACCCTCTTCAGGCATAAAATGATCCACAGGTATACATGGCGAGTGATGAGAAGGGTGGATGGTGAACTGAATGAAAGGAAGGCAATGATTGATTATGTGTGTGTGGATGAAAGGATGCGAAGATGTGTAATGGATGCAAGAGCTTATAGATGTTGGGGGAGTGGACTTTCTGACCATTACTTGGTGGTGGCCAGAATTAGGATTCAAGTAAGATGGAGGAATAGAAGAAGGGAAAGACGAGAGGAAGGAGTAGTTGCAAGGAGAGTGGAAAGGTTACAAGAGGATGAGAAAAAGGCAGAGTATAAGAGAGAAGTGGAGGAACGATTGGGCAAATATGAATTGGAGCAGATGGGAGATGTGGAAGGTGTGTGTAAGATATTTAAAGAAGAAATATGTGCAGCATGTGATGTGGTGTGTGGAAGGAAGAGAAGACGGAGGGGGGTGCAAGGAGCAGCGTGGTGGACTGAAGAGGTGAGACAGGCTGTGGCACAAAAGAAGAAAGCATACAATGAATGGATGAGAAATAGGGGCGTGGAAGAAGTTGAGAGGCGGAAGAGAGAGTTATATGTAGAAAGAAAGAGAGAGGTGAAAAGATTAGTAAGAGAGAGTAAGAAGAGAGTGGATGAGGAATTTGGAAGGAATTTGAGTGTAAAGTGGAGGGACTGTAAGAAAATGCTCTGGAATGAGGTGAAAAGAGAAAGACAGGGTGGAAGTGAAGTTAGCAGGGGAGTGAAATATAAAAATGGTAGATTACTAGTGGAGAAGGGAGAAAAAGTGAGCAGATGGAGAGAACAATTTAAGGAATTGTTGAACATAGAGGATGGAAGTAATGCGAGTATAAGTGGCTGGGGAATGGCTGCGAGAAGGAGGGAGGTGAGAAGACAGGAAGAAATCAGTAGGATAGAAGTTGTGGAAGCAATGAAGAAATTAAATCAGGGAAAGCCCCAGGAATTGATGGAGTGTGTGGTGAAATGCTGAAGCATGGGTGAAAGATAGTAGTACAATGGATGTGGAAGATGTGCAGATTGGCCTGGGAGGAAGGTAGAGTCCCAGAGGATTGGAAGTCAGGTATAATTATTCCATTGTACAAAGGAAAAGGGGAAAAAGAAGTGTGTGGTAATCATAGGAGGATTTGTCTTCTTACTATAATAGGAAAAGTGTATGGTAGGATACTTATTGACAGAGTTAGAGAAAGAACAGAGAAATTAGTTGGAGAAGAACAGGGAGGCTTTAGGAAGGGAAGAGGTTGTGTAGATCAGATATTCATTCTTAGATCTTTAGTGGAAAAGTTTCTAGAGAAGGGAAAGAAGTTGTATGTGGCTTTCATGGATTTGGAGAAAGCATATGACAGGGTGGATAGACAAGGATTGTGGAAAGTGTTAAGAATATATGGAGTAGATGGGAAGTTGTTGAATGCTGTGAAGAGTATGTACGATGGTGCGAAGGCTGCAGTGCGTGTGGATGGTGAACTAAGTGAATTTTTCTCTTTGAAAGTTGGGTTGAAACAGGGATGTGTCATGTCTCCATGGTTGTTCAATCTGTACATGGATGGGGTAATAAAAGAGGTACAAGGTAGGGTAGTGGATGTTGGAGTGGCCCTGGTGAGAGAGGATAGTGTTTAGAAACTCCCTGTACTGTTGTTTGCAGATGATACTGTGTTGTTGAGTGTAGACGAAGGGGAGCTGCAAGGCTTGGTCGATGAGTTTGGGAGAGTGTGTAAGAAACGGAATCTAAAGGTGAATGTAGGGAAGTGTAAAGTGATGGTCTTTGAGAGAGGTGAAGTCAGTGAATGTACAGTGAGGTTGGATGGTGAGGAATTGGAAAATGTGAGTACGTTTAAGTACTTGGGTAGTGTGATGGGTAAGGATGGAGGTTTGGAGGATGAAGTGCTTGAAAGGGTACAGCAGGGAAGAAAGGTTGCTGGTTCTTTGAAAGCAGTGATAAGAAACAGGGAAGTGAGCATGGAAGTGAAAAAGCTACTACATGACAGTATTGTGATGCCAACTCTAACGTATGGAAGTGAAGCTTGGACGTTGTTGGAAGGACACAAGTCAAGAGTGAGAGCAGTGGAAATGAGTTATTTAAGAGGAGCCTGTGGAGTCACATGGAGAGACAGGCTGACGAATGAGGATATAAAGAAGCGTTGTGGTGTGGATGTGGACTTGATAGGAAGCGTTATGAGGAACACACTGAGGTGGTTTGGCCATGTGGAGAGGATGGAGGGTGAAAGACTGACGAAGAGAGTGTATGTGAGTGAGGTGGAGGGGGGAAGAGGGAGGGGGAGGCCGAGGATGAGATGGAGGGATGGGGTGGAGAGGTATATGAGAGAGGGGGGTGTAAGTTGGGAGCAGGGTAGTGAAATGGCGGGGGACAGGGCGACTTGGAGGCGATTTGTTTGTGGCCACCCCAAACGGGATTGAGGCGTCTGGCAATAGTTAGATAGATAGATAAATTGGTATCCTCTGTCGGGGTAACAAGACGTACGAAATTTCTAGTATTGTCTAGTAAACAACTCGTAGGTCCTTACTCATTCCTAAGATTGTCCTTAAGTAATTTCAAACAAGTCTCATAGGGTTAGGTGAACCATAACTTACACATTAGTTCACCTAACTATTACCTTTCTATCTCCTAGCTAATACCCCCTTGAATTGGCCAATTCGTAAAGGTTCCTTAGCTAGGGAGTGTCGAACAACAAATGACGACGAGCCTGCTTTTCTGTCAGTTGCTTGGGCTGTCAAGTATCTTTGAGGTGCGTATGTACAAACGTGCTAGCTAGACGATGTTTAGGAGCAGAGAGATACAAACTGGTTGGCTTCTTCTTCATCGGATTTGAAGGTGCCAACTATAAGTTAATTACAATGCTAAATACAGTTAGCTTACATCATGATATATACAGGGCGAATCTAACTAATTATTCTTAGTTCAATTAAACTAAATCCAAACCAAATATTCTCCTCACCTATGTAAATATGTTAAACCTACATCTGCTTTTATATGAGGCTTCTCATCCTCTAGTCACGTCATCTAACGCGGAAACACAGTTTAGATTAAAGGAACTTTCCAGATAATTACATGTAATTACAATATAGTTGTCCACAAGGATTAAGTGCAGTAGCATTTAATTTATCAATAATAAGAATAATTAAAGAGAACGTAATTTCTGGGTTGTAAAAACCACTTGAATAGTTCTTAATGATCTCAGGTTTTCCTGTGCTTTCTAACCAGGGACGATTATTTTAAAAAGTAGAGAGCGCAACTGATCTGGGGGAAAATATTTCCCACACGTACATAGGAATATCCTAAGTAATTTGCAACACCAAAAACATCATAAAAAAAAATAACATGCTGAAAACCAAAAAACACCCTACCTGAACACTACTGTATGTACAGTACCTCTCCTGTTTTTGGCACTGTTTAGGGGTCATTCTGCCATACTGTGACCTCAAATTATATATAGAATTATCCTAAATAAATTTTAGCACCAAGGAACCTACGATAGAAACCTAAAGCTACCTGCCAAAAACATTCCATTGGTGTACTTACCATCCAGTGCACTGCCGCCAGGCTTCGTAACCCATCACCTCCTGCAGGTTGTCCCGTGTGGTCTAGTAGCAAAAACTAGCTCCTAACAGAGGTCAGAGAATTCGTCTTTGTCATCCTCAACCTGCTGGAGCTGGGCAATGACTGGTGATATGTGGTGCGCCGATGGTGGTCTACCCACCTCAGGAGACTCGGAAGACAACCGCAAACTTACGTCTAACGGAGACTCAACGGCTGTCGACGTGCTCAGTTGCGGGCCCAAAGGTGAAGGTATGAAATGAACTGGTGGTAGTGGTGATGGTGAGAATGGGCTGGCACTCATGGGGGTTGCAGGCTTGAAGAATGAGTCGATCCTGGTCTGACAGTAGGACTGACGATTCTGCTGGAGGATAACAGCATCCCTGACTGCCTGCAGCTTCATCATCAGGCAGAGCAGCACCAACTCCCTGTCACAGTGTGGGTGCACAGCATACTCCAGCATCCCCTCCAGGTAATCACAGAGGACACTGAGATGAGGGACAGAAGGAGTTGCAGTTGGCTGCGAGTCAGAGTCCTCATCCCCATTCTCGTCGGTCCCACTGTGCTACTCCTTGGCAGCAGAGGCAGTAGCGGTGATCTCATGAGACATGGTCTGGTAACCAGAATCATCGCCCTCATCGTCCAACCAATCCTGCAGGTCATCAACGTCCACCTGTTCTCCTGCATGTCTAAGGTGGCTGTGGAAATCATCCATATCAAACCATGTCGTGCTCAGTTTCAATTCCCTGCAGGAGACAAGACCAACCGCTTTCAAGGGTTTTGACGGAGACTTCCTTCCATGCGTTCTCCCCAGTTGAACACGGCAGACTTCAGATCATAACACCGAAGATTCTGCAAGGTCCGCTCCACACATGTGTCCTCTACCATGTCCTTGTCCTCCAGCACCACCATCACCTTGTTCAGGAACCTCTGGCAGTACAGTCTCTCGGCAGCTGTGACAACACCCTGGTCCATTGGTTAAATCAGAGCGGTCGTATTAGGTGGCAGAAACATGCACCTAATCCGCCTGTCAAAAGCAACCAAATCCTTCTCAGATGGATGCGCAGGAGCATTGTCCAGGACAAGGAGTACTTTCACCTGGTCACAAGTGATTCCAAGAGCCTCCGTTTGATAATGAATAACCTCCTTGATGAAATGTCTGCGGAACCAATCTCTGAAGATCTTAGCTGCAAACCAGGGCTTCACAGAATGGTACCACACAACGGGCAGGCTATCCATCAACCCACAAAGACAATGTGGATGTTTTGCATGCTCAACAACAGTTTGAGGCGGTGTGTCCAGTTAGCATTGGCATAGCACAAAACAGAGACATGTTGTTTGGACAACTTCTGACCAGGCACAGACTTCTCCGTTTCCTCAGCCTGTGTGTGGGTGGGCAAGTAGCAATAGAATAGACCAGTTTCTTCAGTGTTATAGACTTGACTAAAGGAAGGCCCTTGTCCTTGATCAGGCTCTGTAATTTCTGATGAAACGTGTCTACTTCTTCCACTGCCACATCCAAGGCTTCACCGTGTGCCTTATGCCCAGTAAGTCAATGGTGTAGCTTGAACCGAAAGAGCCATCTCTTGGACACCTTGAACTCCTGCACATTGTGCAGGCATGCAAACTTCTCAGCAGCAGCCTTCACCTCACACTAGCACACGCACTAGCACACTGGCACCACGTTGCTGACAAAACCACATCAAAGTCGACAAGTTGGTAATGGCATGGCAGGCCTGGGCCATTACATTCCTGTCGCTGTGATGTGTGCTTTTGCCAAAGTCCTGTCTGTACTGCGAAAGCTTGTCTCATGACTTCTTGATATCAAACAATGTTGAACGAGCTAGATCATCTTTGCGAAGAGTGTGTCCTGTGGTCCAGCCTGCGTCAACCTTGCCCAATATCTCACGCGTCTTCTCCAGGTTCAGAACATTTCCTCTTCTGCTTGTGGTGGTGGAGTCATCACCACACACACAAGAATACAGTAGAGCAGGGACACAACCTGAAGAAGGTAGGGAACCACCACAAAAGCTACGGCAGTCACAGCCATCACTGGAAGCAGAAACACTCACGAGGGGAAGAAAGGTGGGAAGTGAGGTGGGGGCTTCTGTTTGCTGGCAAGCATTACGTTACAGCAATGCCATATCGCACCTACGGTTGCTTTCAAGGACAGAGGATGCCACTTACTGCAAAGTGACATCTGTCTATAGTATTCACTTTCGTTTGCCCAGGCAAGGGTTAGTATGTGACGGCAACAGCAGAGGACCATTAGATCACTGCCTCAGGAAGTGTATGACCATGTGGCCTGCCAGGCCACTCTCACCATTCAGTAGGGATGTGGACATGGGACTCCCACCATGCGGTGTAGGGTGGGACTGGCAGTTTTACTGTACACTTACTCGTGGGTTGTGGTCTGTTACATGCGCAGTGGCCTTTGGTACCTGTCAGCCGGGAACAATGCTTGCCTCCTCCATTCAAAAATAACCATAAAATTTTCTCGAAAATATGCTCAGTGTCTTTCCCAGGTAAAGTTACATAGTATATCTTTACCTAACCTTACCAAACCTAACCTTTCCTAATAGGGCTGCATGGCTAAGGTGGCTGACTGTGGTATGGAAATGAATACCCGTACCAAATGGAAGTGTATTGTACAGTACAGTGCAGTACTGTACTGTACATACTGTACACACATACAGTACTGTATTGTGAACAGTACAGTACTGTAGTACTATGATATGCCTTGGTACAGAAATTACTGTACTGATACTCTTATTGTAATCATAGAATGCGAAGGAATCTTTTTATGTGTGGGGTGTGTGTGAGTCTCTTGGTGGCACAGTGATTTTCGACCTTTGATAGAGAGGCGGACGGGTGCTGTCATCGAACATGTACTCATGGATTATGGTCTGTGTTACACACATGGTGGCCACCTGTACCCTTCAGCCAGGAACCATGCTTGCTGTGTCCATTAAAAAATAACCATAGGATTTTCTAAAAAAATATGCTCAATATGTTTCATCATCATCATCATCATCCGGACCTCCTTTCCCACCCAAGGGCAGGGTGAGGAGTAGCAATGTCCAGACAGCACAAACTTGCATAGTCCAAATAGGCCACATTTCCATTCACTCATCATTCAAGTCCCTGGAATCCTGGCTCTACCAGATATGCCAAAAAACATTCACCACATTCTGCAGCTTCACATAAACGTATCCGGTTGAGTTAATCTGGACGCTGCCATGCTCACTAGGGGTGCCAAAATCCCTGATCATGCATTTCTCCTCACAACATTCATCCAGCCAGCTCGATCTCGTCAGTTCCCTAGCCTCACCGACTTCCAAACCTCTTTTCCTCAAACACCCATCCACCATATCTTTCCACCTTCTCCTTGGCGTACCTTGCCTCCTCCCTCCTTCAAATTTGCTCAGGTATACCTTTTTCACCACTCTATTGTTATCCATTCTTTCCACATGACCATACCCTCTCAGAACACTCTTCGATTCTGGTGTCCACCGACTTCCTCACTCCTCACCTTTCACGAATCACACTATTTCGTATCGTATCCACCCTCTGTACTCCACATACATTTCTCAACAGTCCCATCTCCACTGCTCTTACTCTTGACTTTTCATTTTCATGCCACACCATAGTCTCACACCCATATGTTGGCACTAACACTCCCTCATGTAAGCCTCGTGCAGCTTCAATACTCAAGCCTCTGTTTCTTATCAAAGCCTTCATTGCACCAACTACTTTTCTTCCTTGTATCACTCTACATTCAAGTTCTTTTGCACATTTTCCTCTCTTTTCTATCACTGTACCCAAGTATTTGAACTCTCTCACCAATTCCAGTCTCTGTCCATTCACTGTGACATCACACAGGGAGTCACCTTCTCTCTCAATAATCATCACTTTACTCTTCTTTACATTTACTTTCAAGGCACGACGCTCACAGACATCAGCAAAACTCTGCACTAGCCTACCAAGTTCCTGTCCAGTACTTGGAAGCAGTACTGCATCATCAGCATACAACAAATTTGAGATATTCCATCCATTACCATTCATTACCAACGCCATCCCTCTCTCCATTACTCGTGTTTTCACTTCTCTCATCACATCATCCATATATATATATATTGAACAACCATGGAGACATCACACAACCTTGTTGCACGCCCACACCGATCGTGAACCATTCACTTAGATGCCCATTAACCTTTACACATGCTTTCCTATCATCATAAAAACTCTTGACAGCTCCTAGCAGCTTACCATCTACACCATACATGCACAAAACTTTCCACAATCACTCTCTGTCTATTTTGTCGTATGCTTTTTCCGGATCCATGAATGCCATAAACATCTTATGGTCCTTCTCACAAGCCTTCTCTGCTAACTGTCTCACTGCAAATATTTGATCCACACATCCTCTGCCACTAACTTTCCACAATCCCTCTCTGTCTACTTTGTCGTATGTTTTTTCCGGATCCATGAATGCCATAAACATCTTATGGTCCTTCTCACAAGCATTCTTTGCTATCTGTCTCATTGCAAATACTTGATCCACACATCCTCTGCCACTCGCATGCAAAATTACATAGGTTAAATGTATTTTACCTTACCAAACCTAACCTGCTACAATACAGCTGCTTGGCAAAGGTAGGTGACCATTGCATTGAGGCAAATGCCCATACCGAATGGAAGTGTACTGTGCAGTATGTACTGTACATACACACATACAGTACTGTACTGTGTACTGTACAGTACTGTAGTACCATCTTATGAATTGATACAGAAGTTACTGTACTGATACTCTTATTATCATCGTAGTGTGTGAAGGAAACTCTTTGTGTGTGTGGTGCGTGTGTGTCTCCCGGTCGCCGCACGCTTTTCGACCTTCAGTAGAACGGCAGAAGGGCACTGTCACCGAACATGTACTCATGGCTTGTGGTCTCTGTTACATACAGGGTGGCAGTGAGGAAAGAGCTAACCTGGATATAGGGTAAGTATGCATACGAACTTTTTGACACCACTTACGGGTTACAGTCATATTACTCAGGTGCAGGACGTTCACTGGGAGGGATTGGACGAGTGCATGACTTTGACCATTCAGTACAGGGGCGGATGGACATTTTAGCTCTGGTTGTAGGTTACGGATTTCATGCCACTCTCAGCTCGAGCCCAGGGGTCATGATACCGAATGTTTGGATATGCCAGCTGGCCGGACGAAGTTCTCGGGCACTTTTATGTCTGGATAATAGCAAGGAAATTCAGATAATGATTTAACAGAGCCAAGGCCGAGCATCCGAATAATGAACACGTCCGGATGATTAACGTCCAGATAGTTGGGGGATCACTGTATATATATATATATATATATATACATATATATATATATATATATATATATATATATATTGATATATGTATATATATATATATATATATATATATATATATATATATATATATATATATATATATTAGATAGATGGATAGATGGATCCCACTGCTACCTGGCGTGTCCCCGGGTGGCAGATAGGGGAAGTCCTTGTAGATATACGAGGTACTGTCTTAGATGGCGCGGACCATGGGACCCCCTATAGATATATAGGGCTCCACCGAATATAATGAATAAGGTGGCACAAAAATTACATCTCACCAGAAACTATGTGGCAGGGAGGTGAGATTATTTGCCACAATCCTCCCAACTAATCATGAGTTCTATTGCAAATGATTTGACGGGCGTTCCTGTTGGATCATCGTCTACTAAAGGTCCAACCGCTCTGCCTCCTGTGCTTACGGGCAGTGTGCCACCGAAAGTGAGTAGGCAGTGTGTTGGAAAATTTGACTCTTGGATATTAAACAAACTGAAATCCATGAAGATCTATGCATACAATGTAAGAAGCCTCGGAGATTACAAACTTGATAACCTAATGGCTGACCTGGAAAACATTAGTTGGGATATTGTGGGATTGAGAGAGATCCACAGAAAAGAAGAGAAACTAATTCAGCTGAAAGACAGCGACCACCTGTTTTACTACAGAGGAAGGGAAATGAAAGAATTAGTGGCGTGGATTTCTAATTCACAGAAATCTTGCAGACAACATTGTTAAATTCAGCAGTGTATCTGACAGAGCAGCATTTGTTATCATTAGACTGTGCAAAAAATATACCCTGAAAATAATACAAGTATATGCACCAACTTCTCAAAGCTCAGATGAAGAAATAGAAACATTCTATGATGACATCTCCCAGATTATGGAAGAAGAAAAGACAACATATGCTATACTCATGGGAGACTTCAATGCAAAAGATGGGAAGTCGAAGAATGGAGAAGCATGTATGGGAAAATCTGGAGTGGGAGAAAGGAATGAAAGAGGAGAAATGCTAGTAAATTTTGCTGAAATGTTTAACATGAGAATAATGAACACATTCTTCCACAAAAGAACAGGGAGAAAGTGGACCTGGCGAAGCCCAACTGGAGAAACAAAGAATGAAATCGACTTCATTATAGCAGATAAGAATAACACGATCACAAATGTCTCAGTTATCAACAAAGTAAATATAGGTAGTGATCATAGAATGGTGGGATGCACAGCCAAATTCAATTTCAGAAGTGAAAGAAAGATGATGATTAAAGATAAAAAGATATGCCCAATAAAAGTAAACGAAAACAAAGCAGCCTTTCAGTTGGAAATAAGGAACAGATTTCAGGCTCTATGTAATGCTGAATGTGACATTGATGAGCTGAATGACAGACTAACAAAAGTGCTAAGAGAATCAGTGGAGGTAGTAAGAAAACCTAATACAACCAAACCCAAGAAATATTCAGAAAAGACACTCGAGCTTATGAAAAAAACGAAAGGAAATGAAAGTAAAAACAAAGAAAGATGAAATAGAACGAGCGGAATTAAATAAGCTTATCAACAAAAGACAAAGAAAAGATAAAAGAAAGAGAAACATGGATCAGATCAAAGAAACCATCAAAAATGGAAATAGTCTGAAACAGGTCCGAAGTAAAATGGCACTAGGAAAGCAACAAATGACATCACTGAAAGAAAAAAAAACGGTGAAATCATTAAATGCCGAGATAAGATGGTGAAGAGAGTCGAAGAATTTTACAAAGAACTGTATGCATCAAAGACAGTAGTACCAATAGCTAACTTTTCAGTTGACAAAAGTGAAATACCTGAGGTAACACCAGACGAAGTAAATATTTGTCTTAAAAATATGAAAAGAGGGAAGGCTCCGGGAGAAGATGGAATAGGAACAGATTTACTGTTGGATGCAGGAGTAGAAGTACAAAACAGGCTTGCTCACTTATTTACCCACTGTATCAAACAGAAGAAAATTCCCAAAACATGGTGTAATGCAACAGATCTTTTACTCTACAAAAAAGGTGACTCTAAAGATCTTAGTAACTATCGACCCATTAGCTTATTATCAGTCATTTACAAACTCTTCACTAAAGTCCTTACGAACAGAATAACAACAATTTTGGAGGAAAACCAACCTCGTGAACAGGCAGGATTCCGAAGCGGGTATTCAACCACCGATCATCTACATACAATGAATCAGCTAAATGAGAAAACTACAGAATATAATAAACCACTGTGCTTATGTTTTGTTGATTACGAAAAGGCTTTTGATTCAGTAAAGCACATAGCGATTATAAATTCACTGCGAGAACATGGAGTGAATGAGAACATTGTAAAACTGCTCGAAAACATATATAAAGACGGAACTTCTACAGGTAAATTACATAAGGAATCGGGAAAAATTAAGATTGAGAAGGGTGTGCGTCAGGGAGATACAATTTCACCAAAATTATTTACAGCATGCCTAGAAAGTATTTTCAGAAAGCTAGACTGGGAAAATAAAGGAGTGAATACAGATGGAGAAAAGCTAAACCATTTAAGACTTGCAGATGACATTGTTCTAATCTCAGAAACAGCGGAGGCATTGCAAGAAATCTTAAATGACCTGAACAGAGAAAATTCTGAAAGTAGGATTGAAGATAAACCGGAGTAAAACTAAAGTAATGCTTAATCCACAAACACTAAACAGCGTCGTCAGAATATTCGATGAAATTCTTGAAGAAGTTGAGGAGTACAATTACTTGGGACAAATACTAAAATTAACAAAAGATCATGGTAGCGAAATAAAAAGACGCATTACAACTGGATGGAAAGCTTTCGGTAAACATTGAGACATTATGAAAAGTAGCTTGCCAGTTTGTATGAAACGAAAAGTATATAACGAGTGTATAATTCCAGCTATGACGTATGGTTGTGAGACCTGGAAACTGACATAATCGATGGAAAATAAAGTAATCCGTTCTCAGAGAGCAATGGAAAGGTCAATGTTGGGAATATCATTAAGAGACAGGAAGAGATCAACTTGGGTGGGAAAGCAGACTAAAGTCAAAGATATTATAGAAGTTATAAAAGAACAGAAATGGAGGTGGGCAGGCCATATAGCAACAATAAGGGATAACCGATGGAGCAAGAGGCTGACAGACTGGACACCAAGAGATTGTAAGCGTAGCAGAAAAAGGCCAGACAGGAGATGGAGAGATGAGATAGAGAAAATTCAGGGAAAGCGTGGCAAAGATTGGCTCAGTCAAGGATTTTGTGGAAAAGTTTGGGGGAGGCCATTATTCAGCAGTGAACTAGTTATGGCTGATGATTATATATATATATATATATATATATATATATATATATATATATATATATATATATATATATATATATATATATATATATATTGCCAGACGCCTTTATCCCGTAAGGGGTGGCCACAAAGAAATCGCCTCCATGTTGCCCTGTCCCCTGCCATTTCATTGGCTCCCCCCAGCTCACACACCCCTGTCTCATTTATCTCTCCTCTCCATCCCTCCATCTCATCCTTGGCCTCCCCCTCCCTCTCCCTTCTTCACCTCAATAACATACACTCTCCTCAGTCGCTCACTCTCCATCCTCTCCACATGCCCAAACCACCTCAGTGTGGTTCCCCTGATCCTTCTTATCATATCCACATCCACACCACTACGTTCCTTCACTTCCTCATTTGTCAGTCTGTCTCTCCATGTGACTCCACATACTCCTCTCAAATAACTCATTTCCACTGCTCTCACTCTATATTTCTATCCCTCCAACAAGGTCCACTTCTGTACGTTAGGGTTAGTCTCACAAAACTGTCATGTAGTAACTTTTTCACTTTCATGCTCACTTCCTTGTTACTTATCACTGCTTTCAAGGAACCAGCAAATTTTCTTCCTTGTTGTACCCTTTCAAGCACTTCGCCCTCTAAACTTTCATCCTTACTCATCACACTACCCAAGTACTTAAATGCACTAACATTTTCCAATTCCTCCTCATCCAGCTTCAGTGTACATTAACTGATTTCATTTCTCTCGAAGACCATAAATTTACTCTTCCCTAAGTTCACCTTTAGATTCCATTTCTCACACACTTTCCCAGACTCATCCACCAAGGCTTGTAACTCTCCTTCGTCTTCACTTAGCAACACAGCATCATCTGCAAGCAACAGAACAGGGAGTTTCAAACACTTCCCTCTCTCCCTAGGGCCGCTCCAACATCCACTGCCCTACTTTGTATCTCTTTTATAACCCCATCGATATTCAGATTGAACAACCATGGAGAGATGACACATCTCTGTTTCAATCGAACCTCAAATAGAAAAATTCACTCAGTTCACTATCAACACGCACTGCAGCCTTAGCACCCTCATACATAATCTTCACGGCATTCAACATTTTCCCATCCACTCCATATATTCTTAATACTTTCTACAATCCTTGTCTAGCCACCGTATCATATGCTTTCTCCAAATTCATGAAGACTGCATACAACTTCCTTCCCTTCTCTAGAAACTTTTCCAATAAAGATCTAAGAATGAATATCCGATCTACACAACCTCTTCTCTTCCTAAAACCTCCCTGTTCTTCTTGTATTTCCTCTGTTATTTCCCTAACTCTGTCAATACGTATATTACCATGTACTTTTCCTATTACACTACGAAGACAAATGCAGCTATGATTATCACATACTTCTTTTCCCCCTTTTCCTTTGTACAGAGGAATAATTATACCTGACTTCCAATCCTCCAGGACTGTATCTTCCTCAGAGGCCAAACTGCACAACTTCCACATCCTTTCTACTACTATCTCTCCTACATGCTTTAGCATTTCACCACACATCCCATCAATTCCTGTGGCTTTCTCCATTATAACTTTCTTCATTGCTTCCACATTTTCCATCCGACTGATTTCCTCCTCTATTCTCACAACCCTCCTTTTCCCAGCCATTTCCCAGCCACTTACACTCGCATTACTTTCATTCTCTGTGTTCAACAATTCCTTAAAGTGTTCTCTCCAGCTGCTCACTTTATCCACTAGTAATCTACCATTTTTATTTTTCTCTCCCCAACTACCTTCTTTGACACCCTGTCTAGCTGTCTTTCCCTCTTTCCAGAACATTTTCTTACATACCGTCCACTTTACACTTAAATTCCTTCCAAATTCCTCATCCACTCTCTTCTTAATCTCTCTGTCTTTTCATCTCTCTCTTCGCTTCTACATATAACTCTCTCTTTCATCTCTCAACTTCTTCCACGCCCCTGTTTCTCATCCACTTACTATATGCTTTCTTCCTTTGTGCCACAGCCTCCCTCACCTCTTCAGTCCACCATGCTGTTCCCTGCACCCCCTTTCGTCTTTTCACCCCACACACCACCTTACATGCTGCACAGATTTCTTCTGTGAATATCTTGCACACACCTTCCACGTCCCCCATCTACTGCTATCCATATTAACCCAATCGCCCCTCCACGTCCCTCTTATATTCTGCTTTTTTTTTTCCCCGATCCTCTTGTAACCCTTCAACCCTCTTTACGTGAACTACTTCCTCCTGTCCTTCCCTTCTTCTATTTCTCCATTTCATTTGGACCTTGAGTCTGACCACCTCAAAATGTGCTCAGAAAGTCCACTCCCCTGACCAAAATATACTCCAGCATCCATTACACACCTCATCCTGACATTCACGCACACACGTAATCAGTCATTGCTTTCCATTCCTACATTTCACTACTCACCCTTCTCATCACTCGTCACGTATACCTATTGGTCATTTTGTGCCTGAAGAGGGTATTGACTACCACCAATCCCCTCCCGGCACAAATGTCCACTAAAGCACAGCCATTCTCTTACACCTCTGCAGGCACACCCCACTCACCAACTACTTCATCCATCTTCACATTCCCAAGTTTTCCATTCATATCTCCAATCAAAAACACTCTCTCATTCCATTCAAACTTTTCCATGCATGCGTCCACATTTGTCCAGAACTCTTCTCTCACTCTGACTGTACGATCTTGCATTGGCGGATACATGCACACAATTGCCCACATTTGTAGTCCAACTTTTCATCTTATCCACACAGTCCTTGGGCCAACTGATCAATACTCTCTTATATTCTCCTTCCATCTGTTAATCACAATAATACACACTCCTTCTTTTGCCCTCTCATTCTCACCTACTCCCGCGCATATACCCCATCCATACTGCCATTCTCTCACACTCTCACCTCTTCATTTAGCTTCAGTTAATCTACATACATCCACTTTCGCACCCTCAAGCACCTGGACAATCTTTCTTTCTCCTCATCATTTGCACCCCTAACATTCCAAGTAGTTATCCGTACCATGTCCTTTGTTCGGTCCTTAGTCGTCACTTTTTGGTCAGTCCTGGTCGGAGGCTTCTTGCTCGTATTTTTAGTTAGTTGTTTTCTGGGAACGGGCACTAACCCTCCGCCAATCCACTTGTCACGTAGGGAACGGGTGATGTTTGGTTATAAGGTTACCACCCAGCGTTGTGAATGCTTTCCTGGTTTACAGGAAATCATTTGGCTTTCCACTCATTGTAGAGCTACCCTAAAAACAGAGTACCACTACACTAAGTGGGTGGATGATGGGCGCCCCCACCTACCATATATATATATATATATATATATATATATATATACATATACACACACATATATATATATATACATATATATTCATCCATCATCCATCATCCAATCCTACATTGCCCCATGGGGAGCGTAGGAGCCCGGGGCTAGGCAAGTTGGTCCTGGCATTTACGGTGAGAGTGACCAGCCTGAGTGGCATTACGTGAGCAATAAATCCCAACCATCCCTTGGATATAAACCTTCACCAGCTGCATCAGATTGGAGACCGTTATTACCCACTAATCCGCCAGGAGCCAAAATTTGGTTATATGGTTACCACCCAGCGTAGTAAATGGTTTCCTGGTGTACAGGAAACCATTTGGCTTGTCACTCAGTGTAGTCACCCACAGGGAGAAGGAAGAGGAAAGAATAAAGGAAAGAAAGACACAAGAGGGAGTGTAAAGTCACCCGCAGGCAGAAGAAAGAGGAAAGAATGAAGGAAAGACAGAAGAGGATGGATGGAAAGAAGGGTGGAGGAGAGGAAAGGGCAGACACCTGAAAGCAGCACAACATCAAGTAAGTGGATGGGGGGCGCCCCACCAACCACACACACACACACACACACACACACACACACACACATATATATATATATATATATATATATATATATATATATAGATATATATATATATATATATATATATATATATATATATATATATATATATATATATATATATATATATATATATATATATATATATATATATAGATATATAATCATCATCATCAGCTGTTTGAGTACCCACTGAAGGACCGGACTCTCCCGACCGAAGTGGGAACGATACAGCCTATGTATCTCCATGAAGTGCCTTAGGCTGCCTTTAAGTGTGATTGTAATGTTGGAGTGGCTATGGATGTGTGTACTCTGTAAACCAAGTGCAATCAGCCCGCGCAAGCTGAATGGATCCAAGCATGCTTGACAGTAAGCGACACTGGTTCAACCACAGCACCCCTTACGTCCGCCAAAGCGGCACGTGGCCGGGAGAATGCTCCCAATGTTTATTAAATAACCCTGGTGGGGTGCGAACCCTCACTCTCAAGTGTACGATAATGCACACTTTACCACTGTACCACAGGGGCTCCATATATATATATATATATATATATATATATATATATATATATATATATATATATATATATATGTGTGTGTGTGTGTGTGTGTGTGTGTGTACTGTGGATGTGCATTCATTTTTTCTTTATGGGGTACTCCTCAACCCAAAATCTGTATAAAAGAGAACGTGTTTCTGGGTCTTATTTTTGACAGACAGCTGACTTAGATTCATCATGTCCGTTCTGTTTTTCCAACTTGTATTATGGCCATGAACCTTGTGATGGTATTGGGTCATTCTCGTACCGCACGGGGAGTTGGCTGTCCCATCCTCTTCCTCAAGCTGTGCATACATCTGTTATTCTTTCTTAACGTTATTATGGGTTTGAGTAATATTATATCTGCTAAAGATACTCGTCTCTGAATGTTACATCCAGAGCATCATAATGATCTTCGTCTGATAACTGGGACATTCATGTTATTCCCAATTCTGAGCTTGTTGGCAGATTTGTGATACCCTCCCTTTGGACATTTGGCACAAGATGTTGATGGTTATTTGTTATCTTCTTCACTCCCTCCTGGAATATGTGTCCTGTGTCATGCTGTACCAGGATCCTGGTTTTGTCTTTATGCCACTCGCCTAGGTATTCCAGTGCCCTTTGGTTACGGTGCCCTGTCTGTTATACCAGCCTCTGTGAGTTCACTAACAGTTTGTCTGCATCCAGTAACGATGTTATCGACTACTTCTCTGAGTTACATTCTGTGCGTCCTTTGCTGTTAGAAAAAGCTCATTTCCCCCTCATGAGCGTCCTACCCCTTTCTGTACTGATGTTTCAAAAACGGATGCATGGGAGGACTTCGTGTTGTTTCCTTCTCCTTCAGTCAGGGTGGTGGCCTTCCTGCTATTTCGTCTATTTTCATGGTTGAAATAAGTGCTACATTATTTGCTCAACATATCAATTTATCCACAGACTATTTCTGTGACTTTTAGTGACTACTTCAATCCTTTTTCTGCACTAGAGACTTTTAGTCCATCTTATCATTTGGTTTCTTCGACTTTAGAGTGGCTTTTCTTCCTTGGCCGTCATGGTAGGTTTTGCTGGGTTCCAGCCTATGTGGGTGTGTCAGGGAATTAGCCGGATGATCTGGTGGCAGAGGCAGCAATGGCTCACCCACCTCCTGCTGTGGGATCCCATTCTCCATTGCATCAGCTGCCTACATCTGATTTGTTCTAAAATAGTTAGACAGCTTCGCCATTCTTGGCAAGAATACAAGGATATAGTTGGGGGCCAACAAGACGTGTGCTATTTGAGATGCAATGAGCTCCTTCCATTACATAGGCTTGTCTTGCTGGTGGGAGGCGGCTTTATGTCAACTCTGGATTGGTGACACCCGATTCCCTCATGATTTTTCACGGAGAGTGCCCCCCCCCCCCCGTTAGGATTGCTTGGTTCCCGTGACTGTTCGGCACTTGCTGGTGGAATCCCCCAGTCTTGGGAATTTATGCCATAAGTACCTCTCTGAAAACTGGGTGGGTGATGGGTTGTATTATCTTTCGTGAGTCCATGGAGAGGATGCTTGTTGAATGGGAGGGGGACCCTCTCTTTTGTGGAAGCAGCTGGACTCCTTATAAGATTTGTAGTTTCTTTTCTGTAATTAATGCTTAATGTTTTTCATTTTTCATTATCGCTTGTTTTACCTTCCTGTCTGCTCTTATTCTTTATAATCGTCATTTTAATTGTTGGCCAACAGCATATGACACTGGTAGTTACGTTGCCAGTCTTTATTTCTGTTATTCAGTTGGTCAATCAAATCCCAAATTACCAAGACTTGACTGACCAGTGGGAGACCATTTTATGCCGATTCTGAATTGGCCAAAGCTGGTTCTTTCATGGATTTTTTTTTATTGGAGGGCACTCCCCCCTCCTCTATGAGAAAATTGCTTGGTCCTCATGACTGTTCAGCACTTGTTGATGGAGTGCCAAAGTCTTGGGGATTCAGGCCATCAGTACCATTCTGGGCGTCAGGCAGCTTACGGGTTATACCTTCTTCCATTGGTGTCCGGAGAGTTTGCCTTTGCTACGGGAAGAGGAATCCTCTTGTTGTGGAGACAGCTGGACTCCACTGTATGCTTTATTTTTTAGTAGTTTTCGTGTTTTATTTTACTTCCTTTATTTCGTCGTTTTGACTTCTTTTATTTTTTCAACCCCCACCTGACGAAGTCAGAGGAGGGTGTTGTTTTCACTGGGATAAAATGAATAGGTGGCATACAGATTTCGTTTCCGGAGGAAATCTCAGAAAATATTAACTGTAGAGTCACAAAATTTCAGTTATTATTCTTATAGTGAACTGGTGCCTTTTAGTAGGTAGAATGCTTTGTCTTTAGTATTTTTTTTTAATAACCAAAAAATAAACAAGAAACGTCAGAGATTTCAATGCGACCTGTTGTCTTTGTGTTATACAGAGAGGGGAGGGCGTGAGGGTGTCATGTGCTTGGTTAGATGTGCAGGGAGAAGGGGAGTATGTGCTTGGTCAGATGGAGGGCTGCAACAGCAAAATGTTGCCTATATCTTACTGTATTTTTCACAGTTGTCTGTCACCGTATGACCCTAGGAGCTCTGCTGTCAGCTTTTTCTTTTGGGTGATCATTCAATCAATCGATCTCGTTCTTTTTGTGAGGATTGTTTGGTGGGTACCCTTGACTATCTGGCACTTGCTGGTAGATTATCCAAGTCTTGGGAATGTACACCATCTGTACCTCTATGGGCACCGAGCATTTGATGGACTGTACATTATTTCATCTGTGCTTTGATTAGATGTTTGTGTTATGGACGGGAGAATCCTGTCTTTTGTTGAGGCAGCTGGATTGCCTTGCAATATTTAGGTTTTATTGATTTTAGTGTTTTTTTAAATACCCTCTAAATTTGGTTCATAGTTATTGATATATTTTTCACTGTTGTCTGGAGGCATATGACCCTGGCAGCTGCACCGCTAGTTTTTATTTAAGTTAATCAGTCAATGAGTCCTCTACAAATTTACTTATCATCTGCCCTTGCACCACCCAAGTATATAAACGCCCACATCAATTTGGATCTCTCTCTGTTCACCATCAAATTACACAATGGGTCACCTTCCTTCTCTACAACCACGACTTTTCATTAGTCCAGACTCATTTTCACCGGCACAGAATAGATTTGTGATACTCCACCATCCATCATTTACCTAAGATACTCCACCATTCATTACCAGCCTTATTCTTTTTTTTTTTCCATAGCTCGAGTCTTTACCTCTTTCATTACCCCATCCATACTGAACAGCCATTGGATCATCACACAGCTTGTACCACGCTAATCTTGATCTTGAGCCAGTCACTTTGATGTCCACTTATCACTGCATAGTTTCACTACTGTATTCTCGCTGCTAAAGAGGCTTTCTGGGATTTCATCCTTTCTAGCTACTTTCTGCATATGGCACAGTAATATTCCTTTGTCTGTTCTTCCTGCAGAGTGTGCTGATATGACAAAGTTGTAAGTAATTTAAACAAAGCAGTGGTGTGCATTATATATCGATAAGGAAGTGGTGTAAGAGAGCCTCCAAAGCCAACAGGAATACATGCCTTAGACCTGAAGACGTGGTTTGGAATAAAAAATACAGGTATGGCTTACGATAGAGACAGTCATCCCTCAGTCACCATTCTACCAGAAAGCCCATACTGGATAACAGCTTCTTGCTTTGGCCTGCTTCAGTCATAGCTGATTTAAGAATCTCCCTTATGGCCTTATGGCATTGAACGGGACTTGCACTTATCTTCGTACTCAGCAGTCACGTACAGTCGGGGAAAGTTCCGCATTACCCACTGCTTGGAGCACTGGTGGTCAACGAACAGTCACAAACCAGCAGCCAGACCCCACATGTCTGGTAACTGTTAGTGGGAGGGAGGGTGGCCAGGGGTGGGAGGGTTTGAAGAGTTGCTCACGTCACTGTACCAATAGCCAGTGATAATGCGTCCGATGTATTCTCAAAGTGCAAAAGCGATATGTTGTTTGTATGGTATTACACTATCCTCTAATTCTGTCTACATTACTCCATATATAATACATCTTTACTGTCCAAGGTATGCTTCTTTGCCTTCGTTTTGTAATGTTCGATACGAGTGATATTTACAGACTGATCTTATAATTAGGACTTCCCACGTCATTCTGTCTAAACGAAAACGAAAAGTGCTGTTTTAAAACGGTCTGAATTAATTGCGCGCTCACTGCCAGTACCATTTTAAAACGGTCTAAAATAAACAACTTCACTGTGACCGCATTTTTCAAGATTTGCGTGTAAAAATTGGCAGGCATGTAAGGTAAATGCTCCTCTACCATCCCCCAGACTGTCAAGACCATACACTCACTTGCTCCCCCCTCACGCTCGCTCTGCCTCACTCTGCCTGTGTGCCTCACCCAGTGCTGTACATAGTGAAGGCATTTTGTAAATATTTTCATGTAAGTGTAAGTTGTAAATATTATCTTGTAAGTGTAAGGACTCTATAGTGAAGCCAAGTTGTAAATACCTTCTTGTAAGTGCTAGGACTGTATGTAATGAAGTCAGGTTGTACCTATCTTCAAGTAAGTGTAAGATAATGCATTCACAGTGAGAAAGACACACAAATTGTGATAGATGCTGAAGTAATAAGTAATCAGAAAAGAATACTAAACAGTGCTATACCTTCCCAGCTTAAATATCTGAGTATACCTTACACAGAAAACGGCTTTCTCTCAGGTAGGTAGTGAGCCTGAGAGAGCAGCTCTACATGTATACCAGTGTGCCGGACTGAGTAAAACCCATTTCCGAGGCTCAGTCAGCATTTTAACGGCAAAATTCGTTGTTTCCACATCAATATCTATTATTCACGCACAAAAAAAAAAGGTCAAAAAATGGCCGGCACTGGGGTGACCCATAGGGCTAAAAATAGCTGGCACGCGGCAGGATATACACACACATATATATATATATATATATATATATATATATATATATATATATATATATATATATATAATCACATCTTTTATACATTTCTGCCCGGAATCGTGCTAAGTCTGTTCTTCGCTGTGCTAAAAATAATTTCATCTGTACAAAATGCTCTCAACTCTCTAACTCGAACTCTTCCCACTCCTTCTGGCACCTTGCCAAAAACTTTTCTAACAACTTTATCTCATCATCCTTCCCTCCTCTTTTCTACTCTGATGGCTCTATAGCTATTTCTTCTGCTGATAAAGCAGATCTTTTCGCTCAGACTTTCTCCTCCAATTCCACCTTAGATGATTCCGGTGCTGTTCCTCCATCACTTCCCCCCTCTGATTTCCTCATGGCTAACATTAAAATTTCTGCAGCTGATGTATTTTCTGCCATTGCTGCCCTCAGTACTAATAAGGCATATGAGCCTGATGAGGTCCCTCCTGTTGTTCTCAAGAACTGTGCTTCTGTGCTTACACCTTACCTAGGCAAAATCTTTCGCCATTGTCTGTCAACTTATACCTTTCCTTCTTGCTGGAAGTTTGCTCTCATTCAGCCAGTCCCAAAGAAGGGTGATCATTCCCAACCCTCTAACTATCGTCCAATTGCTTTAACATCCTGTATCTCAAAAGTTTTTGAGTCTATTCGTAATAGAAAAATTTTAAAGCATCTTTCCTATCACAACCTTCTTTCTGATCGTCAGTATGGGTTCCGTCATGGGCGCTCCATAGGCGATATTCTCACCTACCTTTTATACTCCTGGTCATCCTCCTTTCGGGACTTTGGCGAAAGCTTTGGCATTGCACTTGACATCCCAAAGGCTTTCGATCGAGTCTGGCATAAATCTTTAATTTCCAAACTGCCCTCTTACGGTTTCTATCCTTCTATCTGTGCCTTCATCTCTAGCTTCCTTTCTGGTCGTTCTATAGCCTTTGTTGTAGACGGCTATTGTTCTTCTTCTAGATCTATTAACAGTGGTGTTCCTCAGGGCTCTGTCCTATCACCAACTCTCTTCCTATTATTCATCAACGACCTTCTAAGCTGTACTGTACATCTAACCCTATCCACTCATACGATGATGACTCCACCCTTCACCTTTCCATTCGATCCCCACAACGTCCATCTCAGCAGTTACCTCAACAGGCAAGGGATGAGGCTATGGTACACCTAATGTCTGACGTGGCTCATATCTCTGACTGGGGTAAAAATAATCTGGTTGTTTTTAATGCATCAAAGACTCTGTTTTTGCACATATCAACCCGACAAAATCTTCCACAGGTATACCCACTTATGTTTAATAATTCTCAACTTATTCCTGCATCAACGTTGAACATGCTTGGGGTTTCATTTGCTAGGGACTTGTCTTGGAAAGATTGTGTCGGTACACGGCTAGCACTAAAATATCGTGCCACCGCTAGCACCAATAAAATGTATCGTCGCACTGCTGGCCACCATTTAATGTATCGGTACATGGCTAGCACTAAATATCGTGCCACCGCTAGCACCAATAAAATTATGTAGCCGTTTGGAGTAGCAGTTGACTACATATTAAGTGTTCTGCTGTTAGGTATAACTAGACCACCGTGTTGGATCGACGACACTGTCTGTAGTACACGTCAGCTCCTCGCCGTCACTGCCCGACACTTCCCACCAAAGGTCCTCTGCCACGAGAAGGTGGAAGCTGGTCTGTTATTAAGTGGTAGCGTAAGGTGACAGAGATGAGCAGATTAAATCTCTATTGGGCACAGAATAATATAACTGCGACCCGAGAGATATGTAAGAGCAACACAACCTCCCTTTATAACTGTAAAACGGCCTCTGACGCTGTACGCTTACCGAGCAGACTAGGGCGCGGTGCTGAGGTCAGCTAAAAAGTGAGGTGCCGAGCATTACATATACTCTGGGCTTGTGCAAAAAGTAGAGATAAATGACAACTCTACTAGCACATTATACACCTCTATAAAATGGTATTAAGTACATTCACATATACCAACATAATAAATGGTTTCCCAGGACTTTACACTTATGCACTATTCAGATATCTTTTCACTTCTCCTAACCTTCATTTTATAATTGAAACAGGGTGGCCCTTGTGGTCTGCCATCCACCTTCTTCCTATACCACAGCTAACAGCGAAATGATATTTGGTTGTTCATCATTCACACTTCATTACACACTGTTAATTATGACGAAACAGCTTTAAAAATTATTATGTAAAATGTGTGATACTACACCTTCATATGGAAAAAGATGTTGACACCAGAACATCGCTCGGCCACACCATTGACGTCCTCGTCGACATTGTTGTCCTAACTACTGTGTAGCCTAACCAGAGTGTAGGGTAGCTAACTATTCAGGAACATCCACTTGCATCCTCGAGTACGACACGTGGTATCAGTGGGTTCCTTAATTGGCGCCTTAAATAGTAGCCTAAACCACAAACACAGGACAAGACCACAATAAGTAGAAGACCAACGCCAGGACCAAAATAGGAAGGAGAAAGGTATGAAGGAAGATAGGACAGTACATAAGGCTCTAAATCAGTCCTGTTCAGGTGGGAGAGGAAGGTAAGCTCCTTTAATACATGAGACAGCCTGTTCACATTCAAGGAAGTAACATTGAATGAAGGTAAAAAGGGTCGTAACTGGGATGAGAAGTTCACTGTCAAAGCTAGATGATGCTTGCTAGGTAGAACTGCTATCTCTTTACTGTGTAACTCACAAAGATCAGGTGCAATATAGTACCCCTTTACTGTAAGGAATTGATTCTGTGAGGCACAAATCACAGTTACATCCTCTGTCTCAGGAAAGTAAAAGTACTGTTTCGCATGAATATGAGCATGGAAAACTGACTTCAACTGAATGGGTTGGAAGGTGCAACGTTGTAGAGCAGAGGAAGTATTTGTGTCCGACAAGGCCCTCTTACACTCCTCTACCTTTTATGGTACGAAGACAAAATGGAAAGCAGGACATACATGGAGATCAAGAAATGAGGCCTTACACTTCTCAAATTCATCCACAGTCGTTTCTGCTACACATTTTCTTGTCATCTGAGACAACTAGCACCTCTGGACCCTCTTCAATAACAACAAGTGTATTATTAGCAGTAGCAAAAGGGAAGGAAATGAACTGCCATGCCTGGTATGTTACAGCATTCCTCATAGGTACCAATATCAGGATGCCTTCATGGGTCAACTGGGCCTCTAACAATGGGTAATAATATTCCAGTTGACTCAGATCAAAGAGTGGCATAAGTCCATGCTTCCACATAGCTATATAGCTATATCAAGTGCATTTGTTAATATATTAGTAGGCAGCAATAAAGCATTAACCCTGTTCAAACTTGCATCGATTAAGCCGTCCACCATATTGGCTGCATGCTTCTCCAAAGCAGTGGTTGACTCGTCGAGAGCATGTAAGTACTCAGCGAATAACACCAAGTTAACTAGGGTTGGTAGGTTAATTTGGATGCTGTTCACAAGCTCTACTAGATGGTTGGTAGTCCTAATTATCTCGTTAGCATTGTTAGTGAACTCATCTAACTGTTTATACACATGCATGATTAATCTATTATTGGCTTTAGCGGCCAGTGTCAAGTCATGCATCTGTCTACCCAATTGCACTACATCCTTATCTAATGCCGTACCAAAGAGTTAGAAAATCCACAAGTCCTCTCTTAGTACGTGCATGGACATGCTTGGAAAGATCAGAGTGTACGTTAGGTAAAGCTACATGCAAGTTAGTGAGCCTGTCGGTGAGCCTGTCTATATGCCTAGTCTGAAGCTCAACAAAGCTTCAGTGTCAGAGTTCGTCAATCGTGGGTTTCGATTAAACATCTTTCCCACTTCCAATAGTTGCTGTCTGAGATTCGACAAGCCCTTGGAGACCTCCTTGACAATATCTGGCGTTTGGAGATAGCCTTCCATTGGACAGTAGACGCATACTGCATCTTCCACTACCACGACTTCTCCAAGTGGGCTCTTCAGTGCTCCTGGCATTAACGCAGTCGTGTCCATGTCCGATGTCTTTCCATAGGTCCACCCCAAGCAACGCACGAGGAGTTTGAGCCACAGCCACATTTTTTTTTTCTGCAAGAGTAGATACTCCCTTAATCACTCTTGTTGTGGGATTGTAGCTTGCTGCGATACTCTTGGTTAGAGACAGGTACAGATGACGACATAGACTGCGACGAAGACAGAGGGCACAACACATCAGACGATAGGCCTAGCTCTTGACTTACTAGTTTGATCCTATCAGTATGTACTGCCTCCTGAGTTCCATCAGCTTCATCCTTTATTCTATAAGTATTTCCACGTACTCGTTCCACAACGGTGTATGGTCCGCGGAACTTAGGTCTGAGCTTGGAAATTCTCTCAGGGTTGTGGATTATGACCTTCTGGCCTGCCTGTAACGTCTTTTCTTGACTACCTTTGTGTTGTTTCGCCATCATCTCCGCTCTTGAGGCTTTTAATCTTTTCCGTACTTCACTGTGTATACGTTGGAATTTCAACAACTGTACCTTTGCGTAGTCTTCTTCGTTGTATACTGGAGTAGGAGGTCCAGCCAACAAATCGTAGGGTAACACTTTCTCTTCTCCATAAAGGATATAATGAGGAGACTTCCCAGTTGATGAATTTTCTGAGGAGTTGATGGTCGCCGCTACATGTGATAACCAGTCTTCCCAGTTATCCTCCTGATTTGAGGTTATTACTGGTCTCAAGACTTCCAGTATCTTCCTGTTTGTTCTCTCCACCAGGCCATTGCTCTTAGGACTGTAAGGCGTTACAAAAACTTGCTTTACTCCATACATTCGACAGATTTCTTGTAACACCTGGTTATGAAATTCAGTGCCATTATCGCTGAGCAATACCTTGGGTGTAGAGTATGGACAAATCACTGAAGTCACAAAAGCGTGTGCCACCTCCTCTGAAGTTTTCGTCTGTAAAGGTGCTAAAACAGTGAATCGTGAGAAATGGTCCACTGCCACCAGTACATAACTTGAACCTTGATGACTTCTCGGCAACGCTAAGAGATCAATGGAGACTGTATCCCAGGGTTTTTCCGGTAGAGGGTACTCTAAGATGGGAGTCGGAAGTCCCGTCGTTCCTCGTATTTCCGCGCATTTGACACATTGACTGACGTGGGCTTCTATGTCCTTCCTCATGGTCGGCCAATAGTATTTCTTTCTCGCCTCACGCATGCATCTATCGTGACCGGGATGACCCGCTTGAGGTATGTCATGAACTAACTGTAGCACGGCTTGCTGTAAGGTAGCAGGAACAACCAACTGATATGCAGTGTCCTTCCCTGGGGGTTGCTTATACAAAAGACCCTGTTGAAGATGGAAGTGAGTCATTGGTACTGGGAGTTCAGGTAGACAAGTCTCGTCACCAGACTCCAAGGCATAGATGACTTGAGACCACATCGCATCATTACGTTGTTCCGCTTTTACCGTGTCTGAGGAATACTCAGCAAGAGCAACATCCTCGGCTATGGTAGCAGCAATGTTTCTACTCAACGCGTCGGCTACAACATTTTGACGGCCTGGTAAATATCTGACCTCTGGATCAAACTCCATTACCTTGCCAAACCAACACGCAACCTTACCGTGCAAGTTTTTTTTCTTTAAACAAGTCGCGTATGGTTGCATGGTCAGTTAAAACAATTATCCGGTAGCCAAAGATAATATCCCGGAAATGTCCTAATGCCCACACGACTGCTAATGTCTCCAAATGTGTCGTCGAATAGTTCTTCTCTGGGGGTCTTAATGCCCTACTAGCATACGCTATGGTATGTGTCTTTCCTTGCTCATCCTTCTGCTGTAACATCGCTCCCAGACCCAGACCTGAGGCGTCCGTGCACAGATAGAAAGGTTGAGTATAATCAGGAAACGCTAATACGGGTGTTTCTGACATGGCTTGTTTGAGCTCGTTGAAGCTTTTCTCTTCCGAGGGTCCCCATTTCCATGCAGCGTCCTTCTTAACCCGCGCCGTCCCGAGGACGTACTTCCACCTCCTCACGTTTTGTCACAGCCAGTCCCGAGGACGTACTTCAACGTCCTGCAATTGCAAGGTTCATAATTTCCACAATTTTCAAAATTCGCGGGAGATTTTCGTTTCGCCCGGGTACCCAAGCCTCCCCTACCTGCCGCCAGGTGGGCAGCGTCCTAGACCCTGCGTGACCCGCGCTCACCCTTGTCTTGGTCACTCACCTGCCAGCAGTGACCCAGGTCAGACATGGCGCGGAAAGGTCTCTAAGATGAGCAAATTGCATCCGTCCTGGAAGCCTTCACTGGAGACAGTGATTCTCCACTCGATGATGATGTGGTGGGTCGCGATTAGGTCCAGCCAGAGGAAGAAATAAGTAGCAGTGATGAGGAGGTCCCTTCGCCCCGAAAAACGCGGTATGTGACATACCGTAAGGCAAGGGAAGGCCAGGCTGCTCCCCAACCACGTGCACAGCTATCTCTCCATCACGATTCTGATCAGGACGAGGATGAGGACGATGAGGATGACGGAGGCCTAGGACGTGATATCGCCGAGTGGTTGGGAAAGGAAAAAATATCACCACGTGGATCAGAAGGTGGGGCGAGACGACACCTAAGGTATGGTTCAAGTACTTTGTCTGGGGAAGTAGCAAGTGGTGTGGTGGGATTGCTGGGAGAAAGGGAAAGTGTTGTGGCGGCAGCGTGGGGTGAAAGTGAGAGTGGTGTGGGGGTAGTGCGGGGTGAAGGGGCCAGTGGTGTGAGGGAGGCAGCACGAGCACGTGGTGCTCGTAGGCCTAGGGGAGAGCAGGTTGAGTCACTCCCCAGCACTTCTTTCGCCCCTGAATATTCACAAACTTCCTCCCCACAGCCCCAGGATGTGGGGAAAGGAAAGAAAGGGAAGGGAAAGGGTAAAGGAAAAGGGAGAGGGAAGAGAAGTGTGAGTGATGAGAGGCGCCGCTCTCCACCTCCCCAACCTCCCCCACCACCCTCACCTCCCCACCCTGACGAAGGGGACGATGGTGACGTGGCTGGAGACGGTGGTGTCACGTGGAACTGGGAGGATGGGAGTAATTTTACTCCCATCATTCACCAGTTCACTGAGGAGTGGCGGTCAGGTTGCACGGCTCCAGGTGTAAATGCTGGGTCGTCACGTTTAGATTTTTTCAACTTGTTTTTTGATGAGGCGTTTGTTGGGCGCATAGTAGAACAGACAAATATATTTTCACAATCCCAGCGCCTTGAAAGTGAACGCCTAGGAACCACAAGCAAGCATGCAGAACAGTATGACTTTCCCGTGACTATATCAGAGATGTTCCTATTTTTTGCCCTGGTAATCTTGATGGGTGTGGTGAGGAAAAATCAAATTCCTGCCTACTGGACAACGGACCCAATCATCCTAACACCTTTCTTTGGAAAGGTGATGGGTCGTAATAGATTTCAGTTTATTCTCGGCCGCCTCCACTTTTTTGATGCAGATGATCCAGCCAATGCAAATAACACCGATAAAATGAGGAGAATTAGGCTGGTATTTGATCATTTACGGGAAATGTTCCGCTCCTCATTTATCCCTACAGAGACCTCGTCATAGACGAGAGTCTTGTGTTGTGGAGAGGCAATATTTCCTTTAGGCAGTATATACCCAGCAAGAGACACCGTTTCGGGTTCAAGATCTTTGTTATGTTTGACTGTAAGACTGGTTATGTGCAAGACATAGTCTTGTACACGGGCGCACAGAACAGATATAATAGAAGATCGGAGTATAGGACTCTCTGGGGCCGTGGTGAAGACAATGATAGAAGAGTACCTTCATCGTGGTCATGTTTTGTACCTGGACAACTGGTACACTAGCCCTCTTCTTGCTAGGTTCCTCCACCAACACGACACCAGAGTCTGTGGTACAGTCAAGAGAAACCGTCGCCATATGGTCAAGATAGGGAGGAAACTTGACAAGAATGAGGTGGTTTTCTTCCAGGCCAATAACATCCTTGCAACCCTGTGGAACCACAACAGGGAAGTTTGCCTCCTATCAACTGTTCACAGCCCCCTGATGCACCGCACAGACTCCGTGGATCACCGTAGCGAGAGGAGGCGCAACGTATGGAAACCAGAGTCTGTACTTGCCTATAATCTGAACATGAGGCAAGTTGATCAGTCAGACTCGATGATTTCAAGTGTTGACTGTGCCAGGACAACGATGAAGTGGTACAAGAAACTCTTTTTCCACTTGCTCGACATCACGGTCCTGAACGCCCACTACCTGCACGCAATGACCACCGGAGTATCCGAGACCTTTGAGGGGTTTGTGAGGGAGCTGGCACGTGAAATAATCGCCAAGCATGCCCAGGAAAGACCCCCACACCGCCCTCGCGCCCCCCGTGCTGCTCAGACTCCCCTACGTCTTGCAGCCCGCCACTACCCCAGCGCAATCCCTTCCGAACCAAACCGTCGTAAACCCCAGCGTCGCTGCCAGGTATGTAAGCACTCGACAGTCAGACCATCAACGCAGAGAAAAGACACAAGATATGAGTGTGTCGAGTGCAATGTTGCGTTGTGCCTTCAGCCTTGTTTCAAGGAATATCATAATTTCCTACACTACTGAAACTGTGTGGGAAGGCGAAATGACGCTCATGATAATGGTAAGGCCAGTCAGTAGGTGCTAAGTCAAATATAAAGTTGAAACGGGTGTTATTTTTTCAGAAAAGTAATGTATAAGATGAGAATTAGTGTAAGTGGAAAGAATTGTTATCAAAACTACACCCACTGTCTAAATCTGGTCAGTAAATATGTGATAGCAAGGAAATAAAGTGGAAACGGGTGTAATGTTAGCATGAATAAAACGTATAAGTTGAACATTACTGTAAGTTGTCATAATTGATGTCACGAGTACACCCACATTCTGGTCAGTAAGTATGTGATAGGAATTATATACAGTGGATGATGTTGTAATGTTAGTAGTAAGGTATTTTATAAGTTGATTACTAGTGTAAGATGAAACAAATGATATCGCGATAACACTCCCTGTGTAAGTACGCGCAAATATGACGCTAAGTTCCATCGTACGTTCAGAAATGATGTAATATCAATTATATCAAGTGTTTACATGTGCAATGTTAGTGTAGAATAATTATATAAGTAAAAAAATAGGTTGTAAGTTGAATTAGTTGTCATAGAGACTTCACCGTGTGTGTTACTATGCGCTATTATTACGCTATATATTTACGTAAGGCCTGAAATAATCTCAAAACAGTTCTATAAAGTTGAAAAGTGTATAATAATATTAGAAAGGTATTATGTTAGTAGAAAAAGCACAATATGAGTTGAAACATCAGTCACAGCGAGTTCACTCACTACGTAAATTAGCGCTAGCATTAAGCTAAATGTTATCAAAAGGCCTGTGAATACGTAAAAACAGTTCAATATAATGTAAAATGGTATAATGTTATTGTAGAAGTATTATGTAAGTAAAAAAAATTATATGTATCATGATTTTAGAATGTTAGCGATTCATGGGAACCAAGTTGGCCGATTTTGCTCGTTTCTCACGATGGTACAATGGTTATTTCTGCTCTATTTTTGTATAAAATCCAATATACTCTTTTATCACATGTTTTTATGTTTGTAATAAATTCATTTCTACTTACTTTCATTGGTTTCCCAAACTTATAATACCATAGAAAACGTTTGATGCTCACACCACATAGGGAGAACACGGGGCCAGGTGGGACCATTGCATACCTGGTTAAGCTAATTAGGGACCCCAGGGACCACTTTCTTTGCCACCGGCCATTGTTTCTGACCAAAAGCGAAAGTTTAAGGAAAAAAAAAAAAAGGTCGAAAATTGCCCGGGATTGGGGGGTACCAGTGGTCGAAAAGTTGCCGGGACGGGGCGGGTTAAGTAGCGTTGTTAAAGGTGATGCTATGATGGCATACCTGTGGACAAAACTCCTATAAAAGCCAGTGAGGCCTAGGAACGATCTTATCTGATCCTTGTTCTGTGGTGTAGGAAAATTTATTAGGTCATCTAGATACTCTAAGACGTCTTGCCCTAACATCTCGCCAAATAATTGGTTTATCATCCGCTGAAATGTTAAAGGAGCATTACTCAGTCCAAAAGGCATCCGGAGAAATTCAAAGTGCCCACGGTGAGTGCTAAAAGCAGTAATGGGACGCGACTCTTCGGTCAGCTCCACCTGCCAATACCCTGACGCTAGATCCAGACAAGTATACACAGTATTCGCAGATGCGGAATCGGGTAACGATCCGGTACTGTTACCTTGTTCACTTGCCGAAAATCCACAACAGGTCTCACACCACCGTCCTTCTTAGGCACTAGAAAGAGTGGTTCATTCCAAGGCGAGGAGGAAGGCTGGATAACGTCATCACGAAGCATCCTTCAACTTCCTCATCCACTGCTTTCCTTTGGCTGTGCGGTAGACGGTATGCGGACACATAAACTGGATTTGTACCAGGGCACAAACCAATATGATGCTTCACCCTATCCGTCCTACCCAGCGCTTCTCCTGGAAGTGCTACTACGTCGGAAAATTCTCTAAGGAGGGCTAGGAGTCGTGTTTTATGGTCTACATTATCTGTGACCTTCACATATTGCTCCAGCTGTTTTTCCTTAGCCAGACGTATGGGTTCTGACTGAGTCCTTGCTTGAGATGTAACTACAGGAGAGATCACCGGCACGTCGTCGACTTCCTTTATGGGGGCACCATAGCACATCAAGTCGCCTATATAACAACCATCTCTGAGCTTAACTGCGCCACCACTCATATTTGCGATGAAGAGGGGCGTCTTCTGGTCTTGGCCAACGCTAGTCAGAGTCGATTCCAGCGACAATGCCTTTTTACAGTCTCAGTTAAGCATGCTACATCAGTTCCCACCGACACGTCAGGTACTCAGACAGGAATTTTACAGACAGTTTGACTGGGTAAGTGGTGATTACCACTCACTATAGCCCTGACTTTCTTCCAGTCCATACCCTCCGCTTCGTGTGCATCCGGGGACTCCCTTGACGCTTCACTTGTCGGGGTCATAACTGGTTGGACGGCTCCTGATTGGATGCCAGTTCCAGTTCGTGTTGCTGAGGGATTAAGGCCTACAAACTCTTTCCCATTAAAGGAAATGGAATGTCTTTGAGGGTGTGTTACTATATCATACTCCTCCATGGTTTCAAAGCCTAACAGCCCATCAGCTGGCAGAGGGAAATCCTCAACCAAATAAAACGTAGCACGTAACACAGATCGTTTATCTGCCCTCAACGTCAAACGGCACCTGGCTTACAATCTTCATTCTACTCCCTGTCACACCTGTCAACATTACATCAGGTGGTGATAATGTCCAGTTTGTTAGAGGCATTTCACTTTTAAGTCTTTCCAGTGCTTTACTAGAAATAATGTTTGTACATGCCCCTGTATCTACGACCAGGGACACTTGACCTTTCCCTATGATCCAAGGAATAGATTATAAGTCCACCTTAGTAATAGCTGCAACACACGCATCGGTGGATTGTACTATTTTAATTACTTTGCGCGCGGCCCTGAGCTTCCCCCGAACTAGCTGGGTTCCCTAGTTTCTTCCTCTTTTCAGTGACAAAAGGCCAACAGTCCGTTTCATGAGGACAATGCCCATGTATGACACACCATCTTTTCACCTCTGGCTTAACAGCCTTGGTCCTTTGCTGTGGAGTACTAGTAGCTTTATCTCTCCAGCCTGAAGTTTGCAAGGCTTTGCTAGCTTCTGCATAGCATGTGCCTGCCTTCGCCAAAGCCTGACTTTCAGTACAGTTAGGATGCTGCTGTACTATATCAGTAGCCAGATTAGGTACAGGTATCTGCCACAAAGGAGGAGGGTTAGTCTGACTTTGCACGCCCATATTGTTAGTCATGCCCCAGGTATTTGGATAAGGGCCCTGAGTTTGCATGCCAGTATTAGTATTCATGCCCCATTGATTAGGATTCTGGGTTTGCATGTCAGTATTAGTATTCATGCCCCATTGATTAGGATTTTGGGTTTGCATGTCAATATTAGTATTTATGCCCCATTGATTAGGATTCTGGATTTGCATGCCAATATTAGTATTCATGCCCCATTGATTAGGATTCTGGGTTTGCATGCCAATATTAGTATTCATGCCCCATTGATTAGGATTCTGGGTTCACATGCCAATACCATCTGTGTTTATACCCCATGCATTTGAAGAAGGAACAGAAAATAAATTCTGTCCAAAACCTTGTGGTGTACTGAAAACATCTGAAGTATACACAGGTATGTGAGTGGTTGTAGTACTATCAATAATGACTGGATTTTGCATATCCTGAGTGACCAAAGGTACAGTTGTAGTCTCAACTTCCACAGTCTCCTCACTAGGATTACCCTCTAGCAAGACTAGTGGCCATATTGGATCTAATTGCTCTGGGACTGTTGAATAAGTATGACAGAACGCAAATGCAAAACGTTCAAATCCTCATCCAGTCTTTCAGAAATATCCTCATCACCTTGATCCTCAATATGTCCTTCACTCAATTAATATGTCTGAGCACTTTTATTTGATGTATCAACCCACTCATAAAATTCTGAGTCTAGTGGGGTTAATCTCTATTTCCCTAATTCTACGTCCCCACTTTTCACTGTATCCATCCAACCTTGCCAGTAATATTCCCCTCCCAGTTACAGGAAGATAAACTGACATAAAAAGGATAGTTATGGTAAGTGACAGAGAATGGAACACATAAAATACACAGAAAGTATATTTATTTCAAGGGAATTCTGAGAAACCTTTATTTCCACTCATCAACTAACTAACGTGTGTTGATTCAAGTGTGTGTGTGTGTGGATTACTATGCATGGACGCTACCTAGATATGAAAGTCCAGGATGATGTTCCACATTCCACGTTCCACTCCACCAGACTCCTCCAACCATACACGACAGCCCGCTCGCTGTGGGAGTTAGCAAGCGAGTGGTTCGCCCTGCATCACGCCAGGCCCGCCGCTTTCGGTCTCCCTCGGCTCGCCTCGGCCGTAGTTGCTAGAAGTCGCTCGCTAGTTGACCCACTCCTCACCGCACTGGCTTGAACTCCCCTTATCTCGCCTCTCACACACGAGCGTGAGATTCTTGCCAGTTTGCGCTTGAAGATGGAGATATCTCGCACACCACAGGGCGAGATAACTGCCAGTTTGTGCTTAAGATAGGAATCTTGCACTGGCAGAATAATGGGAGGAATTAATATGCACCACTCCAGTTTATCTGCTCCACTTAACTCACTGGTAATTAGTCCCCTTACAACAGTAGAGTAAGATTTTCTGTTTCACCTTCAGGAACGAGCGATTGCAAGGGTTACTGGTTCACAGCATAAAACCCTTTAGCACGTATCGTATCCCAGCACTGAACACTAATTTAATGTATCGGTACACGGCTAGCACTAAAATATCGTGCCACCTCTAGCACCAATAAAATGTATCGTCGCACTGCTGGCCACCATTTAATGTATCGGTACACGGCTAGCACTAAATATCGTGCCACCGCTAGCACCAATAAAATTATGTAGCCATTTGGAGTAGCAGTTGACTACATATTAAGTGTTCTGCTGTTAGGTATAACTAGACCACCGTGTTGGATCGACGACACTGTCTGTAGTACACGTCAGCTCCTCGCCGTCACTGCCCGACACTTCCCACCAAAGGTCCTCTGCCACGAGAAGGTGGAAGCTGGTCTGTTATTAAGTGGTAGCGTAAGGTGACAGAAATGAGCAGATTAAATCTCTCTTTATTGGGCACAGAATAATATAACTGCGACCCAAGAGATATGTAAGAGCGACACAACCTCCCTTTATAACTGTAAAACGGCCTCTGATGCTGTACGCTCACCGAGCAGACTAGGGCGCGGTGCTGAGGTCACCTAAAAAGTGAGGTGCCGAGCATTACATATACTCTGGGCTTATGCAAAAAGTAGAGATAAATGACAACTCTACTAGCACATTATACACCTCTATAAAATGGTATTAAGTACATTCACATATACCAACATAATAAATGGTTCCCCAGGACTTTACACTTAATCACTATTCAGATATCTTTTCACTTCTCCTAACCTTCATTTTATAAATGAAACAGGGTGGCCCTTGTGGTCTGCCATCCACCTTCTTCCTATACCACAGCTAACAGCAAAATGATATTTGGTTGTTCATCATTCGCACTTCATTACACACTGTTAATTATGACTAAACAGCTTTAAAAATTATTATGTAAAATGTGTGATACTACAACTTCATATGGAAAAAGATGTTGACACCAGAACAAGATCATATTACATCTCTTGTAAAATCTGCTTCCACGCGATTGGGTGTGCTAAGCCGACTCCATTCCTTCTTTGCTCCTGCACAATTGTTGACTCTATACAGGGGTTTTATCCGCCCCTGTGTGGAGTACAACTCTCATGTGTGGGGAGGCTCCCCACATTCAGCTCTTCTCAATAGGGTGGAGTCAAAGGCTTTTCATCTCATTAACTCTCCCCCTCTTACTGACTCCCTTCAACGTCTGTCTCTTCGCCACAGTGTTGCATCTTTATCTCTTCTGTTGCTACTTCCATTGTCACTGTTCCTCTGAACTGGCTGCATGCATTCCTCCACTTCTGTGACGGGCGCGTAGCACCCGTCTAGCAGCAAACTCATCCCTTTTCTGTCCAACTCTCTAATGCAAGAGTTAACCGTTACTCCCAGTCCTTCATTTATGCAACAGGTCAGCTCTGGAACTGTCTCCCTCTGTATTTCCTGCTTCCTATGATCTCCAGTCTTTCAAACGCAGTGTGTCCAGGCATCTCGAAATGAATGGATCTTGAATTTGGCTCTCTTTTGTATTTTGTTTTTCTCTTTGAAGGAACAGTTTTGTGAGCTCATTGCCTTTGGTCCCTTCTTCCTCACACACACACACACACACACACACACACACACACACACATATATATATATATATATATATATATATACATATATACATATATATATACATATATACATTATATATATATAAATGAGAAGGTACCATTCACTGACGATGCTTCATTGCATAAGCTTGTTATAGGGGAAATCTCCAGTTCTCTGATCCTGTACTGAAGATTAGAGATAATCTGTAGTTGACTTTGTTATCCCGAAAACAAGGTGATGTCCGAGTGAAGATACCCCCGGTTGACAACTACATTCTCACACGCAATGTTACATAATATTTGTTAACCACAATACCAACCCATATAACTATTTCCCTAAGTGCAATGACCCATTTCTTTTCCATGTCACTGTATGGATCACAATTAGTCCTCGTTTAGAGCCCATTGTCGGTTGACTCGTTCTTTCGATTGAAAGTTATTCAAAGTCATTCACACTCCTTGGTATACATGATCGAAAGACTATATCTATGCACACATATCGGGACCCGATACATGATGACTGTTATGAAATGCCTGTTGATTCAAAATAATGTTGGTAGACCTGCTTATATGAGATACCATTAGCATATTGTAGTTTGCTTGTGAAATTTCCTAGTCTATTGTTATCTAATGCCCATTCAGATGAAAACAGAATAATGTCTTGGAACTGCATGAGCTATAATGATTACTTCAGACATCTTGTGATCCCTCCTGCACCATACTCTTTCTTTTCAGTGTATGTACACACACACGCATACTAATTTCTGCTCAGGGGTTACCCCTTCCTTCCCCCTTCTATCCTGGACAGAGGGAAGTGGGGAATCGCGAACAAGTCTACCCCGACTTCAGCCCCCAACTCCCCCACCCTCCACCTCCAGCTGCCAGTTACTGATTAGACGTATATACAGTATATATGAATGACGTCAATCATATTCTGTAAAAAAATGGAAACTAGAATGCTGAACTTACAACACAGAACTGTAAGTCCCAACACTCCTACCCATGAAGTGATCCAAATGTTATTGGTGCAGGCCTTTGAAATACTGCACCCAGCACGGCTTTGGCCAAAGGTTGTGTGAACACCGAAGCCTCGGAATTGACCGTCATTTGTTAGAATGACTATATTTGTAGTCTCCACTCCGTTAATGCAATTTAAGTCTAGATCGTGTGTGTGTGTGTGTGTGTGTGTGTGTGTGTGTGTGTGTGCAATTTATAAGTCCAGCTACCCAGTTGTGTGAAATGGAACGGTCACTCTGATAACAGTTACAAATATTGGTCTCGTGTTCTCCATTTGAATTTGGCACATAATGAAAAATACAGTTATGAAAAATTAGCTTTCCATATATCTGACCTAAGTGTGTGTGATAAATGTTGCCTGCATACGATACACGGGGCCTGGTTATTTTCCCCCCTGGACATTTCCCCCCCCTGACATTCTTCCCCCCCGACAGATTCCCCTTTATACATTTTCCCCTGTGGACATTATCCCCTCTGGATCACTGTGGTATGATGATAAAACACTGACCGATACTGTTACTGTATTTGACAGCTCTGTGTTATATCAAAACACTGACTGAAACTATTGCTGGAATTGAAATAGGTTAGGTTGGGTTGGGTTGGGTTGGGTTATGTCAGGCTAGGCTAGTTTAGGTTAGGTTAGGTTAGGTTAGGCTAGGTTAGGTTGGTTACTGTATTCGACGCTAAACATATGAATGTATTAAATATATCAATCCTTAATGAAAATAAGAATTCAGTAAAAACAAACTTGTATTATTGACACCGTTTCTAATGCCAACTAGTTTTATATGGTGAATAAATAATGAAGGAGGAAACTGTATGGAGGGGATAATGTCTGGAGGGGAAAACGTCTGGAGGGGAAAATGTCCAGACAGAGAAAGACAGACAGACAGAGACGGGGGAAGTGAAAAGGTGAGCACTGGAACCCAGAATTGTGCAGCGGACGACACTGGATTACAATGATGGTGAATATTTCAATTCGAGAATGCAGTCCAATACGGTAACAATTTTATTTTTAAATACAATCCAAATCTTGGCCTTTGAAAGCGTGTGTGACGACAGTTTAGTCATGTTTACAGGACATGAGAAAAATTGCATCTAATCAGTAACTGGCAGTTGGGGGGAGTTGGGGCTGAAGGAGGGGTAGACTTGTTAGCGATTCCCCCCTTCTCTCTGTCCATGGTAGAGGGGGGAAGGAAGGAGCAACCCCTGACCAGAAATTAGTAAGCGTGAGTGTACAGTCGCCAAACTTTCCGCATGGGCCACATATCCGCGAGAGGTGGATAACGGGCGCTGGCAACAGTGTACAGTATCTGTTTGTTTGTGTGTACATGGTTGATGAAAGTTCGGATCATCAACTCTCTTCGTCTGAAGTGAACCTCCATCAGAGTTCATTCCACAGGTGGCTGGGTACGGAGTTAGGTGGGGATAAACATATCTCAAGAGTAAGGTGGCACTCCCATTGGCTCAGTCAGTTGCCTGAAACTGGTCGCATGGAAAATTGTTGTGTGCCACAGGTTGTGCTGACCAAGGCCAAATAAATATGAATATATTAAATTTATAATAAGATAATATATATGATATGATATAAATATATACTATTATATATATATAATAATATCAGGGGTGGATACCTCACATCGTCAACTCATGACTAACTGACTCGAGGCAATAGGCCTATTCTGCCTCAACGAACGAGTTTCAACCTCTGACATCTATACTTCGTATCTCTCCTACTTAGTTTAATCCACCCAATCCCGACGTTTTCTGGGCAGTGGTACACCCCAGTCCCGACATTTTTGGACCTTTTTTTTTTTTAGGCTCAAACATTCGCTTTTGGTGAGAAACATCGAAAATTCATAGAGAAATCACTCACCTGAGGTTTAAAATACTCGGTCCAGGTACGAGTACCTCCTTACCTGACTGGGTTTTCTAACAGGCTGGTACCAAAGAAAACGAGTTCTATGGGAGGGTAACTATTTTATCCACTTATAAACAATATTTATTTACTTGGTACGAGTTTATATGTAGTACAAGAGTATATTGGTTTTCAAACAGTAATATAGGCATTATAAGCATTGTTTCACTCATTAACTCATCACCATTCATGACCTTTTTTTCCCACATTACCTGACATCATTTCTGACTGTTTCTTCCTCTAATGCTATGTAAACTTTGTCCTCCACATTGTCATCGATTGGGGAATCACTCTGGCCCTGAATGTCTTTATTGGCCAGGTCACTTTTAACAGGTGAATTGCCGAGACAATGGCGTGCGGGGGGGGGGAGAGGTTATGCGGTGTAAGGCATTGTCCCTGCTTGGCATCTTGTAGAGGAATAGAGGAAGGTGTCCCGTGTATACGTGCCAAAAATCACTCGCGAAATCACTTGCGAAAATTGAAAATTGTGCAAATTAGGGACCTTGCAATGTTGCCGCGTTAATTTACGTCTCCGGGATATAAGTGCACATCATGTGAGGACGTGAATTCACGTCTCCGGGACGGGGTGGGTTAAATTATTATCCATCCAATGAGTAATCCTGTAACGATTAATGACCAAACTTATCTAATCATGTCTTGGATCAGGAATGGTATTTCAATAGGTTTAATTGAGAACGGCCCAGGACTGGCGAAATGCTAAACGAACAGACACCGATATCTATTTTTCTACCGTAAGGGCTAGTCTCATGACGGTTCTTCTCCCCAATATTCAGTAGACAATTTTTTGCTATGGGTTTATCATGTAATAATGAAAAAGAACACATTTATTAATATGTAATATGTGTAAAGATGCGACCTTTGAGATTATTTTACTTATTATTTTCACTACTCGCATTATCCAGTACTTTGAAGAATTCTTTTGAAATTCTGTCACACTAAAAATTGTTGACTGAATATTGGGACTAACTCCAAGGTTTACTACGGAACACAAGAGTAAGGTATTACATCAGAAGCAGGAAGTCTGTAGTCGGTTGGGGACTGTTGAGAAGATGCAGCTTTAGCTAAAGTATCTGCCCCCTCATTGCCCACCACACCAATATTTGCAGGAACCCAACAGAAGTCTACACGGCGGTCACGACGGCCAACAAGAAAAAGACACTCTAAAATTGATAAAACCAATAGATGGGAGGCATTTAAGACTCCAGTGCAGACAAAGCACTATGCAAGTCACTAAAAATCACAAAAACGGATTGGGGGAGAGTAAAAATGATTTTAAGAGGATATAAAATTGCAGTCAGTTCTGCCGTATACACTGAAGTAATGCCAGGAAGGCTACCTCCCTTACTAAAGGAAGGGAAGACAATACCAAATCCTACTCCAGTATCAGTCTTAGACCCGTCAGTATAGAGGGGGACAGAACCCTCTTGAATGGAGGCATGTTCTAAAAAGAGAGAGAAGGACACCTGAGAGGGAAGTGAGACCTTTTTTTTCAACAACGGACCTACAGAATGTCATGTGAGGGAGTAGCCAAGAGCCCACTCTTGGGATCCGATGTGGACAAATTGCCAGTCTTGGAACAGAGAGGGCTAACATAAATTAGACCGGACCCTGTAACCAAATGGCTTTGGGAAATTAGGACGGTTGTCAAAAATAGAAGATCGGTAATCCTGGGAGATGATGGCACAAGAAATTGAGTCTGGAATGCGATGAAGACAATACCAACACCTTATCATTAGTAACTGGCATTGCAAATCCAAGGGAAGGACACCAGCATCCACCAACATACTTGGAATTGGGGATGGTCTGAATGCCTCAGTTGCCAGACGTACACCACTATGATGCACAGAATTTAACAACTGGAGATTGGCATCTGTTCCAGAGGATAGACCTCACACCCATATTCAAGTTTAGGTAGAAAAGAGACCTATGCAACAGGAGGAGGGGCTGATGGTCAGCACCCCAAGAGGTATGAGCTAAAACCCTCAAAAGACTCGAAGCTTTAAGACAGGCTGCCTTAACAGAACGAATATGAGAAACCCAGGTTAGGCGTTTATCAAACAGAAGACCCAGAAACCGTGTCTCTCCCACAAAAGATATTCTCCTACCGTGGCCAAGATGGGAAGTTTGGCAACTGTACGTAGTTCATATGGGCTCCCACCAACCACTCACTCACTGCTATACTATCTTAATCTGGGTCTATACTGAATGACAAGCTGGATGGTTTAGTGAAACCCAAGAAAGTATACACTGGGTGGTAATTTTATAAAGAAAAGAACACTTGGTTGTCTAGTGAGTTTGTCATGAAACACTTTGTAGTAACTTGTAGAGAAGTTTGGTAGATCAGTTATATATGTATTTGACTTGTGGACGAGCGGTTGTTATATGTGTGTAGTTTGTAAGTAGATAATCTTCGTTCCCATTCTGTCATGCAAAGACAGGAGAGGTAAAGATGAGTATGAGACTATTTTATTTGTCTTGGAAATATTAACAAAGTCTCTCACACACGAGTGAAGTTAAGTAGAGTCCCGCTAGCTACCTCCTGTCTCGCTCTCTCTCTCTCTCTTCCATGTTGTTAAGCCCTTCTCCCTACTGCCTGCCGGTTCTATGGTCTGTCTCCTTCTGAGCTCTGCTTCCTAAATTCTGGTGTAGCAGGGGTCTGTTGTTGGAAAGTTCTAGAAGCCTGTGTGTGAGTATGTGTGTATGTGTGTGTATGGTCATGAGGCACTGTCGTGTGCCTATAAAGCATTCCTTGAGTTAAGAGTGTGTAAGCATGTTTAGCATTGCTCGATTCTCGCAGACACAATGCCTTCTCATCATCTGACTCCCTGCTTCTATCTGTCTCTCTATCTATCTGTTTATCTGTTTATTTATTATGATTTGTAATTATAATATGGAGTCCTAACATATGCTCGGCCACGCCGCTGAAGTCCTCCGACAGCAATCATCATTGACATATGCTAATCTATTAGTACATAATATTGATTATAATATTGTATACATATAATATTCATAGTAAATTGCAATGATATAGTAATATTACATTTTGAACAAGTTGTATACATATTTGAATAAATGCAATGGTTGTTGTATGACATTTTGTAAGATGTGTATGTATAACGGACATACGCATATAATTATGCAATGGTAATACTGCTAGGTTATACATTACATATTGAGTTATCCCTTTAGTAATGTCTAATATTTCATCTAACTTGTAAGATGATTCTGGTAATACAGAATTGTGGTATAATTGTATGACTTTACATAATATTGTAGTAATATTGTGGTAATACATAATTGTAACATTTTATAAATTGTTACATAATATTGTGGTAATGCATAATTGTGTTGGCCTTATAATTGTAGTTACATTTTGTTAATGCAACTGATACATAATTGTGTTGGCCTTATAACTAGTTAAAGTTACATAAAAGTTACACCATGTTAATGCAACTGTTACATAATTGTTACATATTGTTTGTAGTTACATAATTGTAGTTAAAGTTACATAAAAGTTACATCTTGTTAATATCTCATAAAAGGACTTTGTATAAACTTGTAGAGAAGTTTTGTAGATCAGTTATAGATATATATATTTGACTTGTGGACGAGCGGTTGTTATACGTGAGTAGTTTGTAAGTAGATAATCTTCGTTCCCATTTGTCATGCAATGACAGGAGAGGTAAAGATGAGTATGGGACTATTTTTATTTGTCTTGGAAATTTTAACAAAGTCTCTTTCACACAAGTGAAGTTAAGTAGAGTCCCGCTAGCTACCTCCTGTCTCGCTCTCTCTCTCTCTCTCTCTCTCTCTCTCTCTCTCTCTTCCATGTTCCTAAGCCCTTCTCCCTACTACCTGCCGGTTCTATGATCTGTCTCCTTCTGAGCTCTGCTTCCTAAATTCTGGTGTAGCAGGGGTTGTGTCACTTGTGTTACACTGTTGTTGGAAAGTTCTAGAAGCCTGTGTGTGAGTATGTGTGTATGGTCACGAGGCGCTGTCGTGTGCCTATAAAGCATTCCTTGAGTAAAGAGTTTGTAAGCATGTTTAGCATTGCTCGATTCTCACAGACACAATACTTTCTCATCATCTGACTTCCTGCTTCTATCTATCTCTCTGTCTATCTGTTTATCTATTTATTTATTATGATTTGTAATTATAATATGGAGTCCTAACAAGTTATGACGCTCCACCCAGACGATGTCCATATGAATTTAATTCTGAGGAGTGGTTGGAGTATTTTGCTCTCATACTGCTACTCAGAGACAAACAAGGTTCATCATCCACGCCTTGAATGTTGGGACTGAGTAGCCTACCACCAAACCCCACGTTCTCAGTGCACCAGAAATGGTGAGAAAAGAAAATCAATTGCCCATGTAACTGAAATAAAAATTTATTGTCCCTTGTATCTTTCCATTCTCATCAAACCTCCAAGATATCAATAATATAATCATGAATTAGCAGTACTTGGGGGTACAATACTTGCACCGGCCAGTCGTTCTACAGTAAGTGCTTAACATTTTACTTTGTCCTGTGACCTTGACATTGAACCGATTGCTCTCAAAATCGAGTACTGTATGTTCATTCTTGCCTGACCTTAAACTTTCCAGGTTTGGTCCAATTCATACCATACTGTTTGGGCTGACCTTGTCCTGTGACCTTGACTTTTGATAGGTAATGATAATTACCTTTAACAGATAAATATCAAATTTGTCACTTTATTCTTGTTGTTCTGGTTGAAAACATATAACAATCTTTGAGTTATCTAGTTCTCATTGTGGTAGGTCTCCATATTATAATTGCAAATCATACTAGATAGATAGATAAATAGATAGATAGAGAGACAGATAGAAGCAGGAAGTCAAATGATGAGAAGGTGTTGTATCTGCGAGAAGCGAGCAGCGCATGCAACAGGAGGAAAAGCTGACGACAGCGGCCAGTAAGGAGATGATGCAGTTAGCTGTCAGCAGTCCTCTCGTGAGAAAGTTCTGTTGCCATGAGGAACATACGTGACACACACACCCTACTACACGAGATGTTAGGAAAGAGAGTTTAGAAGGAGACAAGCGACCCTAGAGAGAGGTCGAGACGGAGATTAGCCTTAGAACAGAGAGAGAGAGAGAGATAGCGAGACAGGGAGGTAGCTACCCAGGACTTATACTATTATACCTGTTTAATATTTCCAAGACAAATAAAAATAGTCCCATACTATTCTTTACCTCTCCCGTCACTACATGACATCTGGTGGGGAAACTACTACAAGATATAAAAGCCGCTCGACCACAAGTCTAAAATATACTTCTCTACAAGTAACTACAAAGTCTTATGACATTTGGTAGCAGCGAACGTATACGAACCTCGTCTACGAATCAACATTAAATTCTTACAAAATATCAAGATTGAAAAGAACCAACAATATCAGCTCCTGCCCCCTCCGTCTCCCAGATCATTACGCTGATGCAGAGGTCAAGAGATCACTCGACGCCTTGCAAGTAGCTTAACGACAAACCAGCAAATCTGCGGACATCGTCTCCGAATTAAAAGCAAATTTCTACGAAAGCAACCGAGACTACAAGATTAGCTTCAGTTCTACATTGAATCCTACAAAATACAGCCTACAGTGCAAATAGTCTACAAGTCTACGACGAATAAGCGAACTACAGCCATCTACAATCAACTACAATTAACAACTCTACGTCGTCTGTATAATCTTCTACGCGCACCTACAAGAAGCGGCAGTCTTCATCCCACAACGAGTAAATCACAAGAAAAAAGGACCAAGAATACATCAAGAACGAAAGAAAACAAACAAACAAACAAACAAACAAACGAAGAGTGAGAGACGACTCACAACTCATAACCACCAGACCTCACCCTCCTCTCTCTGCTACATCCACCCAACCCCCAACGCTTACGCAGGTGTGAAGAGGTCAGGACGACGAAGCAAACACCAAGTCCATATTCACAACTCATCTTACTCACTCGTCTTCACTCAAGTTACTCATCGCTACTCATTCACTCACCACAGCTACCAGTGTGGGAAGCCGACGTCACCATGTGCTGAGAGACGACAACACGCCAATCAACCCGCGAAGGACAACGCTATCACCACGTGCAACACCACTCACACCATTTTCCTCCACGGTAAAAATTAGTGAGTTACATAGTTACTTCATTTATACAATACACAGTGATAGACAATAAGCTTCTGCACAAACATAAAAAACGTGCTGTATAGTTACAGTTTAAATACACATACTTACTTCAGTTATCTGCATAACTCAAATACTAAATAATCACCAACAATAAATATTCTACACTGTATATATTCATTCATTTATTATAACATTTATTTACTACCAACGAATGTTACCATTTATACCTACATAAAATACGTGTTTCATACATACAACTATACATTATTACATCTACAAAGTAATAAAGAAAATATCCAATCACAGTTACTCAGTGAGCAATTAAAAGAACTGTATTAAACATTTATTAATTAAAGCTACCTAGTGGAAACAGACAAATTAAGTTACAAGGTAAACTAGAGAAAAAAAAAAAAATGGCCAACACAAATGCCGTTAGCAAGAGTGAACATCTTCAACACAATCGTGAAGACAATGATTTCCACACAGTGCTGACACACATATTACCCACGATAGGTACAGGTGAACAACAAGTCAGTGTGTATAGTTAATACTGTATATAGTGTATATATTTTTTATATAAAATAACAAAATATGGGACTATATAATATCATTTTCAGTAGTATCTGTGCAATATAAACTAAACTTTAAAAAAGTATCTCAAGGAAATTAGTCAGGAATTATGCAACCATGAACAACATGGAAAATAGTGTACACAAGCAAAGAGAAACAAACTATGGAAAAATCAATACATACAAAAAAAAAAAAAAAAAAGGACAAAGGGAAAGAAAGAAAGAAAGAAAAGTAAGAAGGAAAAAGAGAAATAAAGTAAGATCACATAACAAACAAATGAAAATAAGTGTAAATGTTACTATATATGCCAAAATACCACATAAACTACAAACAAAAAAGCAAATTGTTGTCTCCACATACAAGTGGCACGAAACATCATCACTATCATCGACCGCAGCATATGTTAGGACTGCAGTTATTACAATTATGTTACTCCATATTATAATTATGTACTTACAAACGATATGTAACAATTATGTAACGACAAACGATTGCATTATGTTACACTAACTACAATTATGTAACTACAAACGATATGTAACAATTATGTAACGACAAACGATTGCATTATGTTACACTAACTACAATTATGTACCTACAACCGATATGTAACGACAAACGATTGCATTATGTTACACTTTGCCAATTATGTAACAGTTGCATTAACAAGATGTAACTTTTATGTAACTTTAACAACAATTATGTACCTACAAACGATATGTAACAATTATGTAACGACAAAACAGTTGCATTAACAAGATGTAACTTTTATGTAACTACAATTATAAGGCCAACACAATTATGCATTAACACAATATTTGGTAACAATTCATAAAATGTTACAATTATGTAGTACCACAATGTTAGTACAATATTATAAGTCATACAATTATAGCACAATCCTGTATTACCAGTATCATCATACAAGTTAGGTGAAATATTAGACATTACTAAAGTGATAACTCAAATATGTAATGTATAACCTTGCAGTATTACCATTGCACAATTATATGCGTAATATTACTGAATAATCACTATTTACTATGAATAATATATGTATACAATATTCATACAATTATGTTACTTTACAATATTATGTATTTCACTTAATTAGCTTATAAGTTCATTATAATGTGTATGTAGTATGTATTAATATATTATAACTATTAAATGTCGATGGTACGCCATTTTTGCGCGGCAGAGCAATGTGGTAGGTCTCCATATTATAATTGCAAATCATACTAGATAGATAGATAAATAGATAGATAGAGAGACAGATAGAAGCAGGAAGTCAAATGATGAGAAGGTGTTGTGTCTGCGAGAAGCGAGCAGCGCTAAACGCTTACACGGAGGAAAGCTGACGACAGCGGCCAGTAAGGAGATGATGCAGTTAGCTGTCAGCAGTCCTCTCGTGAGAAAGTTCTGTTGCCATGAGGAACATACGTGACACACACACCTACTACACCAGATTTTAGGAAAGAGAGTTTAGAAGGAGACAAGCGACCCTAGAGAGAGGTCGAGACGGAGATTAGCCTTAGAACAGAGAGAGAGAGAGAGATAGCGAGACAGGGAGGTAGCTACCCAGGACTTATACTATTATACCTGTTTAATATTTCCAAGACAAATAAAAATAGTCCCATACTATTCTTTACCTCTCCCGTCACTACATGACATCTGGTGGGGAAACTACTACAAGATATAAAAGCCGCTCGACCACAAGTCTAAAATATACTTCTCTACAAGTAACTACAAAGTCTTATGACGTACGCCAGCAAGCGCGAGCACACACACACACACACACACACACACACACACAAAATACAATACCGACTCGACTTTCAACTTCGAGAGCACGGGTTTAGTAAGTTTAAGGATATATAGTTAATTTCATACTGTACCCTGTTGATAGTTTGCCAATTTCAGTGGTACTTCTTAACCCGCCCCGTCCCGACGACGTATGGGTACGTTGCAACGATTTGTATTTGCCAGTCCCGGCGACGTACCAGTACGTCGTGCAATTGCAATGTGCATAATTTCGACAATTTTCAAATTTCGCCCTTGATTTGCAGTACGTACCCTCGCCTGACCTTCTCCTACCTGCCACCAGGCGGGGACACTCGGCGACCCCGTGCGACCCGCGCTAGCCCGCCACTCGTCCACTCACCTGGTAGCCACGGTCCTGCTCAGACATGGCTAAGAGAGGTCTCTCAGAGAGCGAAATTCAAGTCGCCCTGGACACCTTTACCGGCGACAGTGATTCCCCACTGGATGACGAGGAGATGGACAAGGATTATGTGCAGCCAGAGGAGGAAGAAACCACCAGCAGTGACGAGGAAGTTCCGTCACCAAGGAAGTGGCAGTACGTGACTTACCGTGCTGCTAGAGAGGGGCAGGAGGCAAAGAAGGCACGTGGTATGTCATATCCCTATCCCCAGCTTGCCTTGGAATCAGAATTCGAGGTCGAGGACGAGGACGAGGACGGAGCCGTGGGACGTGCTGCCACATGGTATGGACGGGAGGTGATTACCCATCGTGGCCCAGAGCGCACACCACGTCGTCTAAGCAGGTATGGGCCTAGCATTCTGTTTGGGGAGGTAGGAAGTGAAGTGGAGGGAGTGGGGAGTGAAATGGACATTCCTGGGATTAGGGAAAGTGAGAGTGACGTGGGTGAGTCATTGCTCTCCCTATGCAGTGTGAGGCGGCAGAGTGGATCACGTGGGCCAGTGCGGGTGCGTTCAGTATCACGTGGGGTTGTCAGGGAGGGGGAAGGTGGGGAGGAACCACTCCAAAGCACGTCTTATGCTCCCCAATATCCCCTAACACGTGGTCGAGCAAGGTTGCGTGAAAGAGCACGTGGTGTGGTAATGGAGGGGGAAGGTGGGGAGGAACCATTCCCCAGCACGTCTTCTGCTCCCCAATATTCCCCTATTTCATCCCCACAGCCCCCTAATGTTCCTCAAGGCCGTAAGGGTAAGGGAAAGGGAAAGGGTAAAGGCAGAGGGAAGAGGAGTGACAGTGGGGAAGCCCTCCATACTCCTTCTCCCCAACCTCCCCAACCAGGATCTCCTCCCCACCCAGACGAAGGCGGTGATGGGGACGAAGGATTTGTGTCATGGGATTGGGAGGATGGGAGTGATTTTTCTCCCCTCATTCACTCCTTCACTGAGCAAGGGCGATCTGGCTGCATTGCACCAGGTATTCACTGCAATTCAAGCAGGTTGGATTTTTTCCACCTGTTTTTCAGTGAGGCCTTCGTCGATCAGATTGTTTTTCAAACAAACCTGTTTGCAAGCGCCCAGCGCCTAGAAAGTGAAAGATTGGGAACAAGGAGTAGGCATTCTATGATTTATGATTACCCTGTCTCCATTCCAGAAATGTTCTTATTTTTTGCCCTTGTCCTTTTGATGGGTATAATAAGAAAAAATAGAATTCCTGCTTACTGGACTAGGGACCCTGTTATGTTTACCCCCATATTTGGTCAAGTGATGAGCCGTTATCGGTTTCAACAAATTCTAAGTCGCCTCCATTTTTATGTTGCTAATGACCCTGCAAATGCAAACAACACTGACAAAATGAGGCGAATTAGGCTGGTCTTTGATCACCTCAGGCAAACCTTTCGATCCTCATTCTATCCCTATAGAGATCTCGTCATAGACGAGAGTCTCGTGTTGTGGAGAGGCAATATTTCATTCAGACAGTATATACCCAGCAAAAGGCACCGTTTTGGGTTCAAGAACTTTGTTATGTGTGACTGTAGGACTGGATACGTGCAAGACATAGTCTTGTACACCGGTGCACAGACAGACATAATAGAAGATCGAAGTATAGGACTTTCGGGAGCAGTGGTAAAGACGATGATACAAGACTACCTTCATCGTGGTCACGTTCTCTACCTCGACAACTGGTACATTAGCCCTCTTCTCGCTCGTTATCTTCACAGACATGAAACGGGAGTCTGTGGAACCGTAAAGGTGAACCGGCGTCACATGGTCAAGGTAGGGCGGAAACTTGCAAGGAGTGAGGTTGTCTTCTTCAAAGCAAACAACATCCTTGCAACAATGTGGAACCACAACAGAGAAGTAAGCCTCTTGTCCACGGTTCACCGCCCCTTGATGCACCGTACTGATTCTGTTGATTACCATAGCGAGAGCAGGCGTCGTGTTTGGAAACCTGAGTGTGTAATGGATTACAATATAAACATGCGCCTCGTGGACCAGTCTAACTCCATGATATCGACGGTAGAGTGTGCCAGGACCACGATGAAGTGGTATAAAAAACTGTTCGTTCACTTGCTAGATATCACTGCTCTGAATTGCCACCACCTTCACGCCATGACCACAGGAGTTCAGGAAACCTTTGAAGGGTTTGTGAGGGAGCTCACAAGAGAAATCTTTGCTAAGTATGCTGTTGAAAGGCCCCAACAGCGCCCCCGCACTGCCCCTATAACCCAGACTCCCCAGAGAATATCCGGCCGCCATTTCCCCACTCCTATCCCTCCCCAGCCCAACAGACCTAGGCCCCAGCGCAGGTGTCACGTGTGCAGTAATTCCCAGGTGAGACTCACGACACAGAGGAAGGACACCCGCTATGAGTGCGTGCAGTGTGACGTGGGTCTGTGTATTCAACCATATTTTAGTGAATATCACACGTTGCTGCACTTTTAGCATGATGTGAATGCGAAAGGACGCTGAAATTATGAGGTAAATGCGACAGACAGACGCTCTGTGAAAATATCAGTCATGTGGATCGCCAAATATTAGTATAAAGTGCCTACGGGTAGAACATAAGTGAAAACATTGGGTGTAAGTATATAAATCTGCCCCAAGTTGAAACTTACATAGAGAGGGTTGTTTGATGCGATATTCTGTCGCTCAGTGCAATAAATACGGCCCCTTATTATATATTTTCTATTATGTGACATTCTTACGGGTATAATATAAGTTCAAATTATTGTATATGATGATGTATATTCTAAGTCAAATATTCATAGCGTGTCTATAAAGATAAGATTTCCTGACGCTTAGTCGAATGAATAAGGCACGTATTAGTCAAAATAAAAGTCAGCAAGTGATAAAGTGAATAATTAGTATATAAGTGTGTGAGTGAATTAGTATATAAGTGTGTGAGTATTATGTATGACGTAACATTCCTTGCGAGGGTATTTTCAGGCGATATTCTCACGCTCACTTGAATAAATAATGGCAGTAAATATGTACAGTGCATTCGAGGGGTGTAAACGTGTGTAATGTAAGTGGGAAAATATAATTGGAGTGAATAAATAAAGTAGATGATGAAACACGAGTGTTTGAGATCGTGGTTGCTACGTGAATAGGCGCTAGCATATCGCTAAATGCCCTCGTAATGAATGAAAATAATTGAAAACCTTCACAGTGGTGGGGGAAAGGTTCTATGTAAATGGGAAAATAATTGGAAAGTGATAAAACAATTTGGTATGTTGAAATACGAGTCATAGCGAGTGCGCTTACTAAGCTGATGTGCGTTAAACTTATGCTGCATGTCATCATAATGAATGAAAACATCTGAAAACACTTACAAACAGTTGTAATTAGTAAATTGTCATTGAAACAGAAGTATACAAGTAGAAAAAATGATCGGTAGACTCATAACAGAAAATTAGCAGATAGCATGATACGACTCGGACCTAACTCGCTATGCTCGCGCGATGGTACAATGCTTATTTTTCCTATATATGTGTCTGAAATCCATTATATTGTTACTGTTATTGTTTATTAGTTCAAATTCAATAAATGTAGAGGTGTTGTGTGTTGTTTGTCCCATTATTCCTTACCATAGAAAACGTTAACGCATATCCAGCCCATTACAGACCACTTATAGACCGCAGAGACCACTTTCTTCAAGATTTTCCATCGTTTCTCGACCTAAGCGGAAGTTTTATAAGAATTTTTTTTTTTCCAAAAAGGCTCGGGACTGGGGGATGTCATAGGTGCGGAAAGGCTCGGAACGTGACGGGTTAATGCACTAGTGGAAAGTTGAGATAAGTGGAGATAATGATGTTTGATAATGCTGTAATCTCTTCCCCACAAGAGTACCTGTTAACTGAATAACGTATCTGTTAGAGAAAATGAGGAAAAAGAATTAAGTAAAAATTAGGTTTATCATATTGAGGGGATGAATACAGACTGTTCATAACCTGCCACAACGAGAAGTCTACACCAATTAAAATATGTACACTTGTTGCAGGAAAGACAAAGGTATCATACTGTAGAGACAGAGGGGAACCAAGCAATTACTGAATTGCTGATTAAACTCTTACCTTAGGATTGCAGAGACAACAGGTGAATGTGGTGTGGTTGTTAAGAGCACTAGTTGACAGCCGGTGAAATGCTGTTCCACTACCTGATCCACCATCTCCCCAACCTGCTCCACGCCCACCTCCTGCCCATCCATACGCGGTGCCTTCACCACCACAGCATACACCACCAATATTAGCCGCCACCAGCACTTCATAATGCCTGGTGCATATGTTGCCCTGTGTATAAAAATGGTAAAACGAACATTAAACACACACACACACACACACACACACACACACACACACACACACACACACACACACACACACTCTCGCTGGTGCAGTGGTAACGCTCTCGCCTGCCAACTGGTGGACGGGAGTTCGCGCCTCGCTCAGGTCGCGAAAAGTTTCACTGACGAAGTGGGTGGTTACTGTCCCCCTTGAGCAAGGGGACGGGCGTGTGCGTGTGTGAGGGTCACAGCCTTGCCCTTAGATCGGACTATATGAGCTCTCAGCTCCCTTCCGGGAGGGTAAAAGCTGACGATTACGATCATCAAGTGATCCTGACCGACCCGGTGAATTACACACACACACACACACACACTTCCTCCTCATAGTTGCCAGGCAGCCCCTGAATACACTCCTTTATCCATATTTCAGATTAATGTTGGAAAAATTTCGAAAGAATTCCTGTGTCTGGCCTGCGAATCGAATTAACAGATTTCTTGATGCCGCAAACCGAACTACCGGTACTGATCTCTTAATGGCACCAGTCGGATTAGTGACGTCTTCATGCCACGATTCAACTTATGGGCCTCTGAATGCCTTGAATCAGGGCTGCAGATGAGAAGATTTATCATCTTCATTAAATTTAACATCGGTATGCTGGGAACATCGTTATTATTATTATCATAACAGAATGAAAGCCCGATATGGTAATGTCTGCTAGTGGCACATAAACATACATGTGTTCTTACCTACCTAATTGTTCTTACCTAATTGTATCTTTACAGGAATGAGTCAAGCTCGTACTGTGCCGTGTCTTAAACCATATTTATCGTACATATCCTTAAATTTGTGAATTGTTTTGGCACACGCTACTTCATTCGGTAGTGCATTCCACTGATCAATTGCTCTCTTTGGAAAACTGAATTTCCTTACGTCTTTATCAACTCTCTTCTTTGGCAGTTTTTTGCAGTGTCCTCTTGCTGATGCTTGCCCATATGTTAAGTAATCATTTATGTCTATTTTCTCCTTCCCTGATATGCATTTATATAGCATTATCATGTCACTTCTCTTCCTTCTCTCCTGTAGTGTTGGTATATTCAGTTTATTTAGTCTTTCTTCATAGCTTAGATCCCTTAAGCTTGGTATCCATCTTGTAGCGGCCCTTTGAACTTTTTCAATCTTGTCTATATGTTTCTTGAGATGAGGACTCCAGACTACTGATGCATACTCCAGGTTTGGTCTGATGAATGATGCTATTATCCTTCTTAGCATGTCTTCATTTATGTATGCGAATGCTATTCTCATATTTGCAAGCAGTGTATACATGTTCCGTACCTTCTCACTGATGTGGTCAGCCGGAGATAGTCTGTTATTGATAATCACACCTAGGTCTTTCTGTCTTTCTGATGTGTGTAGGGTTTTATTTCCTAACGTATAATCCCAATCAGGTCTTTTTCCACTTTTACAAAACTTGATTACATGACACTTGTCCACATTGAATTCCATTTGCCATGTATTACTCCATTCATGAAGTTTATTTAATTCTTCTTGTAGCTCTTTACAAGAGTCTGTGTTAGTAATTCTCCTTGGTATTTTTACATCACCTGCAAACATATTTAGATAGCTTTCATTTCCAGTGTTACTGTGTGTGTGTGTGTGTGTGTGTGTGTGTGTGTGTGTGTGTGTGTGTGTGTGTGTGTGTGTGTATGTGTGTGTGTGTGTGTGTGTGTGTGTGTTCTTACCTAATTGTATCTTTACAGGAATGAGTCAAGCTCGTACTGTCCCGTGTCTTAAACCATATTTATCGTACATATCCTTAAATTTGTGAATTGTTTTGGCACACACTGTTTCATTCGGTAGTACATTCCACTGATCTATTACTTTGTTTGAGAAACTGAATTTCCTCACGTCTTTATCACATCTCTTCTTAAGGAGTTTTTTGCAGTGTCCACTTGCTGATGCTTCCACATAAGTTAAGTAATCATTTATGTCTATTTTCTCCTTCCCTGATATGCATTTATATAGCATTATCATGTCACCTCTTTTCCTTCTCTCCTGTAGTGTTGGTAGATTCAATTTATTTAGTCTTTCTTCGTAGCTTAGATCCCTTAAGCTTGATATCCATCTTGTAACTGCCCTTTGAACTTTTTCAGTCTTGTCTATGTGTTTTTTGAGATGAGGACTCCAGACTACTGATGCATACTCCAGGGTTGGTCTGATGAATGATGTTATTATCCTTCTTAGCATGTCTTCATTTATGTATGTGAATGCTATTTTCATATTTGCAAGAAGTGTATCCATGTTCCATACCTTCTCACTGATACGGTCAGCCGGAGATAGTCTGTTATTGACAATCGCACCTAGGTCCTTCTGTCTTTCTGATGTGTGTAGGGTTTTATTTCCTAACGGATAATCCCAATCAGGTCTTTTTCCACTTTTACAAAACTTGATTACATGACACTTGTCCACATTGAATTCCATTTGACATGTATTACTCCATTCATGAAGTTTATTTAATTCTTCTTGTAGCTCTTTACAAGAGTCTGTGTTAGTAATTCTCTTTGGTAGTTTTGCATCATCTGCAAACATATTTAGATAGCAGTCATTTCCAGTGTTACTGTCTATATCATTCATATACACTAAAAACATGATTGGTGCCAGCACTGAGCCCTGTTGTACGCCACTAGTCACTTTTTTCTATGATGAGTAGTTTCCCCTTAGTACTGTTCTCATTTCTCTTTTTATGAGAAAATCTTGCATCCAACAAAACGGTTTGCCTCGAATTCCTTCTTAATGGTACAGTTTCCATAAAAGTCTTTGGTGTGGTACTGTGTCAAATGCTTTCTTGAAATCTAAATAGATACTGTCCATCAATCCTTCTCTTTCCTGTAATGTGTCTGTTACTCTGTCATACTAGCTCAACAGATTAGTAACACATGATTTTCCTTTTCTGAAACCAAACTGTCTGTTATCATATTGTGTTCTTCTAGATGATTTACCCAAGCTTTTCTTATAAGCTTTTCTAATACCTTGCTTACAACACGGTGATACTGGTCGGTAGTTGAGTGGCTTTTGTCTATTCCCATTCTTGAATAAGGGGATAATATTTGCTTTCTTCCAAATATTAGGTAGTTTACCTTGACTCAAGTATTTCTTGAAAATTAAAAATAATGGTTTACTTAACTCCTTTGCACATTCTCGTAGCACCCAACATGAAATTTCATCAGGACCATTTGCTTATTCTCTGTCTAATTTACTTAACTCCTCCTGTATTACTTTTTCTGATATTTGTATATCTGGTAGTATGTGTGGGCATGCATGTTCCACATAGTCCCTCTCAAATTTTTTTCTTCTGTAAAAACTGATTGGAAATTCTTATTTACTGCTTCACAAATATCTTTCTCTTGTGTATATGTGATTCCCTCGTCCGTAATGGATTGTATTATATCTTTTACTTTGGTTTTGCTTATGATGTGGCTGTAAAATAGCTTCGGTTGATCACTACTTTTATTTATGATATCCTCCTCAATCTGTTTTTGGGCTTCCCTCCTTATTCTTGTATAATCGTTTCTTGCCTGTTTGTAATTATTATATGCCCTTTGACTGTTGTGTCTTATTTATCTATTCCACAACAAATCTCTTCTTTCTTTTGATTTTTTACATTCTGTATTGAACCATTTCTGTATTTTCTTATCTGCTTCTTTGTGCTGTGGGATGTACTTCTGGACTCCTATTTCATAAAATTCACAGAATTTTTTATATACAGCATTTAAATCCTGTCCTCTAAGCTCATTTTCCCAATCAACTTCTAAGACATACTTCTTTAGGTCATGATAATTTCCTTTTTTATAGTTTAGGCTCTCTTTGTAAATTTCATTGCTGTTAACTATGTCATATGCTATCCTGTAGTTGCAATTTAGTACTGCATGATCGCTTTTGTCGAGTGGAGGGTGATATATTAAACTGTCAAGATCATTTTCTTGCCTAGTAAATATGAGATCTAGCATTGAGGGTACATCGAGTCCTCTTTTTCTGGTGGTTTCCCTCACATGTTGCGTTAGGAAAAACTCTTGCACGAGATCCAGGAGCTTTTGGTCCCAACAGCTTTCTTGGCTTATTATATCTAGAGTATTCCAATTTATATTTGTATTAAAATCTCCAGTTAGTATAATTCTTTCCGATTTCTCTTCCATTTTATGTAGTAATGCTCTTAAACTCTGAACTGTACTCTCTGCCAGGTCCTCATATTCGTCTCTTTCCCATGTGATTGATCTTGGTGACATGTACAAATTGGCTACAATTACTTTCCCTTCAGATGTGTTGATCTCTACTGCAATCAGTTCTACTTGTGAGGGTATATCTAGTTTTATTTCATTGACTTTTAGATTTTTCTTAGTTAATATTATAATTCCTCCTCCTTTTTTTAAGTTTCTATCTCTTCTCCATATATTATATTCCTCTAAGTTTAGTGTGTGGTGTGTGTGTGTGTGTGTGTGTGTGTGTGTGTGTGTGTGTGTGTGTGTGTGTGTGTGTGTGTGTGTGAAGTCCAAAGCAATTACTGAATTATGATATTGTCAGCCTTAACGAAGTAAAGACAGAACATCCTGTATCTTTCCCAGAATCTGTTAGTTACAGGAGTACAGTGGGAGGGTCATCGCATCGTGAAGGTACAGTGGTCCTCATGACCTCCGCCAAGGAGGTTATGTTTTACCCCACGTTGGTTTGTTTGTTTGTCTGTTAGCAGGATTACTCAAAAAGTTAAAAGCGGATTTTGATGAAATTTGTGTGGAAAGGTGCGCCATGGAACAAGAAAGAGCTGATTAAAATTGGGAATGGATCCGAATCCGGATCCCATGTCCACGGATCCGGATCCGCGATTAGTCAAAAAGTTATGAATGGATTTTGATGAAATTTTGTGGAAGGGTGGGCCATTTGTCACGGAAGAAATGATTAAATTTGGGGATGGATCCAGATCCGGATCCGGATCCAAAGTATCCCGCACAATATCTCGAAAAGTTCTCAATGAATTTAAATGACATTTTGTGGAAAGGTGGACCATTGACTAAGAAAGAATAGATAAATTTTGGTGATGGATCTGGATCCGGATCTGGATCCTTTATCGACGGGTCCGTTTCTGGATCCTTTTTAATGGGAATGACATTGGCTGAGGTATGCGCTCTCTGAACACTTTCTAGTTAAAACCTTTATTGCTAATACTGGCACTGGTGTTGATACAAGTACTGGCGATCGGGTATGGGTGAAATTTTCTTTTGCATCTAGAACTTTATTTGCTTTTTGCAATGTTCCTCCTCCCCAGTCTCAGTATTATACAAATAGTTTCTTTGTATGGACTGAAGAGAAATTAAAGATGTTGGCAACAGTAGATAGCTTCCTTCTTGCTGAAGACTTCAATGCGAGATTCAGTAGTCTTGCTAGGGAGGTCCCCACTCTTGTATAGCTGCCTAACAGGATGATTACAAGCAAGCGAGCCATTCACTTCCAGTTAAGTCTGGAAATGAGCAGCCCTGCCCGACCCGACCCTCACTTTAAACAGAAGCTAATAACTTTACTCCTAAGTGAGGCAGAGCAGCAATTCTTTCTGCATGTGATATATTCTTTGAATAAATATTGTTATCAACTAATAACTCGCCCATAACTGTGTAGGAACTCTTGGAATCTCGAGTTTTCCAAGGGAGTGTTCGGCTCCAATCGATGAACGTCTCAATTACGAAATCAGATTTTAAAAGATTTTCCGTCGTAATACTGTGTTTATCGGCATCAGCTATAGGAAGTAAATATCGGAGCTTCTGCCTGTTATGTTATATCAGAGGAAGATTGTGAAAACATGGCGCTCATTCGCTCGTCACGCGCTCACAACACGCACTTTACTGATATATACATACTCTCGTATAGCAGACCCCATTCAGTACCCAAACGATAACATCTTGTCTGCTATTTGGATAGAAGCAAGAATGATTTTTCTGGATAACCTAAAGGTACATGATCGTCATTTCATAGGAGACAAAACGTATCGGAAGGGTGAAGAGTGGATGTCTGAATTAGAGGTTTCCAACTTAACCCTTAATATATTGAGTATAGTGAATGATTTGCATGTCATCAAGTAAGTTCACTGCCATCTGATGACGCCTCCCTATCAAAAACCATGTTAATCTGTAAAACAGCATTGAAGAGTTGAAAGCTCGAGCTGAAGGGTTAGTTGATCACGCCGTTTTATATGAATATGTGCACAGGAACGAGACTGTTAAACCCATCAGTGTAAAATACATTAATACAGAGTTGTTATAACGGAATCTGGCTGAGAATGAGACTCCCGATATGAATGCAGATGCCGACGAGTGTCTGGCACGATTAACTTAGTCACTATAGGAGTGTGTGAGGAGTGCTGGGTATGGAAGGCACCGACATGTAAATGAGGATGATAATCACAATAAGGAAGTGAGTCTGGGAAGATGAGAGAGAAAGTTAATTTAAAAAAATGGTCTTAGTTATGGAGAGTTGTAGATTGGTGTGGTGAATTCATCTATCTATCTATATACCTAGGCTGCTTCCCCCAAGGAAAGGGAGGTAGCCGAGACAGGACGACACACTCCCCATTTACTCATCCATTCAAACACATTCATTCGCATCTAAGCCCCAAAGGGGAGAACGGACATATCCTCACCGCACCACACCGCAAAAGGGTCAACTGCGCAATGCAATCAGTGACATCCGCAGCAGGGCCCGACAGCAGAACTGGTTTACCCCTGCCACATCATAACAGACCCATCCCGTTACCCGCACCTGACCTGACTAGCTGATCCGACCAAATGCGGGAGAATATCCCCTCAGGGCTGCGTCATCACTTATTCATTCACAATTTTTCTTCATTTATTTCTGTCACGCACAGCCACTCTTCCTTGCTCAACAGACATCCCTCTCGCATCCAGCGCTCTCTTCACACTGTCCATCCATCCTATTCGTGGTCTTCCTCTCAACCTTACTCCTCTCACATCAGATCTAGTGATCTTTTTCACCAATCGCTCATTATCCATTCTCTCCATATGCCCAAACTATCGCAACACCCTCTGCTCAACTCTGCCAGCCATCTCCCGAACAACTCCAATTCTCCTTCGCACTTCATCATTTCGTACCCGATCCATACGCGTCACTCCACACATACTCCTCAGACACCTCATCTCCATTACATTCAATCTTTTCCTCTCTGCTACACCCATATTACATGTTTCAGCCCCATATAATGCAGTCGGTACCACAACACCCTCATACAGCCTCCTCTTTACATCCATTCTAAGCGAACGACATTTAAACACTTTTTTCATTTTTCCCAGCACCTTTCCTACTTCATTTATTCTAAACTTCACTTCTACATCTATTCTTCCATCCACAGCAACATGTGACCCTAGATATTTAAAACAATCCACCTCCTCAAGCAACACACCATTCAAAACTATATTCATTCCCCTGCCATCTATCACCCTCGTACACTTCATCACTTTACTCTTATTCTCATTTACTTTCAATTTCCTTCTTTCACACACCCTTCCAAACTCCTCTACTAACTGTCTCAATCTCTCCTCTGAATCAGTTACCAATGCAGTATCATCTGCAAACAGCAGCTGCTTCAGATTCCACTCTCCACCATCAACATTTACCAGACTCATACCACCTAAAACTCTTGCATTCACCTTCCTTACAACACCATCCATGTAAATATTAAACAACCAAGGCGACATCACACATCCCTGTCGCAGCCCCACTCTCACGGGAAACCAATCACTCACAGCATTTCCCTCTCTTACACACGCTCTACTATTTACATAAAAACTTTTCACCCCTTTTAGTAACCTACCATCCAGTCCATACAATCTTAAAACATTCCACAAAGCCTCCCTATCAATTCTATCATACGCTTTCTCTAAATCCATAAATGCCCAAAACACATCCTTGCCTTTCGCTAAATACTTTTCACACACTTGTCTCACAGCAAACACCTGATCAACGCATCCCCTCCCTCTCCTAAAGCCACACTGCTCATCACCAATCACTCCCTCTGTACCCTCTCTACCTCTCATAATTAACACTTTACCATACACCTTACCTACATCACACAACAGACTTATACCCCTAAAGCTAGTACATTCATACTTATCACCCTTGCCTTTATACAACGGGACCACACAAGCACTTGCCCAGTCAACTGGCACCATACCTTTCTCAAAGCACACATTCAACAATCTTACTAACCAGTCAACAATAGTCACTCCACCTCCCTTCAGGCATTCCACAGCACACCCATCCATACCTGCAGCTTTCCCTGTTTTCATCTCCTTTACTGCCTTCTCCACTTCCTCCTTCGTGATCAAAGAATCATTCAACTCTCCCAACACATTTATTCCTTGCACCCTTCCATCCGCAACAATCTCAGCCACCCTTTCCTCCTCTACATTTAACAATCTTTCAAAATACTCTGCCCATCTCTTCCTTACTGCATCCATCTCAATTAACATCCTTCCATCCTCTGCTTTTACTCGTTCTTCTTTCCCAGACTCTCCCTTTCGCACCCTTTTCACCTCCTTCCAAAACATTTTCTTATTCTGTTGAAAATTCTCTGTCAGCCGCCTACCCCACCTCTCATCTGCTGCCACTTTAGCATCACGCACAGCCCTTCTCGCTCTATTCCTCTTTTCCTTATACCTTTCATATGACATCTCATCCTTCCTCTGCAGCCACACTTCATATGCACGTCTCTTCTCAGCCACAGCCATACTTGCTTCCTCGCACCACCATTCACTTCCTTTTCTTACACCACCACCCACACGTCTCACACCACACACCTCTTCTGCATGCCCCACCACAGCACTCTTAAACAACTGCCATTCCTCCTCCACGCTGCCATTTTCCCGATCTTTCACTGCGTTCCACTCATCTTTCAATTTCTCCTGATACTCTATCTTTTTCTCTCTTTTTTCCAACTCACTCACTTTCAAAACCTCCCTGCCACACCTAACCCTCCTAGCTGTCACTCATCTCTTACCTACTCTTGACTTTCCCTCCACCAGGTAGTGGTCAGACATACCTCCACCCTCCCCTCTCAGAATTCTCACATCCAACAATCTTTCTATTACATTCCTAGACACAACCACATAGTCCATCAAAGCTCTATCAACAACCCTTCCACCCTCCTGTCTCACCCATGTATACGTATAAATATCTTTCATCTCAAACAGCGTATTCCCAATCACCATCTCTCGTTCAACACACATCGCTATCATTCGTTCCCCATTTTCATTTTTTCCAGGCACACCATGCATACCAACTACGCGTTCAGTTGCTACATTTCCCACTCTAGCATTCAGATCTCCCATCATTACCACATTCATATTCGCTCCAAAACTCTGCAGACACTCATCAACATCATTCCAGAAAGACACCCTCTCTTGTTCATCCCTTTCACTACCAGGCCCATATGCACTCACAAACACCCATAACTCACGTTCAAATTTCGCTTTCACCCACATCAGTCTCGATGACACCTCCTTCCATTCAATCACACATTGCTGTACTTCCGGACTCACTAACAAGGCCACACCTTCTCTTGCCCTTCCTCTATCAACACCTGACAATCTTCCATTCACACTTCCAAACATAGATTCCCCCTTCCCTTTCATCTTCGTTTCACTCAAAGCTAACACATCCAACTTTCTTCTCGCAAACATTCTCCCAATCTCCTCCCTTTTAACCTCAATCGTACTACATCCACGCACATTCATAGACCCAATCTTCAGGGTACGGGGATAACTCCATCCCCATCCCTTTCTCTGACCTGTCTCTTCTTAGGAACTAAAAACAGAGGAGGGGGTCCCAAGTCCCCTCACCCCGCCCCTTTTAGTCGCCTTTTACGACACGCAGGGAATACGGTGGCAGTATTCTTCCTAACACAACCTGACTGCAGAGTAGTAGTACCACCCCATAGTGCGGCCAGGTTGTGACACAACCTGGCAGATAATAATCCCTACAACAAACCATTGGATCATGATTTCAAAGTGTTCATTGAAAGTGCATAGAATTCAACATCCCACTTGCAGCTTCCCATGAATGATATTGTAAGTAATGATACCGTGTCACAAAAAGATCAACGAATATCTGGTAACGGAGTGGAGAAAGAAGCCATACATATGAGTCCACATAAGGTCTACGGTCCAGATGGACTTACTTCTGGAGTCTTTAGATTTTTCGCTTTGTTAAGTTTATGTGTCCGACTCTAGGCATAGGCTTTGCATCCTATTCCCAAGACCAAGTAGTCCTCCTACATACTACACACCTCTACTTGTCACCACTTTAGCGCTAACACCCACCGTCCATATTGGGTACATGCCATGGCTGTCTCGTGCTGGACCATGGTTACTTCTCATAACGACACTTTTTAACCTAAATTTCAGTCAAGGCCTGTATCACATCGCCTGAACTCGTGCAAATTTTCTTACAATATATATGAAAAATTAAAGGGACATATGTGTAATTAATAGTCGTGCAAAATTCTAAGATGTGATATGTTCACGGCAGAAAAGATGGTTCAAACCATACTGGGAGCAAGCTGGCACACAGGAAAAACGATGTCGTATAGAACGCATTGTTACTGTACGTATTTTGTGTGATATTGCATGAAGGAAAAGATATAAACTCTATGTTACTTTTGTAGATTTTTCTCAGGCGTACGACTTGGTTCCTTGCTACAGTATATGTTGTTTCGTGTGATGAGACGACTGGGGTGTGGTGCAGTGATGCTGGTGACCCTGGTGGCCATGTATGCCGTCACAGAAAACGTTCTCGGCTCGGTGGTGGACACGGTAATGGTGTTGTCTGCCAGGGCTCACCCACCTCATGTCAATTCTCATTGTATTTAATGATCTCACAGCGATGGTAAAAGAAGGAGCGGGGACAGATGGGCTCTTGTCTTGGCTTCATGCTTTAGTCCTCATGGACAACACAATTTTGGTAGCTACAAGATCACATGAATAAGAAAATTAAGGTTTTGTGAAACCACTGCACTGACTACGGAATGAAAGTGAATTCAGTGAAAACGATTTTTTTTTTTTTTTTTTTTTTTTTTTAGTTAATGGCGATAAAGATGATGGGGGAGCCGCTACATATGAGTGACTTAGTAGTGAAGCGTTGTGACAAGTACATATACTTGGGTTCACCTTTCTCGGCAGACGGCTCCACAATATCCACCATCAAAACACACGCAACATCAAAGCTCTCACGTGTTTAAATTCGTATCATTTATAAGGAAAAATAATAACATTCCATTTATGGTAAAAAGACGTATTTTTGATGAAGCATTAATGTGCACTTTGCTGTATGACTGTGAATCTTGGTTGGCTGCTGATCTAAAATCTATGGTAAAGCAATACAAATGGTGTCTTAAGGAGCTACTATGAGTCAGGCAGTTTACATGTAATGAGATCTGTTACACAGAGGCAGGGTACCTTTCACTTCCCCAGTTTGTGAAAAATAAACAACACAGGTTTTTCCGTAAGATGTGGCTAGAAAGATCAAATATGAATGATGATCCTCTTGCTTTTGCGATAAAAACAGCGATTATCGGTAACATAGTAATATTCAGACTCATTAGCTAGTGTGTAACTAGTGACGTGAGAGTCACAAACGCCGACATACAAGATACACTATTAAACATTCTGAACAGCGACTCGTCCAGTCGCAGAGCTTATGCAGAGATCATTCTTGATTTCAGCGTTCATGCTCTTTATAACACCAGGCATACAATTAATTAATCTCACAGTCTGGCTCTGACTCGTCTCTGGGTGAGTGGTCACAGCCTGGCGTGTGAGACGTGTTGCTTGAATAGGCGCGGTCGAGGTCACCTGACACTGCATGAACGTTTCTGCCAGTGTGGCCTGGTGCAGACAGAGGTGCATGCTGTGGAACACTACCCCAACACACAACACCTTAGGTTATTGTATGAATCTTACAAGATTCAAGATTTATTATCAGAAAACCTAGCCCCAGATGTTGTGTATGACAAAATTCATTATTTTTAAAAAAATCACAATTCAGATACTGCTGGAAAGAATGAATGTTTTTATACAGTAAATATATATAACAGCATATAGCTGGCTTACAGGTGAGTGAATATAATTGCAAACTTTTTTTTTTTTTACAAAAAACATCCAGTTATTTACTTTACCAATGTTCATGTGTGCTTGTGTACAATGTTACTACTTTGTGCTATGCGCTATACATTTAAAAAAAAAATACTGTGGTCCATAAATTATCTATGTATTAATCTATCTGTCTATCTAACCATCCATTTGTGTGTGTGTGTGTGTGTGTGTGTGTGTGTGTGTGTGTGTGTGTGTGTGTGTGTGTGTGTGTGTGCGCGCGCGCCTGTCACTGTTTGTACACGTACCTTTTGTGTGCGTGTTGTTTTTTTCTTTGTCTTTTGGGTGTATGTCTTCATACCACCACCACAGGCTGAGAGGGGTCAAGCCCCTAGCTTGGTGACGACAAAGCGAGATGCCTGGATCCATTGTCTGACTCACTTCTGCTTCATTTCTGCAATGTTCACGGCTCCTCCTCTAGCTTACTCTCTGTTGATCACCATCTCTCCTCCACTGAACCTCACCCTCTCTTCTTAACTGAGACTCAGCTTCTGAGGCAACTGACATCAAACCCTTTTCAGTATTCTCCTACTTTCTCTATACTCATTCCTAATCCAAAGGTGGCTGTTGTGTATATGTATGCAACAACATATCTTGCTCTCACGTTGCTGAAAATGAATCTTCTGAATTATTTACTCTCTGTCTTGGGCTGTCCTGTTATTCACTGAATAAATATATCTATGCTGTTTACTTACCCCAAATTCTTCAAGTACCTTGCCTCTCAGATGAAATAAATCCTATCAATTTCTCGTATCTCTGAAATCTCCATTCTGGGAGATTTCATTGTTCACCACCACCTTTGCCTCTCCTCTCCTTTGACTGATCCACCTGGGGAAAGACTACATCGTTTCTATCCTTGATGACCTAGAGCAGCTCGAACAGCACCCTACCCATACCCCTGACAACCTTGGAGAAAGTTCCAACATACTCGACCTCTTCCTTACAACTAATCCTTCTGCTTATGCTGTTAATCTTCTCTCTACATTGGGCTTCTTTGGTCACAACATTATCACCTTAACCTTTCCTTTCGTTTCAGTAAGGCCTGTGGGCCCTCCCAAAAAGCGGCGGCGGGTAGGGCACTTTGGAGATGCTGATGGGAGACCCTCAGGCAGTATTTCTTTGATCTTCCTTGTAATGATTATTACTTCCACGGCCGAGAGCGATCTTATTATTCTTTGCGCATTATAGAGGTTATTCTCTCAGGCATGGAAGCAAACATTCGTTTCTCATATTGTATGACAAATGCAAAAAAGAACTTGCTTTAATCACGCTTCTTGTAATGCTGTCCACAACAAGGATAATGTCTACAACAGTTACCGGAGCCATCACATCCCTGAATCTCATCTCTTTTATGTTTCTGCCCGGAATCATGCTAAGTCTGATCTCCCTACTAAAAATTATTTCATTCATTCTAAATGCTCTGAGCTCTCCAACTCAAATTCTCCCCGCTCCTTCTGAAACCAAGCCAAAACTCTTTCTGACAACTTTACCTCATCACCCTTTCCTCCTATTTTCAACTCTGATGGCTCTGTAGCTACTTTTTCTACTAATATAGCAGAACTCTTCACACTGACTTTTTCCTCCAGTTCCACCTAAGATGATTCCAATGCTGTTTCTCCATCACTTCATCACGTCCCCCCACTGACTTCATCACAGCTGAATTAAAATGTCTTCAGTTGATGTATTTTCTGCCATCACTGGCCTCAGTACTATCAAGGCATATGGGCCTGATGGGGTCCCTCATGTCGTCCTCAAGAACTGTGTTTCTGTGCTTACACCCTGCCTGGGTGAACTCTTTTGTCTTTGTTAACTTGTACCTTTCCTTTTAGCTGGAAGTTTGCTCTAATTCACCCTGTCCCAAAGAAGGGTGACCATTCTCATCCCTCTACCTATCGGCCAATAGCTTTAACATCCTGTGTTTCAAGTTTTTGTGTGTAATATTAACAATATTTTTTTAAAGCATCTTTTTTATCACAACTTTCTTTTTGATCATCAGTATGTGTTGCTCCAGGGTTATTACACTGTCAATCTTCTGACCTACCTCTGAGACTCTTGGTTATCCTCCTTTCAGGACTTTGGCTAGAGCTTTACTGTTGGACTTGACATATCAAAGGCTTTTGACCGAGTCTGGCATAAATCTTTAATTTCCAAACTGCCCTCTTACCGTTTCCATCCGTCTGTCTGTGCCTTCATCTGTAGCGTCCTTTCTGGGACGTTCTATAGCAGATGTTGTAGATGGTCACCATTCTTCTCTTAGACTATCACCAACTCTTATCCTTTTATTCATCAATGACCTTCTAAGCCCTACGTCAAACCGTGTCCACACATAGATTGATGACTCCACCCTTCACCTTTCCATTTGCTTCCTGCAGTGTCCGTTTCAGCAGTTGGTTCAACAAACGAGAGATAAAGCTACGGCACACCTTATGTCTGACTTGGCTCATAACTCTGATTAAGGTAAAAGTAATCCTGTTGTTTTTAGTCCATCAATAACTCAGTTTTTACATCTGTCAACCCGACAAAATCTTCCACAGGAGTATCCTTTAATTTTTAACAATATCCAGGTGAATCCTGCATCACCTTGAAACATACTTCGACTTTCATTCTCTAGGGATTTATCTTGGAAAGATCATATTGCCCCTCTTGTAAAATCTGCTTACAAGGGATTAGGTGTGCTAAGCCAACTCTGTGGCTTCTTTACCCCAGCACTGTTGTTGACTTTATTTACGGGTTTTATTCTTCCCTGTATAGGGAACATTTCTCATGTTGGGGAAGGCTTCCCACATACAGCTCTTCTCAACAAGGTGGGGTCAAAGGATTTTCATTTCATTAACTTTCCTCCTCTTACTGGCTCCCTTCAGCCCATGTCTCATGTTGCATCTTTGTGTCTCTCTATAACTGCTTCAGTGGTCACTGCTCCTCTGAAATATCTGCTTGCATTCATCGACCACTACGTTGGGCACATAGCACCCGTCTAGCAACAAACTCTCGTCTGTCCATCATTTAAATGCAAGAGTTAATTACTCCCAGTCCCTCATGTATTCAATAGGTAAACTCTGGGGCTGTCTCTCTCTATCTGTATTTCCAACTATCTATGATCTCCATTCTTTCAAACACAGTGTGTCTACGCATCTCAAAATGAGCAGACCTTGAATTTGGCTGTCTTTCCTTTTGTTTTGTCTTGTTTTGTTTTTTCAGAAGGAACAAATTGCTCACTCCTGGTATTTGGTTCCTTCTTCAATTATTTAAAAAAAAATCATATGCTATTAAGGACTGTGCATCATCACTATTACACCAAATCTATTCATTATGCAAACCCACTGCTATATTCTCCTCCGGGTGGGAAAGGACACCGAAGTACTTACTCCTGACAAACAAGGGTTTACAAAAGTTAACCTAAACATTTGTCATTCTGGTCCACCTTTGCAGATAACTGTCTGTCAAGGCATCGCACATTGCGTTGAAAAACCAAAAGTATCCATGTGACTCTTGCTTGATACTGTCCAAGGCAAACAACAGTGCCATACTACTGAGTTTATTGCCCATGAACTGAAAATATATAAAACTGACATTAATGCCTTGTCCGAGACTCACCTCTCTGGAGGGGGCAACCTACTAGAAGCCGGAGAAGGGTAGACGTTTTCCTAGAGGGGATACGCAAACAATGTAAAAAGAAACCATGGTATTGGCTTTGGAGTCCAAAGAAACCTACAAAAGATCCAAGAATCACCTGTGGGTATATCTGAGACTGTCTTAGCATATACCACTCTCTAAAGGTTAATATGCATCACTCAACAGTGCCTATGCCCAAGGCTTGACTCTGGGGGACACGGTCAAAGACTCCTCTTATGCCTCTCTGGATACTACCATTCAATTGATACATCATAATGACAAAGTCATCCTGCTTGGAGATTTTAATGCCAAAGTAGGAACAGATATTCATCTCTGGCAAAGCTTTATGGGCTGCATGATATTGGTAGCACGAACAACAATGGCCTTAAAGTGGTGTCCTTATGCTCAGAAAATAGTCTGGTCATCACCAACACCATTTTTCAACTTAAGATTAAACACAATACACGATCTAGGCATTGGCACCTAATTGACTCTCATTGTAAGGCAGTGAGATCGAAGAGAAGCTCTTCTAACCCAAGCTATGAGAGGAACTGAGTGTTCAGCAGACCAATCCTTATACTCATCAAATGCAATTAGCCATAAAATATGCCCACAACTGTGCCATGGACCATCCTTCAAGAAACTAAACTGTAGTATTTTAAAGTATGCAGCATTATGTAACACCTTCTGCAGGACTATTACAGACAAGCTCTCTTAATGCCCACCACTTGACCCAAACAAAAATGCAACAAACAAAAGCACAGAGTAGCTGAACATTAATACACTGCCTTAAAGCCCAGGCACTGCCATAAAGATTAGTTTGGTGAAAATGCTGAGGGGATACATAAGTTTCTTTCAATAAAGAATTGAGCATGTATCAACTGAGTGGCTCATCCTAGCTGCCTAACCCTAAAAACTGAATTCCAGTATCTCGGAAGTGAAATCCAGAGAAATCTGAGAGACATGGGAACAAATGGTGGACTGAGCATGCAAGAGTGCAAAGACTGGGTGATATTAATGACCAACATTGGTTCTATAAGTCCAGTCCTTCAAGTAGGCAAGCATCTGGAGCCAGTGACTGTCTAACAATTTCTTGGTGAATTCAAGTGACTTTGTCCTGTTGTCACGTTTGAAGAAATTGGAAAGCTTCTTCACAAATGACGCTACTCGTGATATTACATTCACAATCCCCCATGACAACCAGCAAACTTTGTTATGAAAGAGTAACACTTCTTCGTCTTACGTTGTGCACAACGTCATTAAGTACTAACCTTAACTCTGATGAGAGAATTTTAGATGCCTGAGCATATCTATGAGGCATACACTGAATATGCCTTGTTTCAGGATTCATCTTATTCACTCTTCCTCAAAAACCTGATCGACCGCCAAGCATTGCTGGTGCTCCATCAGTTATGCACGCACATACATTATTCCAAGAAAATCCTTCACCCTAAAAAAAATGAAACTTCATGGAAAATGTATCAATCTCCAAAGCATGATAGAATAAGAAAATCTTAAAATCTCCACCACTAATGTATCATACAAACACCAGGAATTGGGCACAAACAGTTGACTTAGCTGAGTCTTCAAGTTAGTTACCCATTTCATTTCAGCAATAACTTGTTTCGTATCTTCAGAAATATCTAACATTCGTCAATGGGCAGTATCATTTGAGAGGTGTGCTCTTGTGATCTGCTCAACATCACATCCAATAACATGGCAGACGATATCTTTACCATAAGGGATGATTAACTTTTTCTGCTATGTTGTGAGTTTTTTTTACCTTCCACCTGACAAAGTCAGACGAGGGTGTTGTTATCACTGGGATCAATAGGTGTCCTTCCGTAGATTTGGGTGGCAGGATAGCTGGCCGGGCATAGAGATTTCGTTTTCGGGCCAGAACTCAGAAAGTATTCACTGGGGAATCATGAAATTTCACATAGTTATGTGTCTTATAGTAAACTGATGCTGTTTGATGGTAGAATACTGTGTCTTCAGTTGCTTTCTTTATTAAATAGTGCAAATGTAAAGAAAAAAAAAATGCTTTTTTGTTTCCAGGCTCGGACTCAAAAATTAATGCAGGTACAGTCTTCAGATTCACGAGGAACATGTGTTATTATGCCTCCTGGTGCCTTTTGGTAGTTCAAATGCCATGCGTTTGTATAATGTTATTAAACTGCAAAAATACATAAAACTGATTATTTAATGCATTTTTTACTAAAACTTTGCAATTATTGCACCTATGAGGCAGAAATTGTACATGATGGAAGAGTATATGAATATTTAATACGGTGTTAACTTTCGTGACTGTACCTCTTATGTAATTATTAAAAATACAAAATGGCTGCCTAAATGAAAACACGAGTCATAGCCTCATCAGATCTGCTCATAACTTCATTATTACCATGGACAAACTTCTGAAACTTTTAAGATTTAATGTTTCTGCATCATATGGGGGGAGGTGGAGGGCCCCTATGCACTTGTTAGGTGTGCAGGGAGGTGGGAAGTATGTGCTTGCTCTGATAGAGGGGTGCAGCAGCGTAGCGTTGCCTGTTTCTTTTGTGCAGTTCTCAGTGGTACCATGTACTGTAGTACGATGCACGTAACTCATATTAATTTGGTTTACTGAACTGTCTTAAATGAGCAAATCGTGCTCGCATCAGTCCCTCTTACTTTAGCCCAAGGAAGTCAAGATTCTTACTTTTCAGATTCTGATGACAACTATTCAGTTTATGCTTGAGAAGACTTGGTTTCATGCACTCCAATTATACAACTTTATGGTTTATAACACACTGAAAATTCACATTCATTTTGACGACAGTGTGAATAGGTACTAAAGTGTAGCTTTCATCATACTGACATTTCTTTGGTGAAGATTCCATAACGGTGTCTGAAATTGCAAACAAGTAATACATACATAACCAAAACCGTACGTAAAGTCATGGACATTGACACAAAATTATATTATCGCCACCACAGTAAAATTACATAATATAAACACCATCAGACACCGATACTTTTATCAGCTTCGCAAGATCACACAGAAGAATAACCTTCAGGCAGTCATCTATATCTATCTGTATACCTAGGCTGCTTCCCCCAAGGAAAGGGAGGTAGCCAAGACAGGACAATCTGGTCGCACTATGGGGTGGTACTACTACTCTGCGGCCAGGTTGTGTTACGAAAAATACTGCCACCGCATTCCCTGCGTGTCGTAAAAGGCGACTAAAGGGGGCGGGGTGAGGGGACTAGGGACCCCCTCCTCTGTTTTTTAGTTCCTAAAAAGAGACAGGCAGTCATAATGTCAAAAAATCAAACCATGAAAACTTTCATCTGGAAGCCATATTATCAACACCGTTGGAAGATCACACAACACAAACATCTACAGGCATTCATCACACAATAGAAACAATTTCAGGCAATCATAACAACAAATGATCAAACAATGAAAATACCATCTAGTAGTCATATTATATCCACTGTCGTAAGATGACACAAAGATAGCTTCAGGCAGTCATATTACCACCAATGTCAAAAGAACAAACAGTAACCAGTAAGTAACAAGAGAGTGCATACCTCTGCCTGTGTCAACAAAATCAAATATTTAATGATGGCTAACCACACATACTACTAATGTCATAAACACTAGTTTCCAAAACCTACAACTTCATTATGTTTTTATAGTATTTACAACACTATAAAAACATAGGCAACACTACGCTGATGCAACTCTCCACTAGACCAAGCACATACCCCCACCTCCCAGCACACCTAACCAAGCGCATAACGGCCCTCCACCCCTTCTATAACAGTGAGAGCAGGTATATCTATCTATCTATCTATCTATCTATCTATCTATCTATATATATATATATCGCATTTTATATATATAAAAAAACTACTTAAGACACTGCACTCTACCTAACAAAAGGCAGCAATTCACTATGAGACACATAACTATGAAATTTCATGACTCTGTAGCTAATACTTCCACATTTCCTCCTGAAACGAAATCTCTTGGCCTATTTTTGTCGATCCTTGTGATATACATAGCCAATGCTATGCTGTGGCAACCCTTCGTCTGACCAAGAACATACCCCCTCACCTGCTTGCATACCTTACCAAGCACATAACGGCTTTCACCCCCCCCCCCCTGTATAATACTGAGACAATAGGCCGAATCGAAATCTCTGAGAAAAACTTACAATTTTTTTCATTATTAAAAAATAAAACTGCTTAAGACACAGCATTATACTAATCAAAAGTCACCAGTTCACTATAAGACGCATTACAATGTGAAATTTCATGACTCTGTTGTGAATAGTTTCTAAGTTCTTGCTTCATGTTCCTTGCACAGGTTGCACTGAAATCTGCTTCCCTCCCCCCCATAAAACAAAAAAACTACGGAAGACACAGCTTTCTACCTATCAAAAGGCATTAGTTCGTTATAAGACATAACTATTTGAAATTTCATATTGTTAATACTTTCCGAGATATGCTTCGGAAATGAAATCTCTACGCCATCTGTTGTTGTTAATCTCAGTGATAACAATACCCTCCTCTGACTTAGTCAGGTGGAGGATAAAAAAGTCACAAGCATACATATCATCTAATTAGCAAAAACACCAAGACGCTGTTCCAAATGTTATGAACTTACCTCATTCAGGTAAACAAAAATATCTGGAGACAGTGAGGCAACAAGTATGTGCATATGAGCATCAGTTACGGCTGGCTGACTGAAATGAGACAGTACCCCCCCATCCTCAGTTAGGGCTGCTGTGTGAATGTGGACCAACCTGATACGGGTCTAGAACCACTGTACTCACACACACACACACACACACACACACACACATTCTCTCTCTCTCTCTCTCTCTCTCTCTCTCTCTCTCTCTCTCTCTCTCTCTCAGTAGATTTTAATACATTTTCGATTGCCATCTAATATCCCCTGGAAACCATGCTGTGAATCCCAGGTTGAGATCCCCTGCTATATATTATGTTACAGAAGCGTCAGTATGTTTCCAAAGACGTCACTATATTGAAGGATTATAGTTTCTCGGCTACTCTTGGCTATCCTCACCATTCAATAATGATCCTAACGGTGAACAAGTCTACATCGTTTTCATCTTTCTGATATTCGGCACAACTCTAGGACTGCAATTCTAGCTGATGCCAACCGATTTTCATCCAGATGATAGTAAGTCATAAGAATCTAAGTGTTAATGCCTGAACTATTCAGCCTCTCTTGCTCGGGATAACTCTGCTATTCGATTGCCGGTAATGACAGACGACTGATATTCAACTGGGAGCTGAATAAATACCTGAGGGTTTTTACCAGTATCATCACTTTATAATTTTATTCTTCTTGATATCTCCAGATGATGTTCTTCAATTCATAATACAAGTTTCTAAACTTGAAGGATCAGATATAGTAAAACTTTTCATTTCTTTCCTCAGTACGAAATTAGAAAGAGGAGCTAGGTAGTAACGTGAAGTAGACTGTAGCACCAGTCGAACAGGGCGATACTCCCGAGATGAATGGAAAGCTGATGACCAGGCTAGCTGCAGCTTTCGTTTCGTAAGCCCTTGGGACTAGCTTCTGACCATCCTCCTTTGCTGAACTTTTTCAACGTTTCAGTAACACAGAGACTAGGCCAGCTTATTATCCTATAGTACTTCCACTAACTGTCAACCAAACAACATGCACATTACACACCAGTCTTCCTATTCAAAATTAAAAGAAATAGCATCTCAACATCCAGCATCGGGGTTCTCATGGGAGGGGGGGACATAAAAGACCGCAGGATCTGCCCCTCTCAAGGTGATGGCCAAGAGAGATGCTTGGAACCACTGTCTGACTCACTTCTACATTTCTGCAACATTCGTGGGCTCTCCTCTAATTTTTTCTCTGTTGAACACTACCACTCTTCCTCTAAACCGCACCTCTTCTTCACCATGACTCAGTTGTCTGAGGCAACTGATAGCAAACGCTACTGTGTATCCTCCTACTTTCTCTAAACTCACTTCAAAATCAAAGGTGGCTTTTGTATAAATGTATGCAACAACATATCTTGCACTTATGTTGCTGACTTACTGTGAAAAATTCTTTGACTATCTTACATCTGAAATGGAAGACATGCTATCAATTTCTCATATCTCTGAAATCTCCATCGTGGGTGATTTCAATGTTCACACCACTTCTGGCTCTCCCCTCGTTTCACTGATCCACATGGTGAACACGCCTACATATTTGGTATCCTTAATGACCTACAGCAGCTTATGCAGCACCCTACTCATATTCGTGACAACTACTCGTACTTCCTGACAACTAATCTTTCTGCTTGCACTGTTCATCTTTTCTCCCTGTTGGGCTCCTCCAGTCACAACCTTATCACTTTAACCTGTCCTATTGCTCCAGTAAGGCCTGTGAACCCTTCCAAGAAGCGGTGGCTATGTCAATTTGGAGCTGCTGATTCGGAGACACCCAGACAATACTTCTTTGGTATTCTCTGGAATGATTATTGCTTCCAAGGTTGACAGCCATGTGAGTGTTCCTTGCACATTACAGAGGCAATTCTCTCAAGTATGGAGGCACACATTGCTTTCTTCTGTATCATTACTATTGCAAAAAGACCTTGGTTTATTCACGTTTGTTTTAATGCTGTCCACAAGAAGGCCTATGAAAGATACCAAAAGGCAATCCACCTCTGAATCCCATGTCTCTTTTTTTTTTTTTTGCCAAGAATCTTGCTAAGTCTGTCCTTCACTTTCAATCAATCAATCAGTCATTTCCTGTGGCACCCCACGGGATACATAGGGCCTCGATGAACTCTCTCCACCAATATTTGTCTCTTGCCATCTCCTTCAGGTCCCACCTACACTCCTCTCCTGCTTCTCTTTTCATTGTCATTAGCCAGGTTTCCCTCGGCCTACCTCTGCCTTTTCTTCCTCTAGCAGTCCACTCTGTCACATCCTTTATTAAACTGCCTTGGTTTCTATACATTTACCCCAGCCATTTCCAGCGAGACAGTCTCACACATTCATCAACTGGTTCCACTCTTGTAATATTCCTTACTCTTTCATTTGTAACTCTGTCTTGCCATTTTACCTCAAGAATCCTTCTCAGTATTTTATTCTCAAATCCTAATACTTTCTGATCTGTTGCAATTGTAATGTACCGTGACTCATGCCTATAAATCAAAACTGGTCTTACCATGGCCTTTAAAATTTTTCCTTCAGTATGTACCGAAATCATATTATTATTCCAAACAGATTTCAACATTCCAACAGCTCGCCAAACCAGTTTAATCCTCTCCTCAATTTCATTGTTTAATGATCCATTTGGTGATACGATCGTTCCCAGATATTTAAAATTTTCTACATTATTCACCACATTATTCCCAATTACACAATCGATTTGGTTCTCCACGTTCATATTAATAATTTCAGTCTTTCCACAATTTATTACCAATCCCACTTTTTCTCCTTCCTCCACCAGACAATCAAGCACCCTCTGCATCTCGTAAATACTTCCGCAAGTCAGTACAATATCATCCTCATAGTCCAAATCCATCAGCCTCTTATTTTCTTTCCAGTTAATTCCTACGCCTGTTCTCCTTACAACCATTCTCATAATATAATCCATAACCAAAACAAACAGCAAAGGCAAAAGAACTTGAATCACTCTTGACCTAACTTCAAATGGATCACCCAAAGAACCACCCACCATTACCTTACAAAAAGTACCTTCATGCAGGCTTCTAATAATATTTACAAACTTTTCTGGTATACTGTAAAAACTCATAATGTTCAACATAGCTCCACATAAAACACTATCAAATGCCTTTTCGTAATCCACAAAACACATACTAAGTGTCATTTTCATCTCATTACCTTGTTGCATTAGATGCCTTACAATAAAAATCTGATCATTACAACCTCGACCCTTTGAAAATCCTGCATGTTCTTCTCTTAAAATTTTATTAATTACTGGCTCTATTCTGTTCAACAAGATTTTGGAAAAGACTTTTGCAACTACAGGTGTCAAAGTTATCCCCCTCCAATTTTCACACGCACTTGAATCTTCCTGTTTTGGTATTTTTACAATCACTCCATTTTTTCACTCTTCTGGAATTCCAACATTATCCCAAGCCACATTAAAAAGTTTTGAAAAGTGCATTGACCAACTCATTATTGTCCACCTTAAGCAGATATTCCATCCTAGGGCCATAAAATTCTTGAATTCCTTTATAGATTTTGCTACCTCTTCCAAGGTTATATCCTCTGTTTCCATCTGCAAATTTCTATCTGCTGGCAAATTTTCCTCTTCAGCTGGGATTGGTCTATTTAGAACACATTCAAAATGCTCTTTCCACCATCCTTTTATATCCAGATCTTTAGTCATCAAGTTACCATTTCCCTCTCATACGGGTATTTCCTTCCTTCTCTTTTCAGCCCCAGTTAACTCCTTTATGGCCTGATACGCTGCTCTTGTGCTCTGACCGTCATTTTTACTTATTTTCTGTCTCTGTTGCCTTTTCATCATATGGCCTCCTATTATCACGTCTAACGAGTCTTTTTGCACCAGAATGTAAACTCCAGTACTTGGCTCTAAGTACTTCAACTACCTGGCCATCAACATATTGTTCTTCACTTCTTAACTTCGCCTCTTTCCTTTTCTGAATTGCATTTCATGTTTCATCTGACATCCAATTTCTACTTCTCACTTTTTCCGTTTTCTTAATAGTAACCTTAGCACTCTCATACAAAACCTCTTTTACCTCTCTCCACATTTAATATCATTGTCCTCAGATTCCATCAGTCTCCAGGACTAGAAACCTATGTCTACATTCCCACCGAAACTTTTCCTTTTTGTTCTTATTATTTCTTAGCTCATGAAAATCATATTTATTACCCCCTGTACAATTACCCTTAGCGTTTCTCTTAAATTTTATTTTAATCTTTGACACAACAAGCTGATGATCACTACCTATATCTGCCCCCTCCTTACGCAAACATCTTGCAAATAACATCTATGCCTTCTGCTAATTGCAGTGTGGTCAGTCTGCTTACAGTATTTACTACATGGTGAAATCCAAGTAGCTTTTTGTATTTTTTTCTGCTCAAAGATAGTTCTACCAATCGTTAGGTCATTTGCCAAATAGAAGCTTCCAAATCGCATCCCATTTCCGTTTCTTATGCCAACACCCTCCTTACTCAGTCTTCAAAGCCATCCTTACTGTTACCAACAATCGTATTCATATCACCAATTCAAACCAATAACTGCCTAGCCACTCTATTCACTACATCCTGCAGCTGCTCATAAAAGTCATCATTCCTTTCATCAGTAGTCTTTGTCGAAGCATACCCTACCACCATACTGGTCCGATATTAAATGAGCATAAAGCAAACGCTCATTAATTGGCTCAAACTCACATAGCCTTGCAAGCATCTCTACTCAACAGTAAGCCTACTCCTTGGTAACGATTTCCATCACTCCTACCAGAAACCTTCAAATTAATACCATCTTCCAAAATAATTTTGTCATCTCCATGGAAGCTCGTTTCTGTAAGAGCACAAATATCTATATTGTATTCCTTGCACTCTGAAATAAGTTCTTCCATTTTGCTAGCCTAATTGAGAGTTCGAACAGTCAAATTTTCTATTTTTAAGGTTCTCTTTGGATGTATAAAATTATTCCTACACCGTGGGATTCTTAGCACCCCCTGCACACTTAAGAGCTTCACGGAACTGAGAGCCATTGCTTCATAACAAGAGGTCAGAAAAAAAATAATACCCTGGAGCCAATGCCAGTGGCTCACAGGAACATACAGTGGAGAGAGGAAATTTACTAAAAGAAAATATGACGCAGAGGGTTAGGACAGACAAAGTACAAGGAAAAGAGAGACAGCAAAAGGAATGTAGATAAAAGTGTCTCTTTTAGTTGCCTCTAACGACAAGCAGGGAATACTGGGGAAGTATCCCCCCTTCCCAAGGGGAATTTTTTCCCCCTTTCCCCAGGGGGGGAAAGAATTTCATTTCTACTAAATGTTCTTAACTCTCTGACTCCAATTCTTCCCAGTCCTTCTGGCGTCTTACGAAAAACCTTTCTAGCAGCTTTACTGCATCATCCTTCCCTCCTCTTTTCTGCTCAAATTGTGTTGTTGTTGATTCTTAAAAAGTAAAAATCTTTGGTCAGACTTTCTGCTCCAATTCCTCATTAAATAATTCTGGTGCTCTTCCTCTATCACTACCCCCCCTCCCAGGGACGTCATCATTAACCTGCCCCGTCCTGACCGACTTTCCACCGCTGACTTCCACCAATCCCGGTCCAATTTTGGAAAAAAAATTGGGGGGCTCAAACCTCCGCTTTTGGTGAGAAACATCAAAAATTCATAGAGAAATCACCCACCTGAGGTTTAAAATACTGAATACAGGTAGCAGTACCCCTTACCTTACTGTGTTTTCTATCAGGCTGGCTCCAAAGAAAACGAGTTCTATGGGAGGGTAACTATTCCACACCACTCATAAAAGGTACTTATTTATTTGGTACGAGTTTATAGGTAGTTTGAGAGTATAATGGTTTTCACACAGTAATATAGGCAATATAAGCATTGTTTCACTCACCAAACACATCAACTTACCTTACCTTTTTTGGCGACATTACCTGATCATCATTTCTGACTGTTTCTTCCTCTAATGCTACGTAAACTTTGTCTTCCACATAGTCATCGATTGGGGAATCACTCTGCCCTTGAATTTCGTGCTGTGGCACGACGTGTCTTTACTGACCAGGTCACTGGTAGCAGATGAATTGCCAAGACAATGGCGTGCAAGGGGGGGAGGTCATGCAGAGTAAAGCACTGGCCCTGCCTGGCATCTTGTAGAGGAACATGTCCTGTGTATATGTACCAAAAATCACATGCGAAATATGAAAATTGTGGAAATTAGGGACCTTGCAATTCATGCGCATTTGTATAAGTCAACGGGAGTCCCAGTGACAAAACATGTGGACGTATATATACGTCTACGGGAGTTGGCTGGTTAAAAGTTCTTTAACTGATGTGTTTTCTGCCATCGCTGGCCGTAATACCAACAAGGCAAATGTGCCTCATAGGGTACATCCTGCTGTCCTCAAAAACCGTGCTTCTGTACTTACACCCAACTAGGTAAACTCTTATCCCTTGGTCTTTCAACTTGTACCTCTCCTTGCTGGAAGTTTGCTCTCAGTCAGCCTTTCCCAAAGAATGGTGACCATTCTCAGCCCTCTAACTATCGCCCAGTTCCTGCAACATACTGTATTTCTATTTTCTAAAAAAATTTCTTAATAAAAAAACAATTAAGACACCTGTCATACCACAGCCACTTTTCCAATCGTCAGAATGGGTTTTGCCAAAGATGCTCCACTCATGATCTACTCACCTTCCTTTCAGACTACTCACCATACTCCTTTTGGATCTATTGCTAAAGCTTTCCCATTGCACTTGACATCTCAGTGTTATTCGCTCGTCTAACATAAAAATTTAATTTCCAAACAGCCTTCTGTGCCTTAATCTCAAGCTTCCATTCTGGTCCTTCTATTAGTTCAGTCCCTGTTGTAGAGACCCGTATACGTCTTCTTAGGAAGAGGCTTTGGTGATATGAGTAAAGGATATCACCAGCTTCAAAACAGTAGGCTATTAGGTGGAAGTGCTAGAAACAGAGCAAAAGTGAGAAAATGGCAGTTTTCAAAATGGTCACCACTGAGGTCTTTCAGGACTAAAAAGGCTTACAATTTCTAATAGAAATGTAGTACCTGGAAGAGTATTAGGGGTTTTCAGGCACGGTTGACACGATGGTGCCTATAGGAAATCACTACGACCTTGTGTAGCACCCAAAATCCGAGATGGCCACCATCCAAAACCTCCCCAACACATAAGTCATGTATCTTTTGAAAGAAACATCGTGACTGGATGATTTTTACATTAATTATGAGGTTTTCAGGCACTGCTGACACGATAGTACCTTTACTGACTCGATATCACAACATTTGATACTGAGAATTCAAGTTGGCCATCTTCCAAAATTTGTAGCTAACAAGAAAGTTGTCATTTTCGATATAGCTGGAATATAGCAGTACTCTCTGGATATTACTATTTCATTTTTTTGTTGTCAATGTCTGCTTGAACTCAGTTTTGGAAGGAAGTTGTTACATAAGTTCCTTCCATGGAGTCATGATAGTATCAGATCTTATCAACTCCTTGGCATGAGAGGCATTCTGAGAAAGGCTTGTGCAGAGTGATCATAGTGTCAATGACAAATTCATAGAAAGTGGACACGAAGTACAGAGAGCTCTATGTGCAAACGAAAGACCCACTGAGAAATTCGCAGAACTATTTGACCAGTCATCAAATCTCCATAAGTGGAGTGTTTTCTGGAAGAATGTTGTGCAAAATCTGAGGTGTGTCAGTACCTGCAAGTGTTTCAACAGATGGCTGCTACTATCAAGCATGCAGTTGCCTCAGATCGAGAAGGAAATTTCCCTATACATATAGCTTCCTTGGAAGCTTCTCTGCAAATCATCTGAGAGAGCTACTGCATCAATTATTTTCGCCATGGCATGTTCTACCTTGAATCCAAGAAAGCTTTAGAAGTAACGCATCCGTATGTTTTTCAGCGGTTCATGCATGGTCATGCTGTCGTGATGGATTGAGCTGAAAGTTACTTCAGTGCTGTTGCACCGGATATGAAGCTAGAACAATCCTTCCACAGGACATCAAAAAGTACTGTTGGCACTGTTGGCCAAACAAGAAGTCTTAGGGTCGTGATCAAGTGGCAGCTCCTTTTCCACAAAATTTTCCTTATCTTAAACAAATTCAGGATATTATGATTAATGTGTCAACGAATCATAGTGAATCGGTGAGGATTCATCATGAACTTACTGGACACAAAGCTCACCAGCTAAATGAAAACGTTTCAAATCTCTTGGACTTTGTGTGAGAGAGGGGTAACCCTTACATCAACAAGGCTCCTGCCATCAAATTGCACAATCTAATCACTACGCAACTGGCATTGGATGAATATGCCGTCAAGCAGCTCCAAGTGCAAGTGAATGGGGATCAACTGGTAAGAGAATTCCAGAGAAAGAAGTTTGTTGACAAGACCAAAAAACTCTCTGTCACTATATCGAAGAGGAAATTACCTCAGCTCGACAGCAAACAATCCACTGATGCAAGTGCAACCTCTGCTGTGACATAGAAAATGATACAAGTGGCCCAGTGTGACATCGAAATTGTGAAAGAACAAGGCATGGAACTTTCTTCTACCTATGCCCATGATATCCTGCCTGTTTCATCACTATGTGATGGCGATCTTCCTTCCAAGACTGACAAAAGTGTTCTCATTGCAGATTTGGAAAAGAGCTTAACAGGTAACGAGTTCCACTTTCCTGCCTTTAGACGCATCATTTATACTGGACCTCATGTTGAAAATACGTTCCTTTCCAAACTTGGCTTCATTTGGAACATTCGAAAGCACAATCAGTTGTGTGCTGTCAGCGGGCCACTCTATTTGTTCCAGGTTCACCCTCTGTTTCGTGTTTGACAGCAACTTAGAGTCATCTGTCAAGGGTGGAGAAAGGCTACGTCACGTCAGTGGAGCTGAATCCGTTGACCTCACTGAGCTCACTGCAGGTGTCCCAATACCCGAACAAATTAACAAGTTGTGGAGCTCCTTGATCAACAAAACAATGCTACAGCTTCTCATTCGCGATCTCATCTTGACTCCTGAGATGGTGAAGTTCAATATTGTGCTTGGTGGATGCATCACAGATGATAGTGTTGTTTCAGCAGAGTTTTTCCACTCTGGATCGCCGTCCACCCAACTCCCTTCTGAAACACCAGAACCTATTGACATGCTAACATGTGATGTGGAAGAAGCCGCTAATCACATAGTGATGCACTGTGCTGTGAGGTGGATCGGGGAAGTAGCCAGCTGCTAATAGTTTCCAATGACAGACACAGTAGCACATCTACTTCATTATGTTCATTATTTTAGAAAGTGAGGCCCCTAAGAACTGTGGGTAGTGTTTGGGACTGGTGAGTGACTGCTTCATATACCACTACACACTCTTGCAGATGAGCTAGGAGTAGGACTATCTAAAGTCATCGTGAAGGCACATATATTGACTGGAGATGATGCAGTGAGTAAGATTGGTACCAAACACTTCTCTCCCTCATGTGATCCAGAGCATTACTTGGCTGATTTTGTAGTCTGACACTCTCACTGACGAGATCTTGATGAAAGCTGAAGCGTATCTCCTTCGGGTGTGGGGTGGAGCGATGAGCAAACCCAAATCGCAAACATTCAACCAGCTCTGAGTGGATGTCCAAATGCGACCTCCGACACCAAATCATTGGAAGTCCTGCCACCAACTTCAAGTGCAATTCGTGGCCACATCACGAGACCATTTTACTCTGTCCGTAAAGTTCTATGCCTTCTTGATGTTACCCACCCTGCCACAGACCCTAAGAAATGCGGATGGGTGAAGACAATGACACACTAATATCTGAAAAATGCCTGAATGCATTACCCCAAAGAATGCTAGTCATTTGTAAGTGTGGCTTGATGCGATGTTTGTGCAAAAAGGAGGGTGTCAAATTGTAATTTTTTGTCATAAACAAGAGTCAGTTTGTCAAAATAAGTGAAAATTCTTCTTTCAGTCATAATTAAGTCATATTTTCGTGAAATTAGCTTCACATGGTATTGATATCTGTATGACCGGGAAATGTCATTAAATAAAATTGCATGCTTGTGCTTTCATTATTTATATATGGCCATCTTGAATTTTAAGTATCAAATATGGTGATATCGAATCACAAAATGTACTACCGTTTCGACGGTGCCTGAAAACCTCACAATTAACACAAAAATTACCCAGTCACGATGTTTCTTTCAAAAGATACACGATTTTTTTGTTTGGGGAGGGCCCAGATTGCTGCCCTCTTGGTTATCGGGTACTATACAGGGTCATATTGATTTCCTTTAGGCACCATCGTGTCGGCAGTGCCTGAAAACCATCATAATAGTCTTCCAGGTAGTACATTTCTATTAGATTCGTAAGCCTTTGTAGTCCTGAAAGACCCCGGTGGCAACCATTTTGAAAACCGCCATTTTCTCACTTATGCTATGATTCTAGCAATTGCATCTAATACTGTTTTGAAGCTGGCGGTATCCTTTACTTAAATCACCAAAGTCTCTTCCTAAGAAGATGTATTCGGATCTCTAGAGCAGGGTTAGGGTTATATAGGTGCTGTTGTAGATAGCCACTGTTCTCCTAGAGCTATCAATAATGGTGTTCTTCAGGGGTCTGTCATATCACCTACTCTCTTAGTTTTATTCATCAATGACTGCCTAAAATGTACATCTAACCCTATCCACTCATACGTCGATGACTTCACCCTTCACTTTTCCATCCGCCTTTCGCAGCATCCCTCTCAGCAACTCCAACAGACAAGGGATTAGGCACTGGCACACCTAATTACTGACTCGGCTGATATCTCTGATTATGTTAAAAGCAATTTTGTTTTTTCTAGTGCTTCAAAGTCTCAGTTCTTACATTTTTCAACCTAGTAAAATTATTATTAGGGCTGTCCTGTAATTTTTAACAGTATCCAACTCAATCTTTCAACATCTTTGAACATACAGTACTTGAGGTTTCATTCTCTCGGGATTTATGTTGGAATTATCATATGACGTCTATTACGAAATATGCTTCCAAGAGATTAAGTGTGCTGAGCCGACTTTGCATTCTTTACCCCTGCACAGTTAACTTTTATAATGGATCTTATTCGCCCCTGTTTAGAGTACAACTCTGATGTATGGGGATGCTCCCAACCTCTTCTCAACAAGGTGGAATCTGAAACCTTTCATCTTATGAACTCCTGTCCTGTTACTGGCTCCTTTCATCCTCTGTTTCTTTGCTGCACTGTTGCATTTTTATTTCTATCACTACTTCAATGGTCAGCGTCCCCAAGAATTGTCATCTTGCATCCCTCCATCACTATGGCAGGCACATAACACATCTAGCAGCAAACTGTCATCCACTTTCTGTCCAACTCTCTCGTGCAAGAGTTAACCGTTAGTCCAAGTCCTTCATGCATGCAATAGGTCAGCTCTGGAATTGTTTTCCTCTGTTTCTATTTCCTACTGCTTATGACCTCCAGTCTTCGAAATGCAGTGTGTCCAGGCATCTCGAAATGAACATATTTTGAATCTGGCTCTTTGTTATATTGCTTTTATTTTTACTTGGAAGGAGGAATGTTGCGGGCTCCAGGCCTTTGATTCCCTCTTCTATACAGTTTAAAAAAACATAGGAAAGATACGTCATGTTTTTTTATTTCTGCCAATCACACAAGATTTTATTTATCTTACGAATGTCCTCCCTATTTGAATAGGTAATTGGCGATAAAGTGCAAGCCATTCAGTATGTCATGTAAAATAAACTGAATAGTCTGAAGG
>NC_136993.1:47433531-47472117 GCF_032717465.1 Coenobita brevimanus | reverse complement strand
ATTAAAGTTACCTATTATTGGCATTGACGGACTATATGGTTGTGTCTAGAAATGTAATAGGAAGATTGTTGGATGTGAGAGTTCTGAGAGGAGAGGGTGGAGGTATGTCTGACCACTACCTGTTGGAGGGAAAGTTAAGAGTAGGTAAGAGATGGGTGAAAGCTAGGAGGGTTAGGTGTGGCAGGGAGGTTTTGAAAGTGAGTGAGTTAGATAAAAGAGAGAAAATGATAGAGTATCAGGAGAAATTGAACGATGAGTGGAACGCAGTGAAAGATCAGGAAAATGGCAGTGTGGAGGAGGAATGGCAGTTGTTTAGGAGTGTTGTGGTGGGGCATGCAGAAGAGGTGTGTGGTGTGAGACGTGTGGGTGGTGGTGTAAGAAAAGGAGGTGAATGGTGGTGCGAGGAAGTAAGTATGGCTGTGGCTGAGAAGAGACGTGCATATGAAGTGCGGCTGCAGAGGAAGGATGAGGTGTCATATGAAAGGTATAACGTAAAGAGGAATAGGTCGAGAAGGGCTGTGTGTGATGCTAAAGTGGCAGCAGATGACAGCTGGGGTAGGCGGCTGACTGAGAATTTTCAACAGAATAAGAAAATGTTCTCGAAGGAGGTTAAAAGGGTACGAAAGGGAGAGTCTGGGAAGGAAGAGCGAGTAAAAGCAGAAGATGGAAGGATGTTAATTGAGAAGGATGCAGTAAGGAAGAGATGGGCAGTGTATTTTGAAAGATTGTTAAATGTAGAGGAGGAAAGGTGACTGAGATTGTGGCGGATGGAAGGGTGCAAGGAATAAATGTGTTGGGAGAGTTGAATGATTCTTTGATCAGAAGGAGGAAGTGGAGAAGGCAGTAAAGGAGATGTAAACAAGGAAAGCTGCAGGTATGGATGGGTGTGCTGTGGAATGCCTGAAGGGTGGTGGAGTGACTATTGTTGACTGGTTAGTAAGACAGTTGAATGTGTGCTTTGTGAAAGGTATGGTGCCAATTGACTGGGCAAGTGCTTCTGTGGTCCCGTTGTATAAAGGCAAGGGTGATAAGTATGAATGTATTAGCTTTAGGGGTGTAAGTCTATTGAATGTTGTAGGTAAGGTGTATGGTAGAGTGTTAATTATGAAAGTTAGAGAGGGTACAGAGGGAGTGATTGGTGATGAGCAGTGTGGCTTTAGGAGAGGGAAGGGATGCGTGGATCAGATGTCTGCTTGAGACAAGTGTGTGAAAAGTATTTAGCGAAAGGCAAGGATGTGTTTTGGGTATTCATGTATTTAGAGAAAGTGTATGATAGAATTGATAGGGAGGCTTTGTGGAATGTTATAAGATTGTATGGACTTGATGGTAGGTTACTAAAAGCGGTGAAAAGTTTTTATGTAAATAGTAGAGTGTGTGTAAGAGTGGAGAATGCTGTGAGTTATTGGTTTCCCGTGAGAGTGGGGCTGCGTCAGGGATGTGTGATGTCGCCTTGGTTGTTTAATATTTATATGGAAGGTGTTGTAAGGGAGGTGAATGCATGAGTTTTAGGTGGAGGTCTGAGTCTGGTGAATGTTGATGGTGGAGAGTGGAATCTGAAGCAGCTGCTGTTTGCAGATGATACTGCACTGGTGGCTGATTCAGAAGAGGGATTGAGACATTTGGTAGGGGAGTTTGGAAGGGTGTGTGATAGGAGGAAATTGAATGTAAATAAGAAGAGTAAAGTGATTAAGTGTACGAGGTTGGTAGATGGTAGGAGGATCATTATAGTTCTGAATGGTGAGTTGCTTGAGGAGGTAGAGTGTTTTAAATATTTAGGGTCACATGTGCTGTGGATGGAAGAATAGATGCAAACATGAAGTTTAGAATGAATAAAATAGGTAAGGTGCTGGGAGGAATGAAAAAAGTGTTAAGATGTCATTCGCTTAGAATGGATGTACAGAGAAGGCTGTATGAGGGTGTTGTGGTACCGACTACGTTATATGGGGCTGAAACATGGAATATGGGTGTAGCAGAGAGGAAAAGTTTGAATGTAATGGAGATGAGGTGTCTGAGGAGTATGTGTAGAGTGACACGTATGGATCGAGTGCAAAATGATGAAGTGCGAAGGAGAACTGCAGTTGTTTGGGAGATAGCTGGTAGAGTTGAGCAGAGGGTGTTGCGATGGTTTGGGCATATGAAAAGAATGGATAATAAGCGATTGGTGGAAAAGATAACTAGATCTGATGTGAGAGGTATAAGGCTAAGAGGGAGACCACAAATAGGATGGATGGACAGTGTGAAGAGAGCGCTGGATGAGAGAGGGATGTCTGTTGAGCAAGGAAGAGTGGCTGTGCATGACAGAAATAAATGGAGAGAAATTGTGAATGAATAAATGATGACGCAGCCCTGAGGGGATATTCTGCCGCATTTGGTCTGATCAGCTAGTCAGGTCAGGTGCGGGTAAAGGGATGGGTCTATTATCATGTGGCAGGAGTAAACCAGCTCTGCTGTCGGGCCCTGCTGTTGATGTCACTGATTGCACTGTGTGTTGACTCTTGTGCGGTGTGGTGCGGTGAGGATCTGTCCCTTCTCCCCTTTGAGGCTAAGATGCGAATGAATATGTTTCAATGGATGAGTAAATGGGGAGTGTGTCATCCTGTCTCGGCTACCTCCCTTTCCTTGGGGGAAGCAGCCTAGGTATATAGATAGATAGATTATTGGCAAGGTAAATCTAGGCATTACAGGATTCTTAACAACTAAGAAAGGTCAGTCTTTTGATTAAGATAGGCCTGTAATACAATTAGGCAGATATAAATGCCATATAACAGCAGCAGTACTGGATAATATAGAGGCAATCTTAACAACTAAGAATGGTCAGTCTTTGGATTAAGATAGGCCTGTAATTCAATTAGGCAGATATAAATGCTATACAACAGCAGCTGTACTGGATAATATAGAGACAAGTATATATATATATATATATATATATATATATATATATATATATATATATATATATATATAAGGACTGAAGGAAACCTCTGATCATCTACAAAGCTCAGGGATAAAGTTGGCAAAACGGAATGTGGAATCAGATACTGTGGGTTTCACAAAAATGATAATTGGTTCTGATTATTGTGGAAGGTTCCTACATAGGACTTTCAAGAAGAATAAGGTGCAGTTGTTCAAGACTCCAGGAGGTAACCTTATTATGGGTCAGTTGCCTTTTCCAATGCAAGTTAAAGGAGAGGCCAAACTAGTAGACTCACTCTATGTTGCCCTCACACAGTCATTGATGGTAGCTAAAATAGGTGTAGAATTTGAACCTACTCAGATGACTAGTTGGATGAAAATACTGAACCTGTACACAAATTGTAGGACCTAGACAGTGTAGGAATACACTCTGAGGAACCAACCCCTGATGATCAAATAACTTTGGATTTGTATAATCACGCTATTGAGTTTAAGGATTGACAGTATTGGGTAGGATTACCATGGAAACTAAACCATTCGGAGTTACCAACAAATTACCAAGCAGCTAAGGCTCAGTTAAATACTCTTCTAAAAAAGTTGAGAGATAAACCAGAACATCTAACCATATATGATAATATTATAACAGATTAATTGGAGAATAAATTTATAGAAGAGGTAGAATTCCCTGTTAACAACAAAGAAGGACATTACTTACTACATCATGCTGTAAGCAAGGATTCAGTAACTACTCCCACAAGGACTGCGTTAAATTGTAGTAGTAAAGCGTCCAAGGGATCAGCTAGCTTGGACGATTGCATATACTCTGGACCAACACTAACAGAGAAGCTAGGAATTGTGTTACTAAGATTTAGAGAGAAACCTTATGCTTATAAGCAGACATTAGTAGAATAGGACTGAGAGAGGGGGACAGGAAATTTACAAAATTCCTCTGGGGTTATGATCCTCAAAATGAGGAAAACTTACTGTTTCTGACTGGTGCTCTTTGGCTCTTGTGCTAGTCCTTTCCTACTTTGCAACACTTTAAAGCACTATTTTGAAAATCCCAGATGCCCAGAAATAGGGCAGGCTTTTTACGTGGATAATTTGCAAGGTGTTGCTGATACAGAGTCGGAAGCAGTGAAGGCTTATGAAGTAGCCAATTCCGAATGTAGGAGGGCAAAGTTGCCGTTACAGAGCTGGCATACAAATTCACCGTTTTTGAAGAAAAAAATATAAGAGGACTATCCAAATTCTGACATTCCCAAAATTCAAAATGTGTTAGGTCTTAACTGGGATACAACAGCTGATGTAATAAGTTTGAAACCATTTAAGTTCTCTGATGTCACTCTCACCAAGAGGTCCTTGTTAAGTCTGGTCTCCAGGTTATTTGACCCATTAGGATTGGTCAGTCCTATAGTTATTAGGGGAAAATGTTTAGTGCAGGAGGCTTGGCGAGAAAGATTAGACTGGGACACAGAATTAGGTGAGACATATGTGGAACCATGGGAACAGATTAGAAAAGAGTTTGAAACTACATCAACCATATGTATTCTCAGGGAAATAAGCAGTAGGTAGAAGTTGCAGTTACACATATTTTGTGATGCTTCTCAAAGGGCCTATGGAGCAGTAGCTTATTGCGCAACAGAAGAGGATAGTAAGATTATTATGTCCAAAGCCAGAGTTGCACCAGTTAAAGGAAGAAGCCTACCTCAAATGAAATTGGCCTCCATAGAAGTAGGAACTAAATTGGCCAGGTATTTGACCACTACTCTTGATACTCAGTTTGAGGATATCTATATATGGACTGACAGTGAGATTTGTCTTTACTGGATAGGGAAGGAAGACAGTAAAATTCCTTTCGTCCAAAATAGAGTGAATACTATTAAAGAGCTGTCTTCCAATTTTAAATTCATGCATGTATCTTCTAAACAAAACCCAGCTGATCTGCTCTCGAGAGGTTCGACTGTAAAGAGACTGATCAAAGATAACTTGTGATTTAAAGGTCCTAAATGGTTACTCACTAAAGATTGGCCTGAGCAGAAACAATATTGTATTGCTGAGGTTGGTGTAGTAAACCTGGATCCTGTAGTATCTGAGCAGAAGTAATTGATATTAGCTGATTCTCATCAATAAGACAACTTATTAACACCAGTAAATTAGTTGTTGAATTTTTTAATAAGAAAGTGGGGTTTCAGAAGTTAGATCCCATGGAATATTGGCTTAAAAGAATACAAAAGAACTATTATGGAGAGATACATGACGTTTTAGGCCAAGGCACTGGGAACAAGAATAAGCTGATAAAAGATTTAGGCTTGTTCTTAGAAAGGGTCTGATTAGATCCCGGGGCCGAATAATAAAGGCTGATTTGCCTCTCCATACTAGACATCCCATATTATTACCCATGAGTGGATACTTTGTAAAGTTAATTATAAAGGAAGCCCACAAATTGACTCTCCATGCAAGTGTGCTGCAGTCTTTGGACCAAAATGGCGGAAGATCTGAGCTCAGAGATATTCCTGAATGTCTTTTGAAGAATTGCCACTAGAAGGGCTTGTCCTTACAAATTATTAAGTGACAACGGAACTAATTTCGTTGGAGCAGCACCTTTATTGTTGAACATAATCAATGAACCAAAGGTTAAGTTGGCATTGGGAATACGAAATTGTACCTGGCAGTTCATAGCTCCAAGAGCATCATGGCAAAATGGATTTACCAAACGAATGATTGGTATTGCCAAGAACTGCCTAAGGAAAACATTACACAACTAAAATCACAAGAGAGGATTTAAGAACAGTGACAACTGAAATTGAAAATAGGATTAATAATATATCCCTAACTTATTTAGATGACACTAGCGTTTCGATTGAGGCCTTGACACCGGCTCATATGTTATATGGCAGAAAGCTCCATCCGGTGCCTTGTGTGGATATTCAAGAAGAAGTAGATAATCCTACCATTGAAAATAATGATTTAGGACAACATCTGCGGGAGGGATATCAACGCCTGAAAAGGGTATTGGATACTTGGAATAGACATTGGAGCAAAGAATATCTTTTGAACCTACGAGAAAGATGTTATGGTGCTCGAGCTGCTAGCAATAAGTCTGTTATAAACATAGGAGGTGTTGTCTTAGTGAAAACAGAACAACCAAGATCCCAGTGGCCATTAGCTAAGGTGATCTCCATGCACCCAGATTCAGAGGGGGTGCCGAGACTCGTATAAATAAAATGTAGGGGAAATACCAGCATAAAACCTATTGATAAACTGTTACCCCTTGAGTTAGTGGCTATCCCAGATACAGGGGATGGTGGAGATCAAATGGGTCAGGATGCGCGACCTACAAGGGCCGCAGCACAGGGTTCTCAAGAACTAAGGAGGGAACTCCTGGCTAAGGGTCATATTATATGATACAGCGTATCATTTTTGGCCTGGCTTCAAAACTGTGGGAAATATTTTCCCCCAGAGGAGTTGTGCTCTCTACTTTTTAAAATAGTCATCCCTGGTTAAAAAGCAGAGGAAAACCTGAGATCGTTAACAACTATTCAAGTGGTTTTTACAACCCAGAAATTACGCTCTCTTTAATAATTCGTATTATTGATAAATTAAATGCTGCTGCATTTAACCCTCGTGGACAATTAAAATGTAAGTACATGTAATTATTTGGAAAGTTCCCTTGACCTAAACTGCATCTGTGCGTTAGATGACGTGACTAGATGATGAGATGCCTCACATAAAAGCAGATGTAGGTTTAACATATTTACATAGGTGAAGGGAATATTTGGTTTGGGTTCAGTTTAATTAAACTAAGAATAATTAGTTAGATTCGTCCTGTATATATCATGATGTAAGCTAACTACATGTAGCATTGAAATTAATTAACCCCTAAACCACGGGCTTGTTTTCCTTTGACTTGCGTGTCCCACGGGCATATTCGTGCTCCGACAGACTCTCTAAAAATATTTGCCAAAAATCAGTTATTAGTCCAAGAATATCAAAATTACATATGCATATGGCACATACCTTCAGCTTTCTCCAGGGATGTTTGTTGAGCCTTCGTCGAGTACCGTAGGACTTGTGGAGACCTCTGAAGTTGGGTAACGAAGTCTCCACTTTACACTTCCTGACAACCCATAATATGATTACCACAGCCTGATATTATCACTAGAAACACTATTCTATGATTCTCAAATAGTTTGGAATCCATACTCCCCCCCAAAAAAAAACACTGTGAAAACAATGAAAATTACGAGCGCGTATGACCTTCCCACTTGCGATCATTCGCCGCTGGTGTTCTGTCATTTATTATTCATAAAAACACTCACACTTTATATTTCTATTACTATATAACACTTATAGATATCTACAGTCTTTATCCATAAGTTTCCTTCAGTAATAGTAGTTTATTGTCACTGTAAGCATTCAATTTCTCTTTCAGTAAAATACGTAGCATTCACTTTCTTATCCTGTATACTAGCGTTGAGAGTGAATCTGTCACTTTCACCTTAACTTTCATAACTCATAGTATTCATACATGCTAGAGTGAAACTTTCACTTTCATTACTCCTAGTATATATACTCGTATTCTTATATTACAACTCATTTCTATTTCTATTTACATTCTCTCTTTTATTTACATTACTTACATTTCTATTTTATTTACACTGTGTTATTCACTGTCACTTGCAGTAACTTATAAAACTATTTTCCACTGTTCACTTACATTTACATTCATTGCTTTCACTTGCTGTTTACACATTATTTACACATTGTTTACATTTCCACTTGCACTGTTTTACTCACCAGAAAGATCGTAGTCACTATCATATCATTTTCATTGACAAATTAGCCATTTCACGTTCCACAGCAGTCACTTAGCCCTTTACCCCTTTCCACACAAGGTTTAGTAGGGGGTAGAGGTCACAGGGCCCTTTGCATGGGGCTAAAAAGCGGCGGAATTGGACAGGAGCGAATCCTACGTGCTTTCACCTTGAAAGACGACAGTAAACTGAATACAGTGTGGTGGCCTGCCTAGGGGGAGTGCAATGCTGCCAATGTAAGCCTGGTGACAGCTGCTAATATATATGCTATGAAATGATTGGCAGAAATCTAGACAATACATAATAAATTAGGTAGTTCCAGGTGAATGTAAATATCACTTAGAACTTCTCCCTTCCTTTCTTATATATATTTTTATTCCTAGAATAGATTATACGGCATATATCAAGGGGAAATAAACAGCGAAAATTAGCGAACGAGTGCACGTGAGGTGTTATCAGGTGATAATTAGCCAATTCCAGGTGTATGGCACTATCACTTACCTTATTTCATTTTTATATATATTATTTGGTATAAGAATAGGGCATAGGGCTTATTTCGATGGATGAAGTCAGTGAAAAATTCCAGGGAAGATTTACTTGGCGTAGAATACAGTGTGGTGGCCTGCAATAATTAGGTAGTTCCAGGTGAATGTAAATATCACTTAGGCTTCTCCCTTCCTTTGTTATATATATTTTTATTACGAGAATAGATTATATGGCATATTTCAAGGGGAAATAAACAGCGAAAATTAGCAAACGAGTGCATGTGAGGTGTTGTCAGGTGATAATTAGCCAATTCCAGGTGTATGGCACTATCACTTACCTTGTTTTCTTTTTTGTATATATTATTTGGTTTAAGAATAGGGCATAGGGCTTATTTCAATGGATGAAATCAATGGAAAATTCCAGGGAAGATTTACTTAGCGTAGCACGGCTGGGCAGGCGAGAGGAGAGGGTAATGGAGGGGAGGTAGGGAGGGGAGTCAAGAACGGGGAGAAATGACTAAATTGTCAAGAATGGATGGGAGTAGAGATGAGATTAGGAGTGCTGACTAGTGTTAGACATTGGCAGTACTGATAGATGATACAAGCCACCACTTGGAAGCCCGGGCGAATTCAAAATAACACATAATCACAAGTGACGCACCGCGGTATGTAACCTTGCTCCCAAGCATCACGAAAGTGATGTCCCGCGGTTAAGGGGTTAATAGTCGGCACCTTCAAATCCAGTGAGGGAGAAGAACCCAGCCATTTGTATCTCTCTGCTCCTAGACATCATCGAGCTAGCACGTTTGTACACACGAATCTCAAGGGCGCTTGACAGCCCAAGCAATCGATAAAAAAGCAGGCTTATCGTCATTTGTTGTCCGACACTCCCTAACTAAGTAACCTTTACGAATTGGCCAATTCAAGGGAGGACTAGCTAGGAGATAGAAGAGTAATAGTTAGGTGAGTTAAGGTGTAAGTCATGGTTCACCTAACCCTATGAGACTTCTTTGAAATTACTTAAGGACAATCTTAGGGACGAGTAAGGACCTACGAGTTGTTTACTAGAAAATACTAGAAATTTCGTACATCTTGTTGCCCCGACAGAGGATACCGATTTATACAAAGTAAAAATTTCTCACAGTATGTTTTAATGCCAAAATATGCCAGAATGACCTGAAAGAACTACAAAATAAGGAGGGGTACTGTAAATACAGTAGTGTTTAGGTAGGGTGGTTTTTTGGTTTTCAATGGATTTTCTGCATGGTTTCCTTGGTGTTGAAAATTATTAAGGATATTCCTATGTATGTTTTGATGCCGAAATATGCCACAAGACCTGGAAACAGTACCAATATAAGAGGGAGTACTGTACATACAGTAGTGAATAGGTAGGGTGTTTTCTGGTTTTCAATGATTTTTCTGCATGGCTTTCTTGGTGTTTACCAGGACTTTTGATATGCCTGTGTGTGTTTTGATGGCTTAATATGCCTGAATGACCGGATAACACTGCTAAATTAAGCATAGGTACTGTACATATGAGTTGGGTATATGTTGGAGGTGGGTGTAGGTAGGATCTGGGTGTGGTAGGAAACTGTTCATTATCCGGATTTTGCCACTACCCAGACATGCCTTTGGCTCAATTTAGTCCAGATAATTGAGGGATTACTGTATGTGTGTGTGTGTGTGTGTGTGTGTATATATATATATATATATATATATATATATATATATATATATATATATATAATATGGAGTCTCCGTGTTACAGTGGTAAAGTGTGCATTTTCGTACACTGAAGAACGAGGGTTTGCACCCCGCCAGGGTAATAAACTTTGGGAACGTTCTTCTGCCCACGTTCTGCTTTGTCCGACACAAGGGGTGCTGTGGTTGAACCAGTGTCGCATGCTGTAAAGTATGCTTGCACCCAGTCGGCTTGCGCAGGCCAATTACACTTGGTTCACAGACTACTCACACATACAAAGCCACTACAACACTACATTTACACTTACAAGCACTTCTTACCCTACAAACAATCTCTACCAGACAGCCTAAGCCACTTGGTAGAGATATATAGGCTGTATCATCCCCACTTCTTTGAGGATAGGCCGGTCCTGCAGTGGAGACACAAATGGCTGATAAGATGAGATGAGAGAGAGAGAGAGGTAAGTAATACTCCTCAAGAGTTTTTATGATGGTAGTGAAGCATGTGTAAGGGTTAATGGGCATCTAAGTGAATAGTTCACGATTTGGTGTGGGTGTGCAACAAGGCTGTGTGATGTCCCCATAATTGTTCAATATATAGATATGGAGGGTGATGAGAGAAGTAAAAACACGAGTAATGGAGAGTGGGATGGCACTGGTAATGAATAGTGATGGATGGAATATCTCAAATTTGTTGTATGCTGATGATGCAGTACTGCCTGCAAGTACCGGACAAGAACTTGGTAGACTAGTGCAGAGTTTTGCTGAGGTCCGTGAGTGTCGTACCTTGATAGTAAATTTAGAAAAGAGTAAAGTGATGGTTATTGAAAAAGGTGACTCCAAGTGCGATGTTACAGTGATTGGAGAGATACTGGAATTGGTGAGAGAGTTCATATACCTGGGTACAGTGATAGAAAAGAGGGGAAAATGTGCAAAAGAAGTAGAAAGTAGAGTGACACTAGGAAGAAAAGTCCTGGTGCAATGAAAGCCTTGATAAGCAACAGAGGCTTGAGTGTTGCAGCTGCACGAGGCTTGCATGAAGGAGTGATAGTGCCAACTTTATCATATGGATGTGAGACAATGGTGTGGCATGAAAATGAAAAGTCAAGAATAAGAGCAGTGGAGATGGGACTGCTGAGGATGTAGGTGGAGTACAGAGGGTGGATAGGATACGAAATAATGTGATTCGTGAAAGATGTGGAGTGAGGAAGTCTATGGACATCAGAATCGAAGAGAGTGTACTAAGGTGGTATGGTCATGTGAAGAGAATGGATAACAATAGAGTGGCGAAAAAGGTATAGTATATCTGAGTGAATTTGAAGGAGGAAGGAGGCGAGGAGAAGGTGGAGAGATGTGGTGGATGAGTGTGTGAGGAAGACATTTTTGGAAGTTGGTGAGGCTAGAGAACTGACAAGAGATCGAGCTGGCTGGATGAATGTTGTGAGATGTGCATGATCAGGGATTTTGCCTCCCTTTTTAGCAAAGTGGTTGGAATGGTGTCGGTCCCTAGGAGCTCATTCGAAGCTGAGGAGCATCTGGAAGAAGCTGAGGAGCTTCTCTAGCCCCCTCCCATCTCGTCCCCCCTCTCACCCCGATCCACAGGGAGAGGCTGAAAGGTTGGCAGCTGCATTTGCTCTGCAGACCTCACCCACCCAGCTTTCTGAAGACACTAGATATCAGCAGGAAGCTCTACACCAGGCCAGATCAGATCTGATACACACCTGCAAGACCACCCCCGCGGACTGTGATCGGTTGTTTACCATGTACGAACTTGATAACGCACTCAAAACCAGCACTGACACTGCCCCAGGCCCAGATGGTATCATGTATTCCGTGCTTACGCACGCTGGCTCCACAGCAATATCTGCCTTCTTAGATATACTTAACCATTCATGGTCCCTGGGCAAACTCCCTGAGCAGTGGAAGACTGCCACCATTCACCCCATCCCCAAACCACCTGACCCCACAGCCTTCAGGCCCATCTCCCTTCTCAGCTGCCTATGCAAGACTGCCGAGAGGATGGTGCTCCAGCGGCTCGACTGGCTCCTGCCACCGCTTCATAGCCACATCTTTGCCTACACCAGAGGTAAGGTGACAGCTGAGTGTCTGAGTTCGTTCCTCTCTGAGCTGCATGGCGGCAGAGGCCTAGCAGTCTTTATTGACCTGGAGAAGGCCTTCGAGCTGGCATGCCCAGAGGTCATCCTGGCAGCCCTGGAAAGCAGGGGGGTTAAGGGTCGCCTCCTAAGCTGGCTGGAAAGTTTCTCCAGGGTCAGAGAGCAGCAGTATGCTTCCAGGGGAACACATCCTCAGAATACCAGCACACGAATGGCATCCCACAGGGCAGCATTCTCAGCCCCACGCTCTTCAATATTTTAATAGACTGCCTTCTGCAAGTGGACCTAGGCCCCAGAGCTCACCTTGTTATGCAGATGATATAACTTTGGTCGTCCATGGGAGCCCCTACCATGCTAAAGCCCAGAGGTCCCTGACGAGACTCCACCGAAAATGTACAGAGCTGGAGCTTAAGATCAACCCCCATAAGACCAAGGCTCTCCCTTTCCTCATCAACCCTCCTACAGACCAGCTTCACCTTGGCAATTCCATAATTGAATACGTCACCACGCACAAGTACCTCGTAGTCATCTTCAAATCCAAACTTTCATTTAACCAAGAAGTTAACCACCTCCGAGAACAAACGAAGCTCCGCCTTAATGCACTGAGGTCCTTGGCAGGAAAGGGGAGAGGAGCAACTTACAAAGTCCTCCACCTCTTTTATATACAGACCATCAGAGCCTTGGTTGACTATGTAGCCCCAGCACTCCCTACTATTAACTCTCCGCTGCTTGACAAACTGGAGGTCATCCAAAATCATGCTATGCAGATTATGACTGGAGCCCCCAAGTGGACACGCCTTTGCAACCTCCGCTTGGAGTGTAACCTGGAGTCACTACACCTCCACATAGGGGCTAGAGTGGCTGGTCTCGCAGCCAAGTTTGTCCACAACGCCTCTCCCCTCCCACTCCTGCCCCAACTCGTAGCAGCAGTTAATCTCCAGCCTGACCTACTGTCACACTGCTGGGTTCACAGCCCCATGCATCCTATTCATGAGTACAACCTGGCTGATTACATCGTGCAGGTCTCTACTGCACATGGAGCCACCTACCAGGCTCAGCCTCCTTCGAGCCCCCCTCTGCTAAATCTCATCATCCCCCGCTCTCCACCCAAGACCCAAACCCCCACCCAACTGATACGTCAAGAGGGGCTCAGACGAATCGCCACCCTTGCAGTCCCTGACTCGGCCACATACTGCCCCGACAGCTCAGTTACATCTTCAAAGGCCGGAGAAGCCTTTGTGTGAGGGGATCGTTTCCACGGCTTGCGCATCACACATGGGGCCTCCACCCTTCAAGCTGAGCTGGCAGCTATCTCTGCTGCCATCTCTGACGTCCTAGAGCACGTCCCTACATCCCTCACCATCATACACACAGACTCAGCTTCAGCCATCCACACGCTTCACCGACACACTCACAATGACAACACTAAACTTATATATGACATTTTCAACACTGCCATTGCAATCCGCAATGCAGGGGGATCGATCACCACCAATTGGATTACAATCCATGTCGGCATTGTTGGGAATGAAAAGGCTGACCGTACAACGAAGACTGCCCTTTATAGACCCAATATTGACCTTGAAATACCAACCACCTTAAGCCGGGTCAAACGCTCCATCAGACATAAGACAGCTGCTTTAACTAAAGCAGATCACCGTCATCATGTACAACTGGGCTCCCCCTCTGCCAGATGGTATGCTGTGGCTACACAATATAAGTCCCTGCTGATTAACACCAGATATGACACAAAAACACTTAATCGCCTGCGCCACCTTGGTCTTGGTTATAAGTGTTTTTCTGAGATTGTGGATGAGGATGCAGACCCTGATTCTGAGTGCCAGCACTGCCAGATAACCACCCCCTTCCCCCTCCTGCACTACCTCCTCAGATGTCCAGCCACCTCCCGGATCAGGAAAAGATACCCCCTTCCCAATCCTGATATACCCTGAACCCATGCAGCTGCCAGAACGACAGTTACCCTCCGATATGCAGCAGCCTATGTTATAGCCACGACTTTCCTCCCTGTTCTAACTCAAGTTGTGATTTCTGCTCCCCCTCCCACCTAGCGTGTATGCCTATGGTGTGCCTGTGTTGTTATATATATATATACATGTATTTGTGTTTGTATGTAGCCTATATATGTGTATGTTCATATGGATATGTGTACATGTATATATGTATAAATGTGTGTGTGTGTGTATGTTTGTGTGTATCTCTCTACTTTAACTTCAGTCAACAAAACAGCTGAGGGGCTGCTAAGACTGCCTCTGCCACATACATATTAACGCCTGACCTCACTGACTGCAGGCTAACTTATGGCCCAGCACCTTCTACAAGAACGAAGGGGGAATCTTTACCATACCATACCATACCAACGCGGCAGCATCTGAACTGACTCTGTTGGATACATTAATATGAAGCTACAAAATGTGGTGAATGTTGTTGGCGTATCCGATAGAGCCAGGATTCTGGGAACTTGAATAATGAGTAAATGGAAGCATAGCCCATTGGATTGGGCAAATTTGGGCTGTCTGTACATTGCTACTCTTCACCCTGCCCTAGGGTGGAACAGGAGGCCCGGATGATGATGACGATGATGATTAATACTCCTTATTCAGTCTGATCCTCTAGAGTGTGCTAATGGTTAACATTGCCATCTCGATCAATGACAGTAGCAAAATTTTAGATCTGCTCTGAACTTGAAGAGTTTTCTTGTGTCTTTTTGATGATGGGGACTTCCAAACTGAAGGCCTTGAGACAGAGATCCACGAGTCATCACCAGGTATTATTGATCTGAGAAAGTCTGCATCAGATTCTGCACAACAAAGCATTTCAGTGGATGTGATCAGCTGGTACCCTTTGTGCTCAGGCGTCAGCAGTCGTGGCACAAGCTTTAATGTCTCGTGTTGAAATCATCAGTTAAAATTGCTTGATGTGTCCGAAATGAAATTTCGGCTTCATCTCATAATGCTCTACCTTCATACTTATGTCCGATTGACCCAAATCACACACCCTTTCAAATGTCTTGCAATTTCTGCTTGTTAAGGGTACCACTGGACGTTCCTCACTTTACTCAATGTTCTCCCTTCTTAGAAATGGCGATACGAACAAAAGCTATTTTTCAGCATTTTGTATGTTTCAAAAATTGTTTTGCCTAATATCTGGCAAATATGGTGCACACTCGTTGCTTCTTTCATAGCAAATGCAACACTGGAAAGACAGTAACTTAAATGGCAGCACACACACATCCGCGGAAAGAGTGTACGAAAATTATAGTCACAGATGTGTAAGAGCAAGTTAAAGCTGCATAACATGACTCAGAACTTCTTTGTACATGAAATTAAAACCAGTTTCGATGTTTTGTGGACACGCCTCTTCCCCTGACTGTGGCTTGGATCTGTCTGATGAATAAATTTCCCTGAAGTTAACTAGTGTAAAACAGCTACTGTAGGACTTGAATAATTAAGTTACCATTACTAATGACATATAGTTATGAAATATTATGTTTAATCCAGGCAAGTAAGTTCTGCGGTTATGGTATTTGATGGAACCCCGGATCAAGAAGCTCTTCCAGCCTGGGTGTGGGGGGACAGATGGACCACCTGCAGATCTGTTATCTTCGTCCTTGACACCAACACAAACAACACCAACGAGGCATTCAGGTATTATGTATGAACAAAATGGAAGGAATTATATAAGTTATTCTGTTTAACCTGAAAGCCTGGGAAATATGTTGTAGAAACCTGTGATATATGATTCTCATATCATCCTCTACCAGTCCACAAACCACCTCGTTTTTACTTACCGGATTTCCTAACATTGGCTTTACTTCTGTCACTCAGCTCTATGCTTTAACCTTGTCTAAAACTACTATCTCGCCGTCTTTATTACTAAGCTATGCCAAAAGACTAACAACAGATTATGATAGCAGTCACATACAAATGCCCTGGAACAGATATTAATTCGTATTATGAGCGTAGTTCAAATTAAATACGGAAATTAAGTTGCAAAGCTTTTTTCAGTCCACTTTACAGTTTGACGTATATTTTCCATAAAGAATTTTCTGCAATCTCTGCACCATGCTGATCTTTCCCACCTCTTCGTGAGGTAAAATAGATCCCGGAAACACATAAAGATAAAGTATGAAAGGGAACGAACAATCAATAGCATGCATAGTGAAATGGGTCATACAGTTATTCACTGTATTATGAGACGAAATATATTTGTTAAGCGCTGGACAAGAAACGATAAATTCAGAATCGAAAGTTCCGATACCCAGTACCAATGTATTCGCTGGAGTAGATTCCACAATCGATTCCTCAAAGTAAGCAAATACTGTCGGTTATACGAGGCAGAGTAACTCGATGAATGCGATTTCTGATAGCACTGTGGGAGACGGAAAACACAAATAATTATTTAATGCATAGCTATAATAAACTTGTATTTTTTAAATCGTTTACAGAAATATGATATTTATGTATAATTGTATTTTTCTTCTATAAACATACCTTCACTGTATAATTCTAAGTTAACTATGTCCCTTTTACAGCTGAAAGATAAACTAACAGGAGTCATAATGTTTATGCTTTTTGGAATCGATTATTATATCATGCCTGATGTGCAAGGCAGGGGCACTTCTGCTGAGGCCAACTCCGATTGGCTGGACTTGCCCACACCGGAATGAGTGGCCATTTCTCAGCACTGGCCTCGACTTTACTTACTCTCCGTATCCAGCAACACGTGACTTGAGTCAGTGGCAGTATTTGAAAACTCCTGCTCTCAAGCTACTGGCCGAATTGCTATAGGAGAATCGGTTCTCAAGTTTTAGAGTCGATTCTGTGGTATCTATCTCTCCAGAATCACTGGCATCGATTTCAGGAATCTATTCCTGTTGATCCTTAATATCTGTATACAATTCATCACCAACTGCTTTGTGTCAGTTAAAGAGCTTCATCACAAAGTGACCTCTGTCATTCATATATTTTCGGATAATATAATCCTTCCTATTGCATTACACATTAATCCCAATTTTTGCTCTTTCATGTTCATTCTTATTCCCTTAATAGATGCCAGATCTAATATCACCGTTTCCGCCATTCAGTCTATTTGAAGAAGCTGGAATGTGGAAGAAAGCAGACACGCATGTTGTGGTAGTAGGTGGCAGGAAAGGCATGGAGTTGGTTCTTCTACACCCTCTCCTGCGCAACAGTCTTCACGCTGTGTACTTCGCCATTGCACCGCTGATATCCAACTTTAAATTCCGTGGGCTCAACATCGTCAGAAAAAGTTAGGTACAGGGCCTTATGGTTGTAGGTTTTGAAGGACCTGAAACACCTCTGCAATTTATTTGCACGTATAACAAACCACCAGAAGAGGATAAGGTATTTTTGCTGGATATTCTTGCTATTGTTATGTGGGTGCACTCTTAGCCCTTAATTAATCACCAAAATGAATAAGGTAAAGCTTACAAGAAAACTACCTTTACTGTACACAATAACATATACAACCAAAGAAGAAACCAGGGTTCGTTTTACAAAAAGGAAGATTCATTTAGGCCTCAGAATACAAATATAAAACAACTTATTTCTTACATAACCAGAACACAGTGGAGGCTAAGTACTCACAAAGCTCGAGAAAACGTGGAGACTTCAGTGAAATAATCCAGATATAAATCACACACTAGTGTAAATGAAGGAGTGAACCTAAACTGGGAAATGGTGCACAAACAGTGTGTTTTGTAATCAAAGTCAAGTATTGAGTAGTGTTGGGGAAAAATGCAACACAATGTGACAAAAGTGTAACATGACAGTAAATGAGGCAATGTGTGTACAAAAATGTGTGTACAAAAAATTAGACAAAAATGTGTACAGGGATGTGTGTACAAAATGAGACAACAAAATGTGTACAGGGATGTGTGTATGAAATGAAACAAAAATGTGTAAAGGGATGTGTGTACAAAATGAGACAAAAAAATGTGTCTTTTCACATTTTCCTTGGGCTTATAAAGCAGACTTACTCCGCCTCTCTCAGTGAATTAACCATTGGCTGTCTTATGGAATATCTACAGTACAGCCACTTACCAAGTACAGAGGCACCTGCTATGAAGGGGAGCCAATGGCGAAGGTACACAAATTACACAAGACCACTGACGTGCCGTTAAGAAAGCATAGCAAACGTTATTTAGACTTCTATTGGCAAATACTCTCTTTTAGCTCCTCTCACATTATAAATTACACCCACAGTTCAAGGACAAGAGGGATTTTCTGCATAGTTTCTGAGAAAAACGTCTGGTGTGTTATCAGTCCAGTGACAGCTAAGTAAACGCAGCTGGGGACGAGGGTTACTCCTTACAGCCCGCAAAACTGAGAAAGAAAAGAATTTATCTTCTTGATGGCTCACCTGTCTCCTTACGTTGTCACTTATTCTCTATTTCACCTATTTGGTATTGGGGTAACTACGCCAGTGACACCTCCCTTCCTGAGAGAAGAAATTTCCCAAGGGGAAATTTCTGGATACTATACAATCTAAGTTCTGGACAGGTAATCTGCTAAAACATTACTGACACCTTTTACATGTCTTACATCAAGGGAGTGTTCTTGCAAAAATAGGGCCCAGTCGGTCAGTCTAAGATTATTGTCATTATATCGGGACAAAAATTTCAGAGGGTGGTGATCAGTGTACACTACATCACCTGACCCTGGACCAACATACACAGAGAAGTGTTGAAGGGAAAGTATGAGTGCAAGGAGTTCTTTCTCAATAGTTGAATCATTTCTCTGGGTCTCATTGAATTTTTTCCTTAAATAGCACACAGGCATCTTAATTATCCTGAAGCAAAACTGCGCCAGCCCCTAGGCCACTGGCATCAACAGCTAATTTAAAGGGTTTATCAAAACTGGGAGCTTGTAGCACTGAGTGACTTGACAGGATGGCTTTGACTTTACAATAGGTTTCCTCACATTCTGGCTTCCACTCATACTTGACTCCTTTTCTTAACAACTCAGTGAAGGGAGTTACAAGATCAGCGAAGTTCAGGACAAAACGTATGTAGTACCCTACCATACCCAAGAATCGCTGCAACTCTCTCTTATTTTTGGGTTGGGAGGATTTGACAATGGCCTGAACTTTAACACCAGGTGGACTCGCTTGGCCTAAACCGACCACATAACCTAGGTAGTGGACTCGAGCCCTCACAGTTTCACATTTAGTTAAATTAAGCACTAAATTAGCAGAGAACAGTCTCTGCAGTAAGGCATCTAGTTGGCTCAAGTGTTGTTCCTAGGTGTTGCTGAAAATAACATCATCAATATACTCTAAGTAATATAATCATCCAAGTCCTTGGTGAGATCATTCATCAGTCTTTGGAAGATTGCAGGAGCATTCTCCATACCATAGGGCATGACCTTACATTTATAAGTATTGCCACAAACCGCAAAACTGGAATTTTCTTAGGCCCTTTCTCTGAGTGGGACTTGCCAATAACCCTGCATCAAATCTATCTACCTATCTATTGCCAGACGCCTCAATCCCGTTTGGGGTGGCCACAGACAAATCGCCTCCAAGTCGCCCTGTCCCCCGCCATTTCACTCCCCTGCTCCCAACTCACACCCCCCTCTCTCATATACCTTTCCACCCCATCCCTCCATCTCATCTCCGGCCTCCCCTCCCTCTTTCCCTCTCCACCTCACTCACATGCACTCTCTTCGTCAGTCTTTCACTCTCCATCCTCTCCACATGGCCAAACCACCTCAGTGTGTTCCTCATAACGCTTCCTATCACATCCACATCAACACCACAACGCTCCTTTATATCCTCATTCGTCAGCCTGTCTCTCCATATGACTCCACAGGCTCCTCTTTAATAACTCATTTCCACTGCTCTCACTCTTGACTTGTGTCCTTCCAACAAAATCTAAATTTGTGATAAACTTAGCACTGCCTATCACGTCCACACAATCATCTACTCTAGGCAGTGGGTATCAGTCTTGGTAACGGAGTTGACTTTACGATAATCAATACAAAAGCGATATGACACATCGGGTTTTGGAACCACTATGACCGGGAAGCACTCTTACAGGAACTTCGTAGCTTCTTGTAGGGTGTTTTGTAGATCAGTTATACATATATTAGACTCGTGGACGAGTGGATGTTATACGTGAGTAGTTTTGTAAATAGATAATCTTAATTCCCATTGTCATGCAATGACAGGAGAAGCAAAGATGAGTATGGAACTATTTTTATTTGTCTTGGAAATATTAACAAAGTCTCTCACACACGAGTGAAATATAGAGCCCCGCGAGCTACCTCTCTCTCTCTCTCTCTCTCTCTCTCTCTCTCGACTATGTTGCTAGCCTCCTTCTCCCTACTACCTGCCGGTTCTATGGCCTGTCTCCTTCTGAGCTCAAACACCTACATTCTCGTGTAGCAGGGGTCGTATCACGTGTGCTCTACTGTCGTGGAAGCATCCAGAATACTGTATGTCTGTGTGTATGTACTGCTTCCAGTGCATGATCAACATTCCTTCACTTAAAGAGTTGCAAGCTAATATCCCATTCCAACACCTTGTCTGGTACTCAATCTATCTATCTATCTATCCATCATGCTTTCTGTTATGATTTGTATTTATAATGTGATGTCCTGACATCGCTCGGTCACACAGCTGGCGGTCCTCCGACAGCAATCATCTTTGACATATACTAATTTATTAATATATAATATTCTTCTTCACTCTTAATACGTAATATTGATTATAATATTGTATAGATATAATATTGCAGTGATCCAGTAGTATTACATTCTAAACAAGTTGTATACAATTGAATAAATGCACTATTAGTTAAACTGATTGTATAACATATTCTAAAATGTGTATGTATAACAGACATACGCATATAATTTGCAATGGTAATACTGCTAGGTCATTACATTACATATGGAGTTATCCCTTTACTAATGCCTAATATTTTACCTAACTTGTGTGATGATTCTGGTAATACAGAATTGTAGTAACATTGTATGAATTATTACATAATACTGTAGTAACATTGTAGTAATGCATAACTGTAACATTGTATGAACTGTTACATAAAATTGTGGTAACATTGTGATAATGCATAATTGTAACATTGTATGAATTGTTACATAATATTGTGGTAATGCATAATTGTAACATTGTATGAATTGTTACATAATATTGTGGTAATGCATAACTGTAATATTGTATGAATTGTTACATAATATTGTGATAATGCATAACTGTAACATTGTATGAATTGTTACATAATATTGTGGTAATGCATAATTGTAACATTGTATGAATTGTTACATAATAGTGTGATAATGCATAACTGTAACATTGTATGAATTGTTACATAATATTGCGGTAATGCATAACTGTAACATTGTATGAATTGTTACATATCGTTTGTAGTTACATAATTGTAGCATGTGTAACATAATGTAATCGTTTGTCGTTACATAATTGTTACATATCGTTTGTAGTTACATAATTCTAGCAAGTGTAACATAATGCAATCGTTTGTCGTTACATAACTGGTACATATCGTTTGTAGTTACATAATTGTAGCAAGTGTAACATAATGCAATCGTTTGTTGTTACATAATTGTTACATATTGTTTGTAGTTACATAATTGTAATAATTGCAGTCATGACATCACTAATCCGGTCATGCTGCGTCGATGATAGTGATGATGTGCCATGCCACTGGCTCGTGGAGGATGCTAATTTACTTTTTGTTTCATTTATAGAAGGAGTTTATGTGGTATTTTGGCATTTGTAGTAACACACCTATTTTCTTTTGTTTGTTAAGTGATCTTACTGTATATATATATTTTTTTGTATTGATTTTCTAAAGTTTGTTTTTCTTCGTTTGTCTACGCTTTTTCGGTGTTGTTCGAGGTTGCATAATTGCTGGCTAATTCCCTTGGTACTTTTTTTAAAGGTTTAGTTTATATTGCAATGATATTAATGAAAATGATATTATATAGCCCCATATTTTGTTATTTTATATAAAAAATATATAAACACTATATACAGTATTAACAATATACACTGACTTGTTGTTCATTTGTACCTGTCGTGGGCAATATATGTGTCAGCACTGTGTGGAAATCTTTGTCTTTACGATTGTGTGGAAGATGTTGTTCATTCTTGCTAACGTCATTTGTGTTGGCCATTTTTTTTTCCTGTTTTCCTTATAACTAAATTTGTCTGTTTCCACTTGGTAGCTTTAATTAATAAATATTTAATACAGTTCTTTTAACTGCTCACTGAGTAACTGTGATAGTACATTTTCTGTATTACTTTGTGGATGTAATAATGTATAGTTGTATGTATGAAGCACGTATTTTATGTAGGTATAAATGGTAACACTCGTTAGTAGTACACCAATGCTATAATAGATGAATGAATAAATACAGTGTCGAATATATATTTATTGTTGCTGCAAGTATTTAATGATTGAATTATGAAGATAATTGAAGTACGTATATGTATTTAAGTTGCAACCATACAACACGCTTTATATGTTTGTGCAGAAGTTTTTTGTCTATCACTGTGTTTTGTATAAATGAAGTAACTATGTAACTCACTAGTTTTTACCGTGGTGGGAATGGTGTCAGTGGTGTTGCACGTGGTGATAGCGTTGTCCTTCACGGGTTGATTGACGTGTTGTGCGGTGTCAGACACACGTTGATAGGCACGGCGTTGTCTCAGAAAACACGTATGGTGACGTCGACTTCCCACACTGGTAGCTGTGGTTAGTAAATGAGTAGCGACGAGTAACTTGAGTGAAGATGAGTGAGTAAGATGAGTTGTGAATATGGGCTCGGTATTTGTTTCGTCGTCTTGACCTTCTCACATTTCTGCGTCAGCGGTGGAGGTTGGGTGTAGGTAGTAGAGAGAACGAATAAGAAGAGGGGTCTAACTAGACTTATTTAGTATATTAAGTCTCTGTATAATACATACGCTGCTCAACTTAGACTTTCTCTGAAGATAATAAATCAAGATCAACTCCGTGTATTCATCTCTAACTCCTCCTGCTCTTCAATTACCAAAATAACTTTAACCAAAACTCAAGACTCACCCATTACAAGAATTAAGAGTTACATATATATAAATGTTGGCTACAAAGGTGAGGTCATGTGGTTGTGAGAATTTACTTGTTGTGGGATGAAGATTGTCGCTACTTGTAGGTGCATGTAGAGACTTATAGAGATGTCTTGTAGACTTGTTACTTGTAGCTGATCGTAGATGGTTGTAGTTCGTTGCTTCGTCGTAGAAATTGAAAGATTGTATCAATATTTTGTTAAACTGCTGGCAAAGCATTATGTGACCTCTTCACCTCTTGTAGGCTCGTAGGCTTGTAGACTCGTAGGCTTGTAGACTCATAGGCTTGTAGACTTGTAGCTTGTATTTTGTAGGAATTCACTGTAGAACTGAAGCTAATCTTGGTTAGAGTCTCGCCTGTTTTTGTAGAAATTCACTGTAGATTCGTAGACGAGGTTCGTACGTTCGATGCTGCCATATTTTACAAGAACTTTGTAGCTTCTTGTAGTGTCTTTTGTAGATCAGTTATACATATATTAGACTCGTGGACGAGCGGTTGTTATATGTGAGTAGTTCTGTAAGTAGATAATCTTAATTCCCATTTCATGCAATGACAGGAGAGATAAAGATGAGTATGGGACTATTTTTATTTGTCTTGGAAATATTAACAAAGTCTCTCACACACGAGTGAAGTATAGAGTCCCGTGAGCTACCTCGCTGTCTCGCTGTCTCTCTCTCTCTCTCCCTTCCACCCTCTCAACCATTTTGCTAGCCTCCTTCTCCCTACTACCTGCCAGTTCTATGGCCTATCTCCTTCTGAACTCAGACACCTACATTCTCGTGTAGCAGGGGTCGTGTCACGTGTGCTCTACTGTCGTGGAAGCTTCTAAAATACCATATGTCTGTGTGTATGTACTGCTTCCGGTGCACGATCAACATTCCTTCACTTAACGAGTTGCAAGCTAATATCCCGTTCCCACACCTTGTCTGGTGCTCTGTCTATCTAACTATCTATCTATTCGTCATGCTTTGTTATTATTTGTATTTATAATGTGGAGTCCTGACAGCACCACTCACTTTGACAGGACTCGATTAACCCCTGCTGCAACATGCAGTTCAGTTCCTCATGAATGATGGTCTGCTTCTGAGGACTAGCCCTGTAGGAGGACTGCGTTACAGGGATGGCACCTCCAGTGTCCACATCGTGCTGTGCCACTTTCGTCCCTCCTGGGGTGTCCCAAAAGACATCAGGGAACTTCCTGAGAAGGGCAACAAGCTCAGCACACTGCTCTGCAGTCAAGTTAGAGTTTATCAGTCAGTGTACTCCAAGCATCCTGGTTTTATCTCCAACTGGTCGTCTGGTCCAAAGTCAAAGGGCAGCCCTCGTCCTCCGCCAACTCGACAGCCATGCAGCACTAGGGGGGTCCATGTCTCGCCTGTGGTACTCCTTCAACATAATTATATGGCACAATCTTCATTCCTTCCTCCGGTCTGGGGTTAAAATGACATAATTAACTTCACCTACCCTCTTCTCTACTACATAAGGGCCTGCAAAACTTGCCTACAGAGGCTGACCATGAACGGGAAGCAAGACAAGAACTTGATCGTCTGTTCTTAGCTTTCTTAGAGTGGTCATACTACCTCTTCATCTTCTCCCAAGAGGACTCCAAGTGTGTCCTGGCTACTTCCATACTATAGGCCAGTCTTTCTTTAAATTTTGACACAGTCTAGCAAAGTTAATTTGGTCATCATCTTTGACTCATTGTTCTTTGAGAAGTTTAAGAAAACATGTTACTTCGTGGCCAAAGATGAACTGAAATTGGAAGTAGCCCAAAGACGCACTCGGTGCCTCTCCGGTTGCAAAAAGTAGGAAAGGCAAACACTTGTCCCATTCCTTTTCATCAACACTTAGTTTTCTGAGCATACTCTTCAAAGTTTGGGGATACCTCTCTAATGCACCCTGTGTCTGAAGATGATATGCTGAGGAAGTGATCTGTGAGATTCCTAACTCCTTAAGAGTTTGTCTGATCAGTTTGAAATTAAAATTACTGCCTTGATCCGACTGAACTTCCCTAGGGAGACCAAAATGGGTAAAGAAGGTCAGCATTTCCTTTACAACCAATTTAGCTGAAATATTTCTGTGTTGAAAATTATGAGATTCTATGGTATAACAGAAAAGTTTGTAAATGTTATTAGAAGCCTGCATGAAGGTACTTTTTGTAAGGTAATGGTGGGTGGTTCTTTGAGTGATCCATTTGAAGTTAGGTCACGAGTGATTCAAAAAGGAGTTCTTTCGCCTTTGCTGTTTGTTTTGGTTATGGATTATGTTATGAGAGAGGTTCTAAGGAGAACAGGTGCAGGAATTAACTGGAAAGAAAATAAGAAGCTGATGGATTTGGATTATGCTCATGATATAGTACTGATTTCCGGAAGTATTTACGAGATGCAGAGGGTGCTTGATTGTCTGGTGGTGAAAGGAGAAAAAGTGGGATTGGTAATAAACTGTGGAAAGACTGAAATTATTATTATGAACATGGAGACCCAAATCGATTGTGTAATTGAGAATAATGTGGTGAAGAATGTAGAAAACTTTATATATCTGGGAACGATTGTATCATCTAATGGATCATTAAACAATGAAATTGAGGAGAGGATTAGACAGGCTTGGCGAGCTGTTGGAATGTTGAAATCTATTTGGAATAATAATATGCTTTCGGTACATACTAAAGTGATAATTTACAAGTCCATGGTTAGACCAATTATAATTTATGGGCATGAGTCATGGTACAGTACAATTGCAACAGATCAGAAAATATTAGGATTTGAGAATAAAATACTGAGATGGATTTCTGGGGTAAAGTGGCAAGACAGAGTTACAAATGAAAGAATAAGGGATAATACGAGACTGGAACCAGTTAAAGAATATGTGAGACTGTCTCGCTGGAAGTGGCTGGGGCACATATACAAAAAGGAAGGCAGTTTAATACAGGATGTGCCAGAGTGGACTGCTAGAGGAAGAAGAGGTAGGCTGAGGGAAACCTGGTTGACGACAATGAATAAAGAAACAGGAGAGGAGTGTTGGTGGGACCTGAAGGAAATGGCAAGAGACAAATATTTGTGGAGAGAGTTCATTGAGAGTTCATGCATCCCGTGGGGTGCCACAGGAAATGTTTGATTGATTGATTTCTCAAGGGAAGGGGTTCAGGATATCTAGTAGGCATGTCAAACATTGTGAGGATGTACTGGTGGCCTGAGGAGGTTTTAGGCAAAGGGCCAACAATGTCCACAACGACTCTAGTGAATGGGACCTCAAATACAGGTAGAGGAATCAAAGTAGCTGCAGGGATGGGCTTATTGCTCTCACCGACTAGCTGACATGACTTACAGAACCGGGAGACATCTTGACGGATTCCAGGCCAGTAAGAATGCTGCCAGATGCGGAAGTCTTCCTCGACCCCGAGTGACCTGCTTAGGAGGAGGAATGGACTTAATTTTTTGCCTATAGGGTCTTGGAACCACCACCTGATGTACAGTCTCCCACTCGTTATCATGAGCAACACTAGAGGCCTCCATCTTCTCATTGACATGTTATTGGGCCTTAAATAATAAAACTCTGTCAGTTCAGACTCACATTCTTCTTCCCCAACTGCTCAGTCAATTAAAGTGGCAATCTCTGGATCAGGTCTTTGCATATCAGCTAACTTTGCACTTGCATCAGTCTGGGAAGAATCATCAACTTTTGAGTCATTTAACTGGACAAAAAAGGTATCACCAAGCCCAATATCATCATCGGCATTGCCAGTGACATTACTGTCAACATTATCAGGGTTGGCTTTTTGCCGTCATAGCTGTAGTTATAGCACATGCGGGCAACAATTTAGGATACGTATCTTCCAACTCTTTAGTCCTATTCTCACTCAGGGTAGTTTTTGACATGCAGGGAACAGCACTCGCCTATCCTCCCACCAAGTCACTACCCATAAGGAAAGTGACCCCTTGTACAAGAAGCTGGTCAACAACACCCACATGCACTGAACTAGTAACTAACTCTGACTGGAGCTTCACCTCAACTAGGGGAACAGATACCAACTCAGCTATACCCTGCAACAAGACACATTCATTAGGGTCGCTACATCAACAATCCCCTTCAACATTAATGACTGTGAAGCTTCGGTGTCTCTAAGTATAGTGACTTCCTTACCACCTTTTCCATCAACTGAAACTAACCCCTTAGAAATAAAGTTAGCAAATAAATGACCTGGCGAGGAGTCACTTTGAGTACTGCTTGGGGAGGACACTCTGATGGAGTCATATTACCACTCTCACCTGAACCTGACAGCTGCACTGCCCAAGTCTTACTAGTGTCTAACAATGGCCTCTACAGGAGTCTGTCTATCCACCACTGACAGTTCCACTCTGGCCTTATGAACATTATGCACCTGCTGAGGTTGTGTCTGACTACCGCTAACAATATCTGTGGGTGGATGCTCTCTGTTGGTGTCAAAAGATCCCCAATAGTTTAACAAAATAATAGGTTTTACAGAGGAACTTTTCCCTCGTTTTTTCCAGCACCAATCACTCCAAGTGCCCCGTTTTCTGGCAATACTGGCAAAACCTGGACACTTTTTCTTGACCCTCAGGCAACACTGTACTCACTTTCCTAGGAACTTACATGCTCTGGGGTTGCAGTGTTTCCACTAATGTCACTTGACATTAACTTGCCTTTACCAGAAGAAGGGTTCACAAAATCTAGTTAGTTCACTCTCCTACGCTTAACCTCTTAGGGTCCTAATCACATCAATTGATGCGTTTTTGAGTTTTATGCCAAAATGCCGAATCGCATCAATTGAACGCGGCCTGTGAAAAACAGCGGAGCACTTGCTCTACCCCGATTATGATGTACAGTCGCCAAACTTTCCACCTGGGCCACCTAGCTGCGAGAGGTGGGTAACGGGTGCTGGCAACAGTGTATCTGTTTGTTCGTGTGTACGTGCTCGACGAAAGTTCGGATCATCAACTCTCTTCGTCTGTAGTGAAACTCCGTCAGAGTCAGAGTTTATCCCATAGATGGCTGGGTACGGAGTTCGGTGGGGAGAAAATTGTCTCAGGGGTTTTGCGGCTCTCCCGTCGGTTCAGTCTGTTGCATGAAACTGGTTGCACGGGAAATTGTTGTGTGCCACAGGTGCTGACCAAGGCCAAATGAATATGACTATATGAGTTTTATAATAAGATAATATATATAATATTACGATATAAATATATACTATTATATATAATACAATAACACCTATTATACTAATTTGACCTTGGTCCGTGCAACCTGTGGCGACCGGTTTCCTGCAACTTGTCGAGCCGGGGGGAGAGTTGCTTAAGGGGAGCGCTTGGCATAGTAACGGCTCGGGGAGGCGCCGGACGTGCGGAGGGGGGGGGGGTTACGTTATTAACACCGCCAGTGATAATAATTGCCGAACTAGTTTTTGAGATCCAGTAGCATTCTACTAAATATTTGCATTCGAAACAGTACTAAACATTTAATTTTCTATGTTGTTTTTACATTGTTACGATAACATGTAAATGAACTATATACTGTAGTCGCTCCAAGCATTTCTCCCACTCTCTCCTTTTTATATCAGTAATTCCATTTCATAGGGTTATCACTTGATACCATTATCAGTATAGGTTGAAGAGGAATGCATTTACTTAACATCTGTCCAGTTACGAGTAAGATTACCTGCCATATTCACATCATCAATAACACTGACCAAACATTTAGATTATGTTTAGACACTGTTAACGGTTGCTTATTCCTCGTTGGTAAAACTTCAGGCAGATGTTTTTATGTTTTCTGTGGTGCACCATGAAGAGGTAGGAGGTTATAATAGTAACCTCAACAGGCAAAGAGTTCATGCATACTATTATGTCAGGTATGATTATGACACCGTATCAACATTTCATATGACTATGGTCATTACAGCACACCTTTATAGTCCATTCATCTAACGAATGACTCAATTACACATTACAAGGACAATTGATTATTAGGTGTGTCGCTTATCTGTGAGGTCACACATTTACCTCCGACATCTACAGTTCCTATCTCTCCTACTTAGTTTAAATCAATATCAACCCAATGAGTAATCCTGTAACGAATAATGACCTAACTTATCTTAATCATGTCGGGAATCAAGAATGGTATTTCAGTAGGTTTAATCGAGGACCGGCCCAAGACTGACGAATGCCAAAACGATCAGACACCGGCATCTATTTTTCTACCGTAAGGGCCGGTCACATGACGGTTCGTCCCCCAGTATTCAGTAGACACTTTTTAGCCATTGGGTTTATCATGTAATACTGAAAAAGAATAGGTTGATAGTTATGTAATATTTGTAAATATGCACCATCTTTTATATAATTTCACTTATTGTTAATATTATATTTCCTTATTGTTTTCAATACTTCGCCATTATCTAATACTCTCTTCAAGAAATTCCATCGACTAAAAATTATCGACTGAATATTGGGATGAACTCTGACTGAGGGATTCACTACGGAAGACGAGTTTATGATCCGAACTTTCGTCGAGCATGTACACACGAACAAACAGATACGCACTGTTGCCAGCACCCGTTACCCATCTCTCGCGGCTAGCTACACGGCCCAGAGTGGAAACTTTGGCGACTGTACATGGCTTCAGGCCAATGGAGAACTCGCTCCTGATGTTGCGTGAGGGGGATCAGACCAACCCGGGTGGTGGGGGCACCCCCTCTCGATCGCCTCCATACCACCCTCAAATTACACTCCCTCACGCCCTCCTTGATCCCCATCAATTTCCCACCCCCCCTCACGTAAACTCTATCTCTCCTTCCACAGCAACCTGCGTCCCTTCCCACTACACTCTCTTGCCCCTCCTCCCTCTCCCTGCTAGCCTCTGTCCCCCTCCAAACCCCACCTCCATCTCTCCCTTCCTTGTCCCCTCTATCACCCTTCCAACCCCCAACAGGTCCCCAGAGTGTCAGGTCTGATGAATCGCACCTGTTTCATGTTATTTCTACTTCTTCCCAAATTTTTACACACTCACACTCTGTTCATTTTCTCCACTTCGTACCTTACCAGTTTCTGTACATACGTAGTTGGAGAATGCTGTATATTGTACTACATACGAAGAGTCTTTTTTTTTTTTTTTTTTCATTCCCAATAGCTGCCCAGATTAAACACCTCTAGCAGGTAGTGTCCGTCTGTGTTGGTTTCAGAAAGACTATGAGGCCAATAGGGCCACTCCCCACCACCTGTTTCATCTCCCCACACATACAAACACACCTGTTTTCATGGCTGGTGTGATAAATTCCCATGAAATGGAGAGTTTCCAGAAGAGAATTTGTTGCCGAAACTGAATTGATAAGTGCGATGAAGTGTAACGATAATATGATAATTGTAATGGTGTGATAAATGTGTAACGAGAAGCTAGGATAGTAAAAAGAGAAATCGAAAACATGTTATTGTTACATAATATTGTTGGTAATGCATAATTGTAACATTGTAGCAATTATTTACATAATATTGTGGTAATGCATAACTGTAATATTAGTATGAATTATTTTATAATATTGTGTCATTGCACATGTATAACATTGTATGAATTGTTACATAAATATTGTGATAATGCATAGTTAACAACATTGTATGAAATGTTACATAATAGTGAGGTAATGCATAATTAGCAATAATGTATGAATTGTTATATAAATATTTATGTAATGCACTAAGCTGTAATATTGTATGAATTGTTATATAATATTGCGGTAATGCATAACTGTAACATGGTATGGTGTTATATAATATTGCATTAATGCATAACTGTAACATTAATGAACTGATATGCATATCGTTTGTAATTACATAATTCTAGCAAGTGTAACATAATGCAATCATTTGTGATTGTATAACTTATTACCGTATCGTTTGGCAGATTACATAATTGTAGCAAGTGTAACATAATACAATCATTTGTCGTTACATGACTAATACATATCATTTGTAGTTACATAATTGCCAGCAAGTGCCTGTGGTGCAGTCGTTTGTTGTTATAGTATTTGTTACATGTGTTTTGTGAATTACATAATTGTAATAGTACAGTCATGACATCACTGTCCAGTCATACTGCGTCGATGATAAATGATGATGTACCATGCCACTGGCTCGTGGAGGATGCTAATTTGCTTACTGTTTCGTTTATAGAAGGAGTTTATGTGGTATTTTGGCATTTGTAGCACCACACCTATGTATATTTTGTTTGTTAAGTGATCTTGCCCATATATATATTTTTTTGTATTGATTTTCTATAGTTGTTTTTCTTGATTTATCTACAACTTTTCAATGTTGTTCGAGGTTGCATAATTGCTAACCTAATTTATATTACTTTTTTTAAAGGTTTGGTTTACTCTTGCAATAATATTAATGAAAATGATATTATATATGCATCATATTTATTCTTTATCTATAAAAAATATATAAACACTATATACAGTGTTAACAATATACACTGACTTGTTGTTCATTTGTACCTGTCGTAGGCAATATATATGTGTCCAGCACCTGTGCGGAAATCTTTGTCTTTGCGATTGTATGGAAGATGTTCATTCTTGCTTCTTTTACGTCATTTGTGTTGTGCATTTTTTTCTAATTTTCCTTATATTAAATTTGTCTATTTCCACTTGGTAGCTTTAATTTAATAAATATTTAATACAGTTCTTTTAATTGCTCACTGAGTAACTGTGATAATCCATTTTCTGTATTACTTTGTGGATCATAATAATGTATAGTTGTATCTCTGAAACACGTATTTTATGTAGATATAAATGGTAACACTCGTTAATGAAGTACATAAATACTACAATAAATGAATGAATATATACAGTGTCGATTAATATATTTATTATTGCTGCTAAGTATTTAATGACTAGAATTATGAAGATAATTGAAATAGAATATATATATTTAAGTACAGCCTTCATACAACACGACTTTATATGTTTATTACGAAGTTTTTGTCTATCACTTATTGTTTTGTATAAATGAAGTAACTATGTCACTCGCTAGTTTGCCGTGGTGAGAATGGTGTCAATTGTGTTGCTACGTGTTGATAACGTTGTCCTTCACGGGTTGATTGACGTGTTGTGCAAATTATCGAACACACGTTGATAGGCACGAAACGTTGTCTCAGAAAATACGTATGGTGACATCGACTTACCCCACACTAGTAGCTGTGGTTGTGCTTATTAATGAGTAGCAACAAGTAACTTGAGTGAAGATGAGTGAGTAAGATGAGTTGTGAATATGGGCTTATTATTTGCTTCGTCGTCTTGACCTTCTCACATTTCTGCGTCAGCGGTGGAGGTTAGGTGTAGGTAGTAGAGAGAGCGAATAAGAAGAGGGGTCTAACTGGACTTATTTAGTATATTAAGTCTCTAGTATAATACATAAGCTGCTCAACTTAGACTTTCTCTGAAAGATAATAAATCAAGATCAACTCCGTGTATTCATCTTTAACTCCTCCTGCTCTTCAATTACCAAAATAACTTTAACCAAAACTCAAGACTCACCCATTACAAGAATTAAGAGTTACATATATATAAATGTTGGCTACAAAAGGTGAGGTCAGGTGGTTGTGAGTTGTGAGTCGTGTCTGAAGCTCTTCATTTTGTTTGTTTTGTTTTTTGACATCGATGTATTCTCAGTCCTTTTCATATGATTTACTTATTTGTGGGATAAAGACTGTCGCTACTTGTAAGTGCATGTAGAAGCTTGCAGAGTTGTCTTGTAGACATTGCTACTTGTAGTTGATCGTAGATGGTTGTAGTTAAATTTACTTAAATGCGTAAAAGAAATTGGAAAATTATTTATATCAATATTTTGTTAAACTAACTGCTGGCAAGGCATCATGTGACCTCTTCTGCACTCTTGTAAATCGTAAACCTAGCAGACTCTCACACGCCATGGGGCTTGTAGGCTCATGGGCTTGTAGACTTGTAGCTTGTATTTACGTAGGAATTCACTGTAGAACTGAAGCTAATCTTGGTTAGTCTCTCCTTACTGTTTTTGTAGAAATTCACTGTGTGATTCGTAGGCAGAGGTTCCGTGCGTTCGATGCTGCCATATTTTACAAGAACTTTGTATGCTTGTAGCGTCTTTTGTAGATCAGTTATGCATGTAATAAACTCGTGGACGAGGAAACAGTTGTTAATATCTGAGTAGTTCTGTAAGTAGATAATCACTAATTCCATTTTCATGCAGCTGACAGGAAAGATAAAGATGAGTATGGAACTATGTTTATTTGTCTTGGAAATATTAACAAAAGTGCTCTCACACACGAGTGAAAGTATAGGAAGTCCCGTGAACTACCTCGCTACGCACAATCTGTAATACTCTCTCTCTCTCTCTCTCCCTTCCACCCTCCTTGTTTGCTAGCCTCCTTCTCCCTACTACCTGCCAGTTCTGTATTTTCAATAAGCTACTGAGAACTCGAACACCTGCATTAATAGATGCCAAGGGTCGTGTCACGTATGCTCTACTGTCAGTGGAAACTTCTAAGAAATACCATAATGATAACAGTGTGTATGTACAACACCGATTTTACGATCCTTTATTCCTTCCGCCAACAAGTTGCAAAGCTAATATCCCGTTCCCACACGCTGTCTGGTGCTCTGTCTATCTAACTGTATCTGTCTATCCATCATACTTTGTTATTATTTGTATTTATAATGTGGAAGTCCTGATAGCTGCACTCCACTTTGACCGGAACTCGATTAACCCCTGCTGCAACGCTACGGTTAAAGTTCCCTCTTGAATGATGGTCTGCTTCTGAGGACAAGCCCTATAGGAAGGGACTTCGCGTTACAGGGATGGCACCTCCAGTGTCCACATCCGTGCTGTCGCCACTTTCATCCCTCACTGGAGTGTCCCAAAAGACGTCGGGGGCACCACTGAGAAGGGCAACAAGCTCTGCACACTTTGCTCTGCAGTCAAGTTGAAGTTTATCAGTCAGTGTGCTTAAGCATCCTGGTTTTATCTCCAACCTGGTCGTCAGTTCCCAGGAAGTCAAAGGGCAGCCTGCGTCCTCCTTCAGCACTCGACAATACATGCAGCACTAAAGGGTCCATGTCTCGCCTGTGGTACTCCTTCAACATGTTGCCATGGCAACAATCTTCCATTCCATTACATCCGGTCTAGGAATTTAAAATGGCATAGTTAACTTCACCTACCCTCTTATCTTTGCATAAGGGCCTGCAAAACTTGCCTACAGGGAGCTGACAACGGAGCAGGAAGCCAAGACAAGGGCCAGATCGTCATTGTTTCTTGACTTTCTTAGAGTAGTCCCTCTACCTCTCCATCTTCTCCCAAGAGGACTCCAAGTGTGTCCTACTTCACTTCCATACTAGCAGCCCCAGTCTTTCTTTAAGTACGACACAGTCTAGCAAGTTAATTTGAAGATAAATAATAAACTCATTTGTTCTTTGAGAAGTTTAGAAAAGCAAAAATATTGCTAGTAGCCAAAGATGTAACTGAAATAAGAAGTAACCCAAAAGACTGCACTCGGTACCTGCCTCCGGTTGCAAAAAAAGTGAAAAGAAAAGGCAAACACTTGTCCCATTCCTTTTTCATCAACACACAGTTTTCTAGAGCACTCTCTTCAAGGATTTAGGAATGCCTCTCTAGTGCACCCTGTGTCTGAAGATGATATGCTGAGGAAGTGATCTGTGAGATTCCTAACTCCTTAGAGAGTTTGTCTGATCAGTTTGAAATTAAAATTACTACCTTGATCCGACTGGAACTTCCCCTAAGGAGACCAAGATGGAGTAAAGAAGGTCAGCATTTTCCTTTACAGCCAATTTAGCTTCAATATTTCTGTGTTTTGAAAATTGGCCAGTTACTTATGGTATAACAGAAAAGTTTGTAAATGTTATTAGAACCTTGCATGAAGGTACTTTTTGTAGGAGTGTGGTGGGTGGTTCTTTGAGTGATCCATTTGAAGTTAAGTGCGAGTGATTCCAAAAGGAGTTCTTCTGCCTTTGCTGTTTGTTTTGGTTATGGCTTATATTTATGAGAGAGGTTGTAAGGAGAGACAGATGCGGGAGGTAACTGGAAAGAAAATAAGAGGCAGATGGATTTGAATTATGCTCATGATATGATGCTGAATTCCGGAAGATATTTACAGAGATGCAGAAAGTGCTTGATTATCTAGTGGTGAAAGAAGAGGAAAAATTAGGATTGATGACAGATTGTGGAAAGACTGAAGTAATGTCTCGTTTGAACATCAGACCCAAATCCGGTTATTGTAATTGGGAATAATGTGGTGAAGAATGTAGAAAACTTTATATATCTGGGAACGATTGTATCATCTAATGGATCATTAAATAATGAAGTTGAGGAGGGGAAGAGATTAGACAGAGCTTGGCAGGCTTGTTGGAATGTTGAAATGTATTTAGAATAATAATATGCTTTCAGTGCATACTACAGTGATAATTTACAAGTCCATGGTTAGACCAATTTTTAATTTATGGGCATGAGTCATGGTACAGTACAATTGCAACAGATGCAAAATATTAGGATTTGGGAATAAAATACTGAGGAAGGATTTCTGGGGTAAAGTGGCAAGACAGAGTTACATAGATGAAAGAATAAAGGATAATACGAGGAACTAGAACCAGTTAAGGTAATAATGAAGACTGTCTCGCTTAGGTGACTGGGAGCACATATACAAAAAGGAAAGCAGTTTTAATACAGGATGTGCCAGAGTGGACTGCTAGAGGAAGAAGAGGGGGGTAGGCTGAGGGAAACCTAGTTGACGAAAATGAATAAAAAAGCAGGAGAAGAGTGTTAGTGAGACCTGAAGGAAATGGCAAGAGACAAATATTTGTGGAGAAAGAAGTTCATCGAGGCCTATGCATCCCGTAGGGGTACCACAAGAAATGTTTTGATTGATTGATTTCTCAAGGGAATGGGTTCAGGATATCTAATTGGGCATATCAAACATTGTGAGAGATGTACTGGTAAGCTGAGGAGGTTTTAGACAAAGGGCCAGCAATGTCCACAGCGACTCTGGTGAATGGGGCCACTCAAATACAGATTGAGGATGTAAAAGGAGCTGCAGGGATGGACTGACTACTCTGCGACCCACTAACTGACATGACTTACAGAACAGGGAGACATCTTACGACGGATTCCAGGCCAGTAAGAATGCCTGCCAGATGCGGAAGAGAGTCTTCCCCTCGACCCCCAGTGACCTGCTTAGGAGGAGCAATGGACTTAATTTTTTGCCTACAGAGGGTCTTGGAACCGCCACCTGATGTACAGTCTCCCACTCGTTATCATGAGCAACGCTAGGAGACCTCCCCTCTTCTCATTGACATGTTATTAGGGCCTTAAATAATAAAACTCTGTCAATTCAAGACTGCATTCTTCTTTTAACTGCTCAGTCAATTAAAGTGGCAATCTCTGGATCAGATGTTTGCATAGCATCAGCTAACTTTGCACTTGCATCAGTCTGGGAAGGAATCATCAACTTTACAGTCCTTCAACTGGACAAAAAAGGTATCGCCAAGCCCAATATCATCATCGGCATTGCCAGTAACATTACTATCCCCAACATTATCAGGGTTAAGCACCTTACGTCATAGCTGTAGTTATGGCACATGCGGACATTAATTTAGGACCTGTATCTTCCAGCTCTTTAGTCCTATTCTCCCACTCAAGGTAGTTTTTGACATGCTGGTAACGAGACAGCTCACCTATCCTCCCACCAAAATCACTACCCATAAGGAAAGTGACCCCTTGGCCGCAGAAATGATCAGCAACGCCCACATGCACTGAACTAGTGGCTTTAACTCTGACCCGAGCTTCACCTCAGCTAGAGGAACAGATGCCAGCTCACCTATACCCCTGCAACAAGACGTCCCGTAGAGTCGCTACATCAGCTGAAATCCCCTTCAACGTGTGACAGCAGATCTTCTGTGTCTGTAAATTATAGTGACACCCTTCTCCACCTTTTCCATCAGCTGGGGCTAACCCATAAGAAATAGGTTAGTAAATAAACCAACCTGGCGAGGAGTCACTTTGAAGTACTGGCTTGAGGAGGGACACTCTGATGGAGTCTTATTGCCTTTCTCACCTGAACCCTGACAGCTGCACTGCCCAAGTCTTACAATTGTCTAACAATGGCTCTACAGCAGAGTCTGTCTATCCACCACTGACAGTTCCACTCTGGCCTTATGAACAATATGCACTTGCTTAACGGTTGTAATCATGACTACCTTTAACAATATCTATTGGGTGGATGTGCTCTCTATTAATTATTAAAGATCTAATAGTTTAACAAAATAATGGGTTTTACGGAGGAACTTTTCCCTCATTTTTTCCAGCACCAATCCTCCAAGTGCCCCGTTTTCTAGCAATACTATGAAACCACTGACACTTTTTCAACTTGACCCTCAGGCTTAAACACTGTACTCACTTTCCCTAGAACTAACTTTAATAGGGTTTGCTGTGTTTTCCACTAATGTCACTTGACATTAACACACCTTTACCAGAAGAAGGGTTCTAAACTAGTTAGTTCACTCTCACTACCCTTAACCTCTTAAAGTCCTAATCACATCAGTTGATGCGTTTTGAAGTTTATGCCGTGCCTAGTAGCATCAATTGAGCAGCGACCTGTGAAAAACAGCAGAGCACTTGCTCTACCCCGAGTATGGTCTTCATGGCTTCAGGCCAATGAGAACTCGCTCCTGATGTTGCGTGAGGGGGGATCAGACCAGCCCCAGGTGGTGGGAGGAGCACCCCTCTCGATCGCCTGCCATGCCACCCTCAATTACACTCCCTCTCGCCCTCGGCAGTCCCCATCACTCTCCCACCCCCCACTGCAACTATCTCTCTCCTTCCCACCGTAACCTACGTCCTTCCCCACCCTCTCTTGCCCCTCCTCCCTCCCTGCTAGCCTCATCCCCCTCCAAACCCCACTCCATCTCTCCCTCCTTGTCCCCTCACCACCCTTCCAACCCCCAACAGGTCCCCGAAGTGTCAGGTCTGATGGTGGCACCTGTTTCATGTTATTTCTACTTCTTCCCAAATTTTTACACCTCCCACTCTGATTTCATTTCTCTCTTCGGCCTACCAGATTTCTATAACCACATCAATAGTTGGAGAATGCTGTATGTTGTACTACATACGACGAGTAACTTTTTTTTTTTTTTTTTCATTCTTGGCCTGCCCAGATTAGCACCTCTAACGATAGTGTCCGTCTGTGTTAGTTTTGGAAAGACTGTGAGGCCTTGTAGGGCACTCCCACACCTGTTTCATCTCCCCACACACTTACAAACACACCTGTTTTCATGGCTGGTGTGATAAATTCCCATGAAATGGAGAGTTTCCAGAAGAGAATTTGTTGCCGAAACTGTATTGATAAGTGCAGTGAAGTGCTAATGATAATATGATAAT
>NC_136993.1:47259745-47433431 GCF_032717465.1 Coenobita brevimanus | reverse complement strand
AATCAGCAGCTCTACATTGGTTAAAGCTGCCACTCCTTGGTAGGGTCCATAGGAGTTACTGGAGTGATAGGACAGGTTAAGATGACGAGGTCATGGGTTGGAGGGGCTTAACAGAGAAACTATTTACAGCATAACAAGATGGATTAGTTGTAAGGAAAAGGGCTGTCAGGTATGTTGGAACTCCCTCTCTAAAGGCAGCTCAGGGATTCATGTAGGATATTGAGCATGCTGCTTTTAGGTCATTAAGCATAGAGAAGATGTAGACTTGTTCAGCAGGTGGACCAGTGAAAGAAGAGAGTCAAAGGTAGTTGTGAAATTGCAATAACATAAAATTCAAGATTTCAGAGAAAGGAGAAATTGTGCGGATGTGTTCCATTCTTTTTTGGAGGTAAGATAGTAAAAAAAATTTTTATAGTCAATAGAATCAATAGGAGATAAGTAAACAGCACACACACATTAGTCAGAGAATGACAGAATAGCTGAGGTCAGTAGGGAGAGAAATTGTGAAGATTCAAGTTCAGGAACATGAAAGATATGTTGTTGCGTACATATGAACAACAGCCACTTTTGACATTGAAGTGAGTATAGAGAACGAGTTAAACAGAGAGTGTTGCGATGGTTTGGGCATATGGAGGGAATGGATGAAGAGCAATTGGTGAAAAAGATAATGGGGTCGGATGTGAGAGATGTATAGGCTGAGAGTGAAGACCACGAATAGGGACATGAATGGACAATGTGAAGAAAGCATTACAGATGTGAGTGTTATGTTTGTAGAGGTGAAAGGGAAGAATGAAGCAAAAGCGTGATAAGGATGACTCGAGAAAAATTGTGAATGGATAAATGGTGATGTGGCCCGAGAGGATATTGTCCCACATTTGGTCTGATCAGTTGATCAGGTCAGGTGCTGGTAAGGGGATGGGTCCATTATGATGTGGTGGAGACAAATCAGCTCTGTTGTTGGGCCCTGCAACGGATGAAGCTGATTGCACTGCGCAGTTGACCCTCATGCAGTGTGGTGCGGTGAGAATCTTGCCCTTGGGACTAAAGATATGAGTAAATGTGTGTGTGTGTGTGTGTGTGTGTGTGTGTGTGTGTGTGTGTGTGTGTGAGAAAATTGGGAGTGTATCGTCCTGTCTCTGCTAAAGGGGGTGCAAGCAGCCTAGGTATATAGACAGAGATAGAGTAAGCAGGAGGATATAGAGAGGGGTTTGGTATCAATCGCCTCAGACAGCTGGGTCTCAGTAAGGAAGAGAAGGTGAGGTTTAGAGGAAGAGAGGTGGTGTTCAACAGATAAGAAATTAGAGGAAAGGCAGTGAATGTTAAAGAAAATGAAGAAGTGGGTCAGACAGTGGTTCCAAGCAATTCTCTTGGCCGTCACTGGGAGAGGAGAGGATGGTGGGAGAATTTATTCCCCCCCCCCTCCAGGGCAGTAAAGGCTTGATGCTGAGATGCCATTTCCTTAACATAAAAAAGAAGTGTGGTGTGTATTGTGTACGTAGTTTGGTGTCGACAGTTGGAGGAAATTCTATAAGAGATTATGCTGGTCTATTTTCTGTTACTGAAATAGTGAAAAAAAAAACAAAAAAAAAAAAAACAATAAAAGGGGATGGTCGGAAGATAGTTCCATGGGCTGATGAAATGGAAGATCTAGCTCTCCCTATCATTGACCTTCCGTCCATCTTCGGACTACTGCCTTGTTCAACTGGTGGTACAGTCGATGCCCTCTTTGTATATTACTGTTTGATTTTGCAAAGGGACATATTTCTGTTTAGCCAAAGTGAGCAGTGATGCCTCATACTTGATTTAACGAGGCTGGTAATTTCTGCTATATGTGTGGCGAAATGACATCTGAATCAAAAGTACAGTATTACCGCTGTGGTTAAGAAAAACTACCACCTGTAATGTGGCTGTAAAACTGGAGATCAAGACAAGAGCCGGGCTCCAGCTACAGTATATGTTGCAACACTTGTGCAACAAATCGTCGCCAGTGGTTTATTAAGAAAAGGAAATCTATGCCGTTTGCTGAACCAATGATTTGTCGAGAACCAACACATCATTAAAGCAACTGCTACTTCAGTATGGTGGCCCCTATTCGGGAACGGTCTGTCAGAGCAGATAAAGTGGACTGTAAAATATCCAAAATTCTGGCAGCTATTCGCTTAGTATCCCACGGGGATTGGTGCCTGTTGCTGAAGCACCAGAATCCTTCCTATTTAAATCAGACGAGGAGGAAGGGAATCTCAAAACATCTACCTCTGCACCATGAACGTCACTTGACTCAGATTTTGCCCCACCCTCTTCCACGAATCACACCTCATAACAGAAATTGAACTGAATGATCTTGTGAGGGATCTGGAAATGCACAAGAGCAAGACAGAGTTGTTGGGCTACAAACTACAACAATGGAAATTCCTGTCAGATGGTGTTAGGATTTCCATGTTCCTAAACGTCAAAAGAATCTTGTCCAGTATTTCTTCATGGAGGATGATCTTGTAGCCTGCAACAACATCGATGGTCTGATGCGCAACACTCAACATCGTCCATAATCCAGCTGAATGGTGACTCATCGTTGTTTCATCAAAGACGAGTCCTAATGCTCTTTTGCTGCACAACGGTAATGTTTTGCCATCCATTCTAGGTGGTCATGCAGTTCATGTCAAGAAGAGTTATGACAACATAAAAAACACTTTTGAGGTGCATAAACGACGACCGATATCAGTGGCAGCTTTGTGGTGACCTGAAGGTTATTGCCATTTTACTTGGTCTGCAGAATGGATATACAGAGTATTGCTGTTTTCTCTGTGAAGAAGATAGTCGTGCAAGACGGTCTCGCTACACTAAGAGAGACTGGTTGCTCATTCGATAGTCAGTGGAGCCAGAGAGGAAGAACGTTCAGCATTCACCACTTGTCAAAGACAAAATCAAAGAAGCCTTCAAGTATCTCTGTGTGAAATTCCCAGGGTTAAGTCAAACAAAAATAAATAAATGTGTTTTTGTTGGTCTTCAGATTCCTTAACTTCTTCGAAATGATGCATTTGAGAGCGCAATGTGTTGCAAAGGATGCTTGACAAGCCTTCGAGCTAGTAACAACAACATTTCTTGGCAACAACAAGGCAGACAACTACTGGGAGTTGGTGGAAAACTTCCTTACGACATACAATAAGCTTGGCTGCAACAAGTCACTCAAGACTTATTTATTTGCACTCTCATTTAAATATATTTCCACAAAACTGCGGAGCAGTGTGTGACGAGCATGGCGAACGATTTCACCAGGACAGAGCAGTAATGGAGAAACTGTATCAGGGCAAATGGGCCCCACCAACACTTGCGGGCTATTGTCAGGGATGCTCCATTTCATGAACACTTGAAAGAAGCCCATATGCACAGTTCAGAAGCTGAGTAATGGCTGAACTATGTACTGACACATAATAAGAGTATTATATACGTGGTATGTCATATATTCATGTAGCATCACAAACATATGGGAATACATTGGTTTGAAATTTATGAGTAACAGTGTACTGTCGGCGTTATGTACATAAATGTAATATATAAAACTTATTTTCGAAACACTAGCAAATTAGCTGCTCTTTTTATCATATCTGATTTCAGTGCATTGAAAATCCATAAGAAACAGCAAATTTTATCTCCAAAGCAGACAACTTTTAAAAACTTTTAGATCAGTCAAAAGTGGTATCTGCAGATGCTGAAGGGGTTATTGTTTCTGCAATGGTGAAAACTAACAGGACTGAGCCAAATGTGTAAAATCAAATATGCTACAGCGGGTTAGAAGTGTTTTCCGCATTGCTTGTCTGTTTCTCTTTGTCATTACATAATTATCTTTCATAATTAGAGACATACAATAATCGTGGACAAAGTTCAGTCCTCTCCAGTTACAGTCAAGATCCTGGTATTGTTTATTTTCGGGAATTCTTTCCAGTTAACAGTCAAGATCCTGGTATTGTGTATTTTCGGGAATTCTTTCCAGTTAACAGTCAAGATCCTGGTATTGTTTATTTTCGGGAATATATTACGAGTATATAACATATGGCAAAAGGGCTCCGTTTTATTTTTTTAGGACAAATCATCCGTATCACACTAGCTGAGAAGAAGAAATAAGTGGCAGTTCGCTTGGGTCAATTCCCTCTCTTCATACGCCACTCTAAGTACCGTAATATTAAAAAAAGGTACTCAAAGGTGTAGGTCAACTCATAAATTATTTTCCGGCATTAAAACTAATCACACACTGGGATATCATTGGATTGCACTCCAGTTTGCATAATAGCATTAAAGTCTATGTAGAAACGTCAGACGTAATTTTTCTGTTACTGGTCACTGTTCCTCTGAACTTTCTCCTTGCATCCCTCCACCTCCACGTCGGGCACGTAGCACTCGTCTAGCAACAAACTCTCATTCCTTTTCTGTCCAACTCTCTAATGCAAGAGTTAACCGTTACTCCCAGTCCTTCAGTTTATGCGACAGGCCAACTCTGGAACTTTCTCCTTCTGTCTGATTTTCCTACTTCATAAATTATGATCTCCAGTTTTTCAAACGCAATTTCGATCTCCAGTTTTTCAAACGCAGTGTGTCCAGGCATCTCACAATGAATGGATCTTGAATTTGGCTCTCTGTTGTACTGTTTCTGTTGTTTTTTCTTTTTCTTGGAAGGAATGGTTTGCGGGCTCTCAGCCTTTGGTTCCTTCTTTGTCGCATAAAAAAAAAAAATTCTTTTACAGATATGTTAAAAGGTGAATCTAGGGAGGAGTAAAGTTATGGTCCTCGGGAGACGTAAGTCAGTGAATGTACCATGAGGTTGGATGAGGAGGAAATGGAATATGTGAGTGCGTTTAAGTACTTGTGGAGTGTGATGAGTAAGGATGGAAGTTTGGAGGGTGAAGTGCTTGAAAGGGTACAACAAGGAAGAAAGGTTGCTTGTTCGTTGAAAGCAGTGATAAGAAACGGGGAAGTGAGCATGGAAGGCAAAAAGTTACTACATGACAGTATTGTGATACCAACTCTAACGTATTGAAGTGAAGCTTGGACCTTGTTGGAGGGACAGACGTCAAGAGTGAGAGCAGTGGAAATGAGTTATTTGGAAGGAGCATGTGGGGTCACAAGGAGAGACACAGTGACAAATGAGGATGTGAAGGAGCATTGTGGTGTGAATGTGGATGTGATAGGAAGTGTAAGGAAAAATACAATGAGGTGGCTTGGCCGTGTGGAGAGGATGGAGAGACAGAGACTGACGAGGAGAGTATGTGAGTGAGGCGGAGGCGGGGGGAGAGGGAGGAGGAGACCAAAGATGAGATGGAGGGATGGAGTGGAGAGGTATAAGAGAGAGGGGGGTGTGGGCTGGGAGCAGAGCAGTGAAATGGCGGGGGATTGGGCGACATGGAGGCGATTTGATTGTGGCAGCCCCTTGCGGGATAGAGGCGTCTGGCAAAAGGTGTAGGTAAATTAAAATGTTTGCCTTCTTTCCTGTTCCTAGGCAGGGTAAAGATGGGAAACATAATTCCCAAGACAGCATTTACCTAGCACTGGTTTTCTCCATAATGCCTCGAAGACACAGCAGTAACGTAAACTTGCCTGGAAAAATGAATATCCCCAAGCTCTTGGTTGGTTGACACATGATCTGCTTGACTGGCACGTGATCAACAAGAAAGGTTGAGAAGTCAGTGCATAATTTAGTTTAACCCTGGAAATGAATATTCGTTGTTAATATTTCTATCTAGCTTCTTTATGAGGAACACTGAAACAATTCAGTAGAAATGAAGGGGCTTTAGCTGTGGAATAGCTGCCTATATTGGTCAAGAGTAGAGAAATTTTAATATGGAACTGTAGTAAAAAGCAACGTACAGGAAGTGCAGATGTTGATGTAACATCTGGACAATTTACGAAGAACTGTGAGGTCTCTGTCTGAGCTCTTTTATCCTTTATGAAACCTCAGGCCAGAAAGTTGCCAATAGGAACAGACAGTGTATAAATAAGTGAAAAGTTTAAAGAAAAGGACTTCACTTCGGTACAATCCAATCACCATTTAGCAATGCAGGTGCGGTAAGAGACAGAATAGTAACTACCACAGAGAAAGGACAGGTAGACAACCAGCACGGTCAACATTCCTGCCGAATACACAAAAGAGTTAGTTACGTGAAATTCAACTTCTCTGAGAATTCCTTGATGAGTCTGGCATCCATGGAGTCTTTGAGGGTGGCAGTGCTGTATGGTTCATCAGTGTCCGGAGTGTAGTCCACGTAGGGGAAATAGCGAGCAGTCACTATCTTCATCCCATGACCGTTCATATTAGGGAACTGATCTATGAAAAAAATATACATATAACCCCACCAGGTATGGCAGTAGCAAATAGGATAATGATGATGATTCTGATGATGAGAAATGGCGTACTCTTTACATGAGTGGGAAATAGTGATGATGCACTACCTTTCCCGGAACTGTAGTTGTAAATGTTTATGATGATGATGATGGTGATGATGAGAGATGGCGTATCCTTTATATCAGTGGGAAATGGTGATGTACTATGTAGCCCAGAATTGTAGTTGTAATAGTTGTGATGATGATGATGGTGATAAGAGATGGCGTACCTTTATATCAGTGGGAAGTGGTGATGATGTACTACGTTGCCAAGAACTGTAGTTGTAATGGTTATGGTGATAATGATGATAAATGATACACTGTTTACCTTGTTTACCAGTGGGAAATGTAATGATAATGATGATAATGCTGGAAATGATGAGAGGTTACGAAGTTGGTAATCAGTGTCTTAAACCTGGTAATGATGATAAGTTATGAATTGTTAAATCTGTCCCATAATATGTATTTTGTGTTGAAGTTATCTCACTTTGAGATATAGTACACCATGATTTTAACCTCTTTTCATCATACTTTTAAAGCATGGGTAATATTTGGAGATAATCTAACTTGTCTGTCAGTCATATACATCATTAATTTTAACTCTCCTATATAGTTTTTAATTCCTTCACTCTTTCACACACCTTCCGTCACTCATTCTGGTTCTTATTCTCATATTGTCTCGTATATGATATTTGCATGATGTGTGAAAACATAAACCTACATTCGAACAAAGGGATGTCATTCCGAAGAAATGTGCTTTTCCTCAGTGAAGTTAAATTTCTTCCGAACAGAACCTGAATGTCTGCTTGTCCAGTGTTGCAGTACATACAGCGGCGGTACACCATCAACTGTTGCTGCTCTCTTGGCTCACTCACACCTGAAAATGAAAAGATACTGGTATATTTTGAGTATAATATATAGTTAGTGGCTGCTACAGTTAAATAGTATATTTTTCACGCATGGAAATTGAAGGGATAATGAGAAAGAAAGGATAATCATGAACAAAACTTCGCCGACATAACTGTCCGCATTGTGTCCTGCCCTCCATACTTCTCATTTTCCCAAAAGACACACACTGTATGTCCCTCTCATGCTTTAGTTGTGTACTTGAAAGAGTATTACATTCACATAGAAATAACTCATGGAATACATCTCGTACCACAGCTGGTATAAAATTGCCACTGGACATCTGCCCATGGGGGTGAATGTGGATGTACTCCCTATGACAACAGTACCGTGGCCAGACTGTACACGGAGTAAGGGGATTTAATCTGTAGATAACCAGAGACAACAATGAATGTTGGTCTATGACCAATGGTGAGGTGGTTGATGTAACAACGAGAGGTATTTAAAGAAGGTTATGACAAAAATAAGATAAGATGTGACAACTTCTTCACAACCAAGTATACAGACTATTACATAATCCTAATAACAATAGAATTTTCTGGTCACCTCATAGTTTTTTCAGTAACTTTAGCACGTCATCACACGTTCTCCACTAAAATCTTCAGATAGAAACACTATAAATGACCTATGTAGAAAACTGAATATCCTTGCCAGCACATTTGCCAAAAATCCTACCTTGACCTGCCAAGTGCCGGAGCCATACCTGTACGGTCTGGAATAACAACCGGTGTAAACACATGAATATTCAAATTTGCCAGGAGATGACTGGCATGGACACAGACGCACCTTCCCCACATGTGTACCCATGCTATGAGTCACCCAGGCCGCTCCCATGAAGCGCGGGAGGCCTGCTCCTCAGTCCTACTTTGTTACTGCTTGTTTGAACATCATGTCACACCACGGCCATTCACAGCCTGAGATTGATGCCCTTTTGTTCATCCCTCATGATGGTGAATGTGATTCACTCATCGATGACGATGTGACTGATAAAGATTACATTCAACCAGTCATTGAAACAAGCAGTGATGAAGAAATACTATCGCCAAGAAAGGCTAGTTATATGGTGTATAGGCTAGCCACGTCCCAACCTTGTGTGCCACGAGACAAACCACCTCCATCAGCACCACACTGCACTCGCCCTTTGGATGAATCATCTAGTGATGAAAAGGCAGTGGAAAGCACCTCCAAGCTGCCTAGATGGGTGGGCTTACCCAGGAAAACAAAAAGGAGTGAGGAAGGCTCCAAAGGTTGAAGTACAGGATGAGTACTACTTTATTCTACTCATCTGGTTCAGGTGGCGCTCCAGCCCGGTCACCACGCCGCACACCCTCACCCCAGCAAAGCACCTCCACCACCCTGCCACAACGTGCTGTCTCACCTCTGCCTCCCCGCTCTTCCTCCCCACAACCTCAAACGGTGGGAAAAGTAGGAAAGGGGAAAGGCAGGGGGAAGAAAAGCAAAGGTCATGGAAGCAGTTTGGCTGGAAGCCCTTCTCTCTAACCTACTCCCCAACTTCCTCCCTAGCTTCCTCCTCATCAACTTCCTCCCCAACTTCTTCCCCATCCTGACAATGGTGATGGTGCCCCAAGTGGTGATGAAGGAGGCATGGAAGGAGGCGACGATATGACCTGGGAGTGGGATGATGGGAGTGATTTTTCCCCCATCATTCATCCCTTCACTACCGGTAATAGGGCTGGCTGTACTGTCCCTGACCTTACTCCAGCCTCAAGGAGGATTGTTTTTTTCAAGAATTTGTTATCACAAGAATTATCTGCAGTCTTGAAAACAGTTCTCTTGACCAATGCATAAACCTCCTTCTGCCGTGGGGGAGCAACACAAACACCCCACAGCAGCCTCTTCGATACCAACGTGTCTTTGGATGAGATATGCCTGTTCCTGGCCCTGGTTCTCCAGACGGGGCTAATCAAGAAGAACAGACTGCCGTCCTATTGGACTGTTGACCCCATGACAGGTTCCAGTATATACTGAGCTGCCTGCATTTCTTTGATGCTCTCAACCCTGTAAACCTTAACAACTTGGATGAGATGAGAAGGATTCGGTTGGTTTTCGATCACCTGAAGGAGAGGTTCTCTACCTCTTTCTACTGACACCGAGACCTGGTCATAGACGAGAGTCTCGTGTTGTGGAGAGGAAATATTTCCTTCAGGCAGTACATCCCCAGCAAGAGGCACCATTTTGGCTTCAAAATCTTCGTTATGTGTGACTGCAAGACTGGATATGTGCAGGACATAGTCCTGTACAGCAGTTCATAAAAGGACTCTTGGACTTTCAGGGGCCGTGGTGCAGATGATGATGGAGAAGTATCTTCATCGTGGGCACATACTGTACCTGGATAACTGGTACACAAGCCCCTTTCTCGCTTGGTTCCTGCACCTGCAGGAGATGGGAGTGTGCGGTACTGTCAAGAAGTACAGACGGCATATGGTGCATGTGGGCTCGAAGCTGGTGAAGAAGGACATGGTGTTTTATAAGGCCAGTAATATCCTTGCCATAGCCTGGCACCACAACCGAGAAGTCAACCTTTTCTCTACAGTGCACCGCCCTCTGATGCACCTAACAGGTCAACTGACTATCAGAACGAGAGTCAGGTGCCAGTGCGAAAGCCTGAAGCCATCCTAGAACACAACATCAATATGAGGCTAGTTGACCAGTCACTCGCCACGATATCCAGTGTTGACTGTGCTAGGTCCATAATGAAATGGTACGAGAAGTTCTTCTTTCATCTTCTTGATATCACGGTCCTGAATCCCCACATCCTCCACGCCAATATAACGGGAACCAGCGAAACCTTTGAGGCATTCATTAGAGAAATGTGCAGGGAACGCATCATCACCAATGGGCATGATCGTGCAACTTCTCGTCAACCCCACAGCAGTGACATCCTCCTGCGACTCACCAGCCCTCACTTCCCCAGCATGGTCCCTGCCACAGAGATGCACAGGAATGTGCAATGGCACTGTCATGTGTCGACACAGCACCGTCAGGCCCCGTACACAGCAGTGGGTCTATGCATCGTTCTCTGCTTTGAGGAATACCACACCCAACTCCATTAATAACTGAACAAAAGAGAAGTGCGAAAAATGACGCAAGTGAAATGTATTTATTTGTAAATATGTAATGATAATTATCTCATAAGTAAGTAATATAACAAGTAACTAGTGTTTGTGATATTATAATAGTAACTGAAGTAAAATAAGTTACATATGTGTGTGTGTGTGTGTGTGTGTGTGTGTGTGTGTGTGTGTGTGTGTTTGCGAGAAAATGACACTGTGTGAGAATTTTGCCATGTGAGAAGAGAGAACAGTAGTGTGTTGAGAGTGCGAGGAAAAACACCAAACCTGTGTAGAATTATAAGTTATGTGGAAAACAAATATGTACAGTATAATATGTGTGGGCACAGACTTTCTACCTCAGAAACGTAGAATAGGAACTATTACAAACATTTTATGGGCAATCCATCTCACTCACTCGCTTGTCATAATGAGCCAACATACATAACTATGCCTGGGGACACTTCCTATATCATCTGTATACCCAACAAGAGTGTCCTTGGCTCGAATACCATAGTTACCGATGAGGAAAATGCAGATCTTCTGCCTCTTCTCACTCTGTGCCAGTAGTGGACGGTGAAATCTACAGGTGTTACTCCAAAGTTTTCAGCCGCCTGCTCAGGAAGAATCGACCTCAAAATCGACCTAAATGGCTTCTGTGAGTACTTTTACATTCGTTCTCCATGTTTTCTAATCACTCCTAACCTATTTTGGAAAAAAAAAGGTCAAAAAATGTCCGGCACCACGGCTCCATTATGGTCCAAAGTCTGCCGGCACACGGTGGTTTAAAGCAAGTCAATCAGAATGTCCCTGTACTAGAACTTGACTCTCCCGAAATCGCTACACTTAAGATACAGACTAGATACGTAAAAGTAATCCATCCTGGACAATCTACCAACCAACAAAGCTACCAGGTCCAGATGGCATTCCAACAATCATTTTGAAAAAATAAAAAAAGTGTTCCCTAGAACTTGCTCCTGTTCTGCTGTAGTTAAATTATTCAGACTATTCAGTGGTACTTTTTCATTCCCCTAATTCTTGGAACGAAACCAATATCCGCCCACTTCCAAAGAAAAGAAGTTTATCTGACCCCTCTGATTACAAACCACTAGCTATCATATATTCTCTTGGTAAAGTATTTGAGATTGCAGTTAATAAATGCATTGTTAAATATTCTGAATCCAACAACTTAATTAGTGGCAGATAGTATGCTTTTCACCATGAAAAGTCCATTGTTGACATACTCAGTCTCTTGAGACATTCCATTCATTAGTCAGTTGACCATCACTGGAGAAACTCATTCAGTAGCCCTTGATATTTTAAAGCTTTTGACTGAGTGGGACAATTCCCTGCTACTTAAACTCCCTTGCTATGGCCTATCACATTTGTTTCACTTATTTCATCACCTCTCTACTGCAGACAAAAGAGTAAAAGTAAATGGTGTTTGTTTTCAGTTTCCACTCAGTTATTGCTGGCATGCCACAAGGATCAGTTCTGACTCAAACCCTATTCCTAAATCATATTAATGATCACGTATCAATCACCAATAATCCCATTCACTCCTATGTAGGTGGCTGAACGCTTCAAAGTTAATTTACACTTCAACACCCATTCACAAAAATTTAATATCACTCTCAGCTCAGTACAGCAATCTCCATAAATCAAGACTTATCTAAAATCACTGAATAGGGACAAATAACATTGTCTCATTTAATGCTAGGAAAGCGAAATATATACAGTTCACTATTTAACAGATAATGCCTGATGTCTATATTATCTTCAGTGCTACTAATAATCATATCTCTAACACTGACGAAATTCTCAGTGTCTCACTTAACAACACCCACAGCTGGACCTCTGACAACCTTACACTCACTCCTGGAACTGATAGTGAGGGATCAGATAATGTATCATGTTGAAAAAATCCATTTGGTCATTGGTCGTCTACTAACATAGTGTTGACGACTGATTTGGTATCCTAAGTGGCAAATAGAGGATGCAACAAGTTGGCAGTGAAGGTGTTGGCCACTGGGTAATGGTAGATGCAAAAGCCGGGAGGAATGCTGCATTCTCGGTGGAACCATTGGTAATACCATGGTAGTACCAGTGTGACTCGCAAACCAGTATGTTGATGATATGTTAAAACTTGGAATTATTGAGCCATCAGTCTCCCCATGGAATGCCCCATTATTCTTCGTGCCCAAACGAAAGGGAGAAATGCGTGCCATAGAAGATTACCGTAAACTAAACAATCATACAATCCCGGACAGACTTCCCATGTCATTGCTAAGCGACATCCTACAGATTATTGGACCAGAAAATAATGTATTTTCCACGGCCGATTTGGACAATGGATACTATCAAATACGAGTACATCAGGAGTCACGTAAATACACTGCCTTTTCCACTAATACAGGACATTATCAGTACAAGAGAATGCCCATGGGACTGAAGACAGCCCGGTCACATTCCAATGTCTTATGAATTGCATACTGTCCGGAATTTTAGGACAAGAAATATTTATTTATCTTGATATTATCATCGCAACGAAAGATATCACAGAACATCTCCAGAAATTAGACCTACTCTTACAAAAGCTTGGTGATGCTGGTTTAAAAATGAAGCTTTCTAAATGCAAATTTTGCTTTAAGGAAATATAATTCTTAGGCCATAGATTAAGTGCTAAAGGTATTCACACCACCGATGACAAAATACAGGCAGTGAGAGACTTCCCTGAACCCACTATGGCCGACGAAGTTAGACAGTTTTTAGGTCTAGCGGGGTACTATAGGTCATTCATACAACAATTCTCTTATATAGCCTTTCCTCCATTATAACTACTCAAAAAACATGCTATATTCCAATGGGGAGAAGAACAAAAACAAGCATTTAACAAATTAAAAAATAAACTTACAAATGCACCATGTTTAGCATATCTGGATTTCACAAAACCCTTTGTTATTTGTACAGATGCATCAGTTAAAGGATTAGGGGCTGTATTGATGCAAGAAGATAAAAGAGGACAGAATCAACCAATTGTAGTTACCAGCAGACAAATAAAAGGTGCAGAGAAAAATTATTGCACTACAGACTTAGAGGCACTTGCAGTGGTTTTTTGCATTACAAAAGATTCGAGATTTGGTATATGGTTACGAAATAATTTATTCACCGACCATAAACCGCTAGTGGGTATGTTTAAAGAAAAACTCCTCTCTGGGAGGAGAGCAAGATGGAAATGTACAATCGAAAACTACAATGTCCATATTCATTATATACAAGACAAAATGAATCTAGTAGCCGATGCATTATCTAGGAACCCAAAGACAATTCATGTCACAGCATTAGATCTCAAACGACACATCCCAAACCACGAAGAAATCGCAAAAGCACAAAGACTTGATCCAACATGGTCTAAAGTTATATACAAGTTAGAAAGTGGAGATGACATACAATTATCCAAACTACATGTACCACTAGAACAATTCACAATAATCAATAATGCCTTATACAGGATCAACCCAGGACAACCAAAATGCAGAAGAAATAATAAACAATTGGTAGTACCTAATGACATGATACCCCAAGTATTACGAACGATACACGACAGCCCACATTCAGGATATCCTGGAAAGGATAGGACATTAAAACAAGCCCAGTTGTTATATTACTGGCCATCATTGCAAAAAGATATAAACAATCATATAGACAGATGCGAATCCTGTGCAAAACACAAAGGATACCCAATCACACCTGCACTGATGGGTAATTACCCTGTACCACATCAACCATGGGACGTTGTTGCAGTTGATTTACTCAAGATGCCATTATCATACAGTAATAACCAATACCTATTCGCAGCAACGGATCATTTTTCCTGTTATGCAATTTTAGCCCCAATTAAAGATAAAACAGCAGACACAGTAGCAAAGGCAATAATAGATGATGTAATATGTCACTTTATTACCCCAAAGGTCCTAATAAGTGATAATGGAGGAGAATTTAATTCTGGTATCTTACAAGAAATATGTAAGCAATTGGCTAAAATATCAAAAAGGTTAACGTCTTAGCCTATCACCCAGCATCCAATAGGTTTGTAGAGAGACAAAACAAAAAAGTATTAGATGTACTACGACACATTCTCAAAGAATATTATGCAAGCTGGGATGATTGGATTCCCAGAATAGGAGCCTCAATTGATGGATCTATAAATAAATCTATAGGTGACACACCAACATTTCATTATATATGGGACAGATAAAAAACTACCATATGAGATTCTAGAAGCCCAGAATCTATCCATATACCACTACGATGATTTAACTCTGTTTACGTGAATACCAGGACATACGTAAAAAAGTTATAAAACAACGATGTCCAAGGAAGAAATGAGGGAGGCATTTAATAAAAAAGGCAAGAGACTCGCCTATCAGCTTAGGAGACATTGTCTATATCATACGAAAGACAAATTATCCCCAAACTTTGAGGGTCCATATAGAGTAATTAACATAAAAGCAAACAAAGTTTTAATTAGGTCACTGTGAAGTGGCGAAGAGAAACAAGTTCATATTAACCATTTGAAACGATTTTCAAGGGAACTATCCAATAATTATACAGCCTCGGACACCACCGAACAACCAAACATAACTCATGAAACCAATCAAGAAAACAACAATAATTACAAAAATATATTAAGGTCATATAGCAAACAATGAAATATAGATGCAACCGTTCCAAAAAAAATCTGCAGCACATCATTTACATGATTGAAATACCGATTTAAACTCCTTCTATGAATGATATAACAAGCAAGTTATTGCTTTCTGTTAGTCAACCGTAACACACATCATCACTGACATCGACCACAGCATGACCATATTAGAAAACGAATAGACTTCTTTTTGTTGGTAGGAAACGATGAAGGGACTTATGCTATGGATTTTCCTTTACATAGCAAGATGATATGCTCATTTAGACCCCCACTAGAGTTCGTTACAGGACACTTATGCAAGGAATGTTGAATGCTGGTAATGGCAAGATCACAATTGACATACTTCCAGTTCATGAGCTACGTCAGATAATTAGACAAGGCATACATAAACATAAATTGAAGCCTTTGTTCCGAAGTAGGGATCTCATGCAATATTATCCATATTTAGAAGCAACACTGACACCAACATCAGTAGTAGTTCATGTACCATTCAAAAATGACGACCTGTTCACAGTATACGAAATACACCTCTTCCCTTCTAAGAATAATAACACTTTGGTCATCATCAACATCAACACTGACATCGAACTCATCATGGTCTTCAAGAGACGGAACACTGTCACTTTCGCCAGTGAATCAATGATTGGACGAAAGTGCCGTACATTCTTACATGCTCTTCACTTTTGTCCTGTGTAGATTTTCACATTTCAGCCTACTGAAACAATCCCTTGTGAAATGGCTGCATAAGAAATCACGACATTCATAATCACTGCAACTTCACTTTTGCTCCAGATAAGCTTGTACACCATCGACGCATCGGACACTAACAGTTTTTAAAATTCACTCATAACACATCAGTTTACATAGTCTGTCCAGATATACCACCATCTCATACTTCAGGATCAGGATTATACATAGCACCAGACTACTGTGCGGTATTTACACCATCCATATCCACTTTATCCACCATCAATCACTATGCCACCCTCAATCATAACACACAATCATTTCCACCCACTACCTAATATGGACTTAAACATGAGCACAAGTATTAAGATGACTTCACCTAAGTTTGAAACTATGCAACTGATCAATGAAACAATGAAGCCCTAGGAAGATTTGAGTCTGAGTATGTTTAACCCATATTATGTGTATAGCCCAGCACCTACTGTCTTTATAATCTTCTGTATTGTATTTACAGTAATGCTGTTCGCAATGCACAGAATGCATGCAAGAATTGCAAACTTGAAGTCAGTATTTAGTGGGGGTAAGGTGCGAATTCAAGTAAACCCCTCTGAATGAACTGTACATATTTGGAAATTAGTATTAATTTTACAGAAAAATAATAATTGAATGACATAATATAGAAGTATACCAGTATCATTACCTCTGTATGAAATATTAATAGCTCTTACCACAATCTTAACTTTGAACTATTTTTTTTTTTTTTTGCATATATGCATATTACTGTTATACATACACATCTTACAATATGTCATACAATAACTACTTTAACCATATTGCATTTGTTCAGTTATGCATACTTCTTTAAAATGTAATATTACTGGATCATTGCAATATTATCATTAATATTATATCTAGGCAATATTATAATCAATGATGTGTATTAATAGATTAGCATATGTCAGTGATGATTGCTGTCAGAGGACCGCCAGCTGGCGTGACCGAGCGATGTCAGGACTCCATATTATAATAATACAACTCATAGATAGATAGATAGATTGGTAGATAGGTTGAAGCACCAAGCCAGGGTGTGAGATAGGAAGTGTATCAGAGAGAATCAACCAAAAATGAAACAAGCTTGCAACTCTTAAGTGAAGGAATGCTAGAAGTACACCGAAAGCAGTACATACACACAGACATACAGAGTTCTAGAAGCTTCCACGACAGTATAGCCCACGTGACACGACCCCTGCTAAACGAGAATGTAGGAATCAGAGATCAGAAAGGGGCTAGCCATAGAACTGACAGGTAGTGGAGAGAGCAAATAAGAAGAGGAGTCCGACGAGACTTAGTAAATTTAGTCCCTGTGTAATACATATGCTGCTCAACTTTGACTTTCTTTGAAGATAATGAATCAAGATCAACTCCCTGTATTTGTCTTTAGCTCCATCTGCTCTTCGACTAGGACAATAACTCTAACCAAAACTCAAGACTTAATCTTTTGTAGAAAACTTTGTAGCTTCTTGCAGTGTATTTTGTAGATCAATTATACATATGTTAGACTCGTGGACGAGCGGTTGTTATACGTTAGTAGTTTTGTAAGTAGATGATCTTCATTTCCTTTATTATGCAATGACAGGAGGGGTAAAGATTAGTATGGGACTATTTTTATTTGTCTTGGCAATATCAACAAAGTCTCTCACACACGAGTGAAGTATAGAGTCCTGCTGTTATCTCCGCACTGTCCCATTCTATCTCTGCCACCCTGTCGCCCCTGTTGCTAGCCTCCTCCCTTCTCCTCCTCTTTCTCTCCGTATATAAGAACTTTTATCTCGTGTACTACACTGTCGTCCAAATGCTCTAGAAACCTGTGTGTGTGTATCTGTATATATATGTGTGTGTGTGTGTGTGTGTGTGTGTGGTCACAAGGCACTGTTTGTGGGCTATTGTGCTGGTGTGAGACATTCTGGAGAGGTGCTGACGTCACTTCCTCTGGCCCCTAGGTTTGACATTGGCCTAACCTCTAGACTATATTATGTATGTTGCTAGTTATTATGTAGTAAGATATTTTACGGTCCTGACATCGCTCAGTCACGTCAGCTGGCGGTCCTCCGACAGCAATCATCATTGACATATGCTAATCTGTTGATATATAACATTGATTATAATATTGCATAGACATAATATTCATATTAATATTGTACTGGCCTAATAATATTCTAGAAACATAATACATTTTAAACAAATTGTATGCATAATTGAACAAATGCACTAGAGTTAAACTGATTATAAAATATTGTATAACATATTATAAAATGTGTATGCATAACAGACATACACATACAATTGTTCGACGGTAATACTGCTAGGTCATTACATTACATATGGAGTTATCCCCTTAGTAATAGCTAATATTTCACCTAACTTGTATGATGATTCTGGTAATACAGAATTGTAGCAACATTGTATGAACTGTTACATAATTTTATTTTTCTATCTATCTATCTATTGCCAGACGCCTCAATCCCGTTTGGGGTGGCCACAAACAAATCGCCTCCAAGTCGCCCTGTCCCCCGCCATTTCACTACCCTGCTCCCAACTCACACCCCCCTCTCTCATATACCTCTCCACCCCATCCCTCCATCTCATCCTCGGTCTCCCCCTCCCTCTTCCACCCTCCACCTCGCTCACATACACTCTCTTCGTCAGTCTTTCACCCTCCATCCTCTCCACATGGCCAAACCACCTCAGTGTGTTCCTCACAACGCTTCCTATCACATCCACATCAACACCACATACATAATTGTATTATAATTGTTACATATCGTTTGCAGTTACATAACTGTAGCAAGTGTAACATAATTGTATTAACATTGTAGTAATATTGTACTAACATCGTAGTAATATAGAATTGTACTAACATTGTATGAATTGTTACTCACTAACTGTATTGTACATAATTGAATTGTAATTGTTACATATAGTTTTTAGTTACATAATTGTAGCAAGTGTAATGTAATTCTAGTAACACTGAAGTAATATTGTAGTGACATTGTAGTAATACATTCTGAGGAGTAGACTGTAGCACCAGTCGAGCAGGGCAGTAATCCCAAGGTGGATGGAAAGCTGATGACAGGGAGAGCTGGAGCTCCCGTTTCATCAACCCTTGGGACTAGGTCCCGACCATCCCCCTTTGCTGAACTTTTTCAGTGTCTTAGTAACACAGAGAGTAGATCAGCATGCTCTCCAACACAAGTTTATCAACACCAAACTACATGCACAGTACACATCACACTTTCTTTTCAAAATAAAAAAAAATAAAATGGCGTCGAATAACATAACCTCAGAGTCCTTCGGGGGGGGGGGGCATAAATGCCCCCACCTTCTGCCCCTCTCCCGGTGATGACTCAAAATGCCTGGAACCACTGTCTGACTCTCTTCTTCATTTCTGCAACATTCGTGGCCTTTCCTCTAACTTTTGCTCTGTTGAGCGAAACCTCTAACCCTCACCTTTTTCTAATTGAGACTCAACTGTCTGAGGCAACTGACAGCAGTCCCTTTTCCATATCCTCCTACTTTCACTATACTCATTTCAAAGCCAAAGGTGGCTGTCGTGTATATATACGCAACAACTTATCTTGCTCTCGTGTTCCTGAACTCGATTCCTCTGAATTCTCTACACTTTGGCTTCGGCTTTCATGTCATTCTCTGACTAAATTTATCTGCGGTGTTTACTTATCTCCTAATTCTACTGATCATCAAAAATTCTTTGACTATCTTGCTTCTGCGATGGAACACATTCTATCCATTTCTCCTTTCTCTGAAATCTCCATTCTACGAAATTTCAATGTTCACCACCACCTTTGGCTCTCCTCTCCTTTCACTGATCCACCTGGTGAACAAGCCTACACCTTTTCTATCCTTAATGACCTAGAGCAGCTTGTACAGCACCCTACCCGTATCCCTGACCGCCTTCGAGAGAGCTCCAACATACTTGACCTCTTCCTTAAAACTAATCCTTCTGCTTACACTGTTAATCTTTTCTCTGCGTTGGGCTCTTCCGATCACAACCTTATCACCTTAACCTGTCCTATCACTCCGGTACAGCCTGCGAACCCAAAGAAACGTCGTCTGTGGCACTTTGGAGCTGTGGATTGGGAGGCCCTCAGAAAGTACTTCTTTGATTTTCCCTGGAAGGATTATTGCTTCCATGGCCGGGAGCCATCTGGATGTGCCTTGCGCATTATGGAAGTTATTCTCTCGGGCATGGAAGCATACATTCCTTTCCCATATCCTTTGACTAATGCACGAAAGCCTTGGTTTAATCACGCTTGTTCTAATGCTGTCCGCAACAAGGAGAGGGCCTATAAAAGGTACCGGAGCCACCCCACCCCTGAATCACATCTTTTATTCGTTTCTGCCTGGAATCATGCTAAGTCTGTTCTTCGCTCTGCTAAAAATAATTTCATCCATACTAAATGCCCTCAACTCTCTAACTCGAATTCTTCCCTCTCCTTCTGGCACCTTTGCCAAAAACCATTCTAACAACTTTACCTTATCAACATTCCCTCCTCTTTTCTAATCTGTCGGCTCTGTAGCTATTTCTTCTATTGATAAAGCAGATCTCTTCACTCAGACTCTCTCCTCCAATTCCACCTTAGACGATTCTAGTGCTGTTCCTCCATCACTTCCCCCCTCTAACTTCCTCATGGCTGACATTAAAATTTCTTTAGCTGATGTATTTTCTGCCATTACAGGCCTCAATACTAATAAGGCATATGGGCCTGTTGGAGTCCGTCCTGTTGTTCTCAAGAACTGTGCTTCTGTGCTTTCACCCTACCTAGGCAAACTCTTTTGCCTTTGTCTATCAAATTGTACCTTTCCTTCTTGCTGGAAGTTTGCTCTCATTCAGCTAGTCCCAAAGAAGGGTGACCATTCCCAGCCCTCTAACTATCGTCCAATTGCTTTAACATCCTGTCTCTCGAAAGTTTTCTAGTCTGTTCTTAACAGAAAAATATTAAAGCGTCTCTCCTATCACAACCTTCTTTCTGATCGTTAGTATGGGTTCCGTCAGGGACGCTCCACTGGCGATCTTCTCACCTACCTTTCAGACCCCTGGTCATCCTCCTTTCAGCACTTTGGCGATAGCTTTGCCTTTGCACTTGGCATCTCAAAGGCTTTCGATCGAGTCTGGCATAAATCTTTAATTTCCAAACTGCCCTCTTACGATTTCTCTCATTCTATCTCTGCCTTCATCTCTAGCTTCCTTTCTGGTCGTTCTATAGCCGCTTTTGTAGATGGGCATCGTTCTTCTCCTAGATCTATTAACAGTGGTGTTCCTCAGGGCTCTGTCCTATCACCAGCTCTCATCCTTTTATTCACCAAAGACCTTCTAAGCTGTACATCTAACCCTATCCACTCATAAGCTGATAACTTCACCCTTCACCTTTCCATTCGATTCCTGCAACGTCCGTCTCAGCAGTTACTTCAACAAACAAGGGATGAGGCTATGGCACACCTAATGTCTAACTTGGCTCGTATCTCTAACTGGGGTAAAAATAATCTTGTTTTTAATGCATCAAAGACTCAGTTTTTGCACCTATCAACCCAAAAAAATCTTTGACAGGTATACCCACTAATGTTTAATAATATTCAGCTTAATGCTGCATCATCATTGAAGATGGTTGGGGTTTTGTTTACTCAGGACTTATCTTGGAAAGATCATATTACATCTCTTGTAAAATCTGCCTCCAAGAGACTGGGTGTGCTAAGCCGACTCCATTCCTTCTTTACCCCTGCATAATTGTTGACTCTATACAGGGGTTTTATCCACCCCTGCATGGAGTTCAACTCTCATGTGTGGGGGGGCTCCCCACATACAGCTCTTCTCAATAGGGTGGAGACAAAGATTTTTGCCTCATTAACTCTCCTTCTCTTACTGGCTCCCTTCAACCTCTGTTTCTTTGCTGCACTGTTGCATCTTTATCTCTTTTCTATCGCTACTTCAATGGTCACTGCTCCTCTGAAATGTCTGAATGCATTCCTCCACCTCTACGACAGGCACGTAGCACCCGTCTAGCAACAAACTCTCATCCGTTTTCTGTCCAACTCTCTAATGCAAGAGTTAACCATTACTCCCAGTCCTTCATTTATCCAACAGGTCAACTCTGGAACTGTCTCCCTCTGTCTGTATTTCCTGCTTCCTATGATCTCCAGTCTTTCAAACTCAGTGTGTCCAGGCATCCCGAAATCATCGGATCTTGAATTTGGCTTCTCTCTTGTATTTTGTTTTTCTCTTTGAAGGAACAGTTTTGTGGGCTCTTGCCTTTGGTTCCTTCTTCCTCACATAAAAAAAAAACAATTGTAACATTGTATGAACTGTTACATAATTGTATTGTTACATAATAACTGTATTGTACATAACTGTAGTGTAATTGTTACATATGTTTTGTAGTTACATAACTGTAGCAAGTGTAACATAATTCTAGTAACACTGTAGTAATACTGGAGTAACATTGTAGTAATACATAAAAGTAACATTGGAAGAATTGTTACATAATTGTATATTTACATAATAATTGTATTGTACATAATTGTATTGTCATCGTTACATATCCTTTGTAGTTACATAATATTAGCATCTGTAACATAATTCTAGTAACACTGTAGTAATATTGTAGGAACATTGTGGTAATACATAACTGTAACACTGTATGAATTGTTACATAACTGTATAGTTACATAATAATTGTATTGTACATAATGGTATTGTAATTGTTACATATCGTTTGTAGTTAATTGTAACAACTGTAACATAATGCAATCGTTTGTCGTTAAATAATTGTAGTAATTTCAGTAATATTGTAGTAACTGCAATCCTGACATCGTTGATCCGGTCATGCTGCGGTCGATAATAGATGATGTGCCTTGCCATTTGCTCGTGGAGAACAATAATTTGCTTTTTTTTTTTTTTTTTTTCACTTATAGAAGGAGTTTATATTGTATTTTGGCATTTATAGTAACACACCTATTTTCATTGTTATGTGATCTTACTGTAATTTTTTCTTTACCTGTTGATTTTCTATAGTTTGTTTTTCTTCGTTTGTCTACGCTTTTTCGTTGTTGTCCAAGGTTGCATGAATGCTGGTTAATTCCCCTGGGACCCTTTTTTTAAGGCTTAGTTTATACTGCACAGATATTACTGAAAATGATATTATATTGCCCCATAATTTGTTATTTTATATAAAAAATATATATACACTATACACAACATTATACTGTATACATTCACTGGTTGTTCATTTGTATTTATCATAGGCAATATATGTGTCAGCACTGTGTGGAAATCTTTGTCTTCACGATTGTGTGGAGGATATTGTTCATTCTTGCTAACGCTATTTGTGTAGGCCATTTTTTTTCCTGGTTTTCCTTGTAACTTAGTTTCTCTGTTTCCACTAGGTAGCTGAATGTAAGAAACACATATCTTATGTAGGTATAAATGGTAACACTCGTTGCTAGTAAATAAATGCTATAATAAATGAATGAATATATGCAGTGTAGAATATTAATTGCTGGTGCAAGTATTTAGTGACTGAATTATGGAGATAACTGAAGTAGGTATGTGTACGTAAGTTGTAACTGTACAGCACGTTTTCTATGTTTGTGCAGATGATGTTGTCTATCACTGTGTATTGTATAAATGAAGTAACTATGTAACTCACTAATTTTGACCGTGGTGTGAATGGTGTCTGTGATCGTCCAGGTGATGAGTTAATTGACATGGCGTTGGATGTCCTTAACTTCTCAGCAAAACGCTGGCAACGTCGATTTCTCACACTCTGGTAGCTGTGGTGAGTAAATGAGTAACGATGAGTAATGTTGAGGAACGATGAGTAAGGTGAGAGGTGAGTGAAGGATCAGGTTTTTGCTGCCGTCGTCACCCCTGCCTGCATTGTGGTGGTGGTGGAGGTGGTGGGTAGGTTGGAGAGAAGGGTGGGGTCAGGTGGGGGGATGATGTTGTGGGTTGTGAGTTAACACTCGCTCTTTGTTTGCTTGTTTGTTTTTCTTTCTCGATGTATTCTCAGTCCTTTTTTCTTGTGATTTACTCGTTGTGGGATGAAGAATGTTGCTACTTGTAGGTGCGTGTATTAGATTATAGAGACGACTCATAGACTTATCACTTGTAGTTGATCGTAGATGGTTGTAGTTTGTTGCTTCGTCATAGAAATTGGAAGACTGTTTGTATCAATATTTTGTTAAACTACTGGCAAAGTGTCGTGTGACCTCTTAACACCTATATCAGCGTGATGATCGGGGAGATGGAGAGGGGGTTGGAGAGAATACTGTCAGGAGCTGGTTGTGAGTTGTTGGTTGTAAGAGGTATTGTTTGTTTTCTATCTTGATAATGTAGACTCAACGGTACACTCGTAAACTCGTAGACTCGTAGACTTGCAGACTCGTAGCCTAAACTCGTAAACTTGTAAACTCATTCTTCTTGCTGTATACTCGTTTGTGGTTACTACTTGATCGTACAATTGTAGTTTCCTGATGGTGTAGAATCAACTGTAGAACTGAAGCTGAAGTTGGTTACAGTCTCGACTGTTTTTTTTAGAAATTCACTGTAGAACTGAAGCTAATCTTGGTTAGAGTCTCGCCTGCTTTTGTAGAAATTCACTGTAGCTTCGTAGATGAGGTTCGTACGTTTGCTGCCACCATCTATTATATATGAGTCTTTGGTCTTGTAATATGTAAGTCCTGAGTTTTGATGAAAGTTACTGTGCTAGTCGAGGAGCAGGAGGAGTTAAAGATGAATACAGGGAGTTGATCTTGATTTATTATCTTCAAAGAAAGTCTAAGTTGAGCAGCGTATATATTACACAGGAATTTAATTTACTAACTAAGTCTCGTCAAACCCCTCTTCTTATTTGCTCTCTCCACTACCTGTCGGTTCCATGGGTAACCCCTTTATGATCTCTGATTCCTACATTCTCGTTTAGCAGGGGTCATGTCTCATGGGCTATACTGTCGTGGAAACTTCTAGAACTCTGCATATCTGAGTGTATGTACTGCTTCTGGTGCACTTCTAGCTTTCCTTCACTTAAGAGTTGCAAGCTCGTTTCCTTTTTGGTTGATTCTCTCTGATACACTTCCAATCTCACACTCTGGCTTGGTGCTTTTATCTATCTATCTATTTATCTTTGAGTTGTATTTTTATAATATGGAGTCCTGACACCATTGGTCAGGATCACCACAATGGCAGTGGAGTGATCTGCTGGGTGTTATTGGGTCTCTGATTTGCTGGTGCAACTCCTCTCTAAGAGATAATAGTGGCCTATGCCCAGAGTCGGACACATAAAAACAAAAAAAAATAATGAATAAATAGTGATGGTGGTGGTGAGTTCCCACCAAGATGATGTTGGCCCTAGGCATGAATGAAGGAATATGGGACACACAGAAAACAGCAAGGATCAGTTATGCAAACAAATTGGAAAATTAAGTTAAAATATGCATTCTACAACAAGATTGTGAACACTTGGAGTGGTCTATCGGATGTTGTTGTCAATGTAGTTACTCTGACTAAGGTAGAAAACTGGATGGTGTGTGAAAAGATAAAGAAGAGAAACTATATTAAAGAACATATATAAAGAACAATTGCCTTGTTCACAAAGTCCACACGACCATAAAATGGACTGGAAGTGATCGAATGTTGTAATTGCAGGCACACTGAGTTTCTGCCAGGAATCGTTTAAGTTTCCTTTTTTATTCACTTCTCTGTGTATGACAGTGAAAATCAGAGTTCAGTGAAGTATATTTTTTTTCGTATATCCTATTCTCGCTAATAATTTGATTTCGTGAGGATATGCAGTCCTGCCCCACACCAAAATAACGGACCACCTGAATTGCACCACCCAATTCCAGCAGCTGTAGCAAAGAGATTCGTCTGAGATTATGAGAGGCATTTTCATTCACGGCGAATCTCGTGATGTTAACGGGACCACTAATATACATGCTATATTACTGACACATACAAGGGAACTGAATATGTTATAACCAAATTGGGACCGGCAAATTCTGTAATGCAATAACTGAATTTTATTTGAGACCTAACGAACTTAATCACCTTTCACGAAAGCCAACAAAACGAAATGTTACCGACAATTCCAATGGATTTTTTATTCCATGGACCAAAAATAAATATACCCAGAGATAATGCCTTTCATTAAAGTTCATTGTGGCCGCAAAATTGGATCCGAAAACTATAAAAATGAGAAATGTGAATGTTGCTACTCTTCCTGCTTTAGTATTCTCAACAGCTTATATCTTTCTTTAGGTCCTCTTCCCTACCAGTAATTCTCTGCAGATTGTTCGATAGTAAAAGCTATGGCACTTGGGCCGTTATGAAAAGTATGGCGCGAGAGGGCATGGCGGTTTCAACAAAAAGGGCGTCAACACCTTCTGCCAGTGAATGTATTTTGCACTTTACTCATGATATTCCCGGAGGATTTTTGGCCTACATTTTTACAGTGAAGAAAAATACAACCTTTAACCAGCCCCAACCCAACCACTTTTCCACCACTGACTCCCCCCAATCCCGACCATTTTTGGAAAAAAATTTTTCTGGCTCAAACCTCAGCTTTTGGTGAGAATCATTGAAAATTCATAGAGAAATCGCTCACCTGAGGTTTAAAATACTCGATACAGGTAGGAGTACCTGCTTACCTTACTGAGTTTTCTAACAGGCTGGCACCAAAGAAAACGAGTTGTATGGGAGGATAACTATTTCACACCACTCATAAACGGTATTTATTTATTTACTTGGTACGAATTTATATGTAGTACGAGAGTATATTGTTTTCAAGCAGTAATATAGGCATTATAAGCATTGTTTCACTCACTAACTCATCACCATACCTGACCTTTTTTTGCCACATTACCTGATCATCATTTCTGACTGTTTCTTCCTCTAATGCTATGTAAAATTTGTCCTCTACATTGTCATTGATTGGGGAATCACTATGGCCCTGAATTTCGTACCGTGGCATGACATGGCTTTACTGGCCAGGTCACTGATAACATGTGAATTGCTGAGACAATGGCGGGCAGGGGGGAGGAGGAGGTCATGCTGGGTAAGGCATTGTCCCTGCCTGGTATCTTGTAGAGGAAGGTGTCACGTGTATATGTACCAAAAATCGCTCGCAAAAATTGAAAATTGTGCAAATTAGGGACCTTGCAATTGATTCACGTTTATGTACGTCGAAGGGATTGGCAGTGACAAAACGTGAGGACGTTAAAGAACGTCGACGGGATTGGCAGTGACAAAACGTGTGGACGTTAAAGAATGTTGACGGGATGCTGCGGGTTAATAACTGTTTACCATGAGAAGTTGTCTTTTGCTGAATATAATTGTCTGTTAATAGTGTCACTGGCGTAGTTACCCCAGTAGTGAATGGGTGAAATAGAAAAAAAAAGTGATAACGTAAGGAGACAGGCAATCCATCAAGAAGATAAATTCTTTTACTTATCAGTTTTACGGGCTCTAAAGGGTAACCCTCGTCCCCAGCTGTGTTTACTTAGCAGTCACTGGACTGATAACACACCAGACGTTTTTTCAGAAATTATGCAGAAAATCCCTCTTGTCCTTGAACTGTGGGTGTAATTTATAGTGTGGGAGGAGATAAAAGAGAGTATTTGCCAATAGAAGCCTAAATAACGTTTGCTCTGTCTTCTTAATGGCATGTCAGTGGTCTTGTGTAATTTGTGTAACATCGCCATTGGCTCCCTTTCATAGCAGGTGCCTCTGTACTTGGTGAGTGGCTGTAAATATTCCATAAGGAAGCCTATGGTTAATTAGCTGAGAGAGGCGGGGTAAGTCTGCCTTATAAGCTCAAGAAAAATGTGAAGAGGCACTCTTTTTCTCATTTTGTATACACATCCCTGTACACTTTTTTGTGTCATTTGTACACACATCCCTGTACACATTTGCTTGTCTCATTTTGTACACACATCCCTGTACACATTTTTGTCTCATTTCTTGTACACACATTTTTGTACACATTTTGTCTCATTTACTGTCACGTTACATTTTTGTCACATTGTGTTGCACTTTTCCCCAACACTACTCAATAAGTGACTTTGATTACAAAACACACTGTTTGTGCATCATTTCTCAGTTTTGGTTCACTTCTCCATTTACATTAGTGTGTGATTTATATCTGGATTATTTCACTGAAGTCTCCACGTTTCCTTGAGCTTTGTGAGTACTTAGCCTCCATTGAGTGTGCTCTGGTTAGGTAAGAAATAACTTGTTTTATATTTGTACTCTGAGGCCTATATGAATCCTCCTCTTGTAAAACGAACCCTGGTTTCTTCTTTGGGTGCGTATGTTCAGTGTACAGTAAAGTTAAGTTAGTTTTCTTGTAAGCTTTGCCTCATCCCTTTTGGTGATTAATTAAGGGCTAAGAGTGCACCATATTATATACCCCGATAACAATTTGGCTACCTCCTGGCCAGGAGAGCTCTGTGACATAATATTGGCAACCTTGGCCGCATACACAGTGCTTACTCTTACCTACTTAACTATAATCAGTAAATATGGCCCTAATGAGTGATAGTGATGTGAAAGCATTTTTGGACTTTAAGCCTTCCCCAACCAGAGTGAAAACACTCATAAAACACGAGCTCATATTGCTTGCCCAGGCCTTACAGTTGAGATTTCCTGCCTCAGTCACTAAGTTACTTGATTTAGTATTGGACACCATGTTTGAGCATAGCGAGTCCTCCATAGCTAGTTCTGAGCCATTTGATATTGCACAAGGTGTTGACCCTGAGCCTTTGGCATCGGAGATACCTGGCCCTATTGATTTTTCTGCTCATGATACTGGTGACAAAGTGCAACTTGAGTTAGCCAAATTAAGCTGAGGGAACTAGAAGTGCAAGCAAAAATGAGAGAACAAGAATGGAATGCTAAAATGAAGGAAATAGAATTACAGGGTCAAATGAGACAAAAGGAAATAGATCACGAATTCAGACTGAAGCACCCTGATAGTTTACTTAGAGCTAGTAGTTCATCTGCCAAGGAATCTTTTGATGTTGCTAGGAATATTCAGCTAATACCTCCCTTTAATGAGCAAGATGTCACTAATATTTCCATATGTTGGAAAAGGTGGCAGGTCGTCTCTCGTGGCCAAAAGAAACTTGGATAGTACTGCTGCAGAGTGTTTTGAAAGGAAAGGCTCAAGAGGCTTATATTTCTTTATCTGTTAATCAAAGTACTAACTATGATTGTTTAAAAGATGCCATTCTCAATGCATATTAACTCGTGCCAGAGGCATATTGGCTTAAATTTAGATCCACCTTTAAACAGAAAGATCAGACTCATGTGGAATATGCTAGAGTACTCACAGACTTATTTGATCAATGGTTGCATTGTAAGAAAGGTGATGATTTCTGTAAACTTAAAGAATTAATGATCTTGGAGAACTTTTTCACTGGTAAGATAGATAGGGATGTGGCTACATACTTAGTGGAGAAAGATTTAGATATCCTAGCTGATGCTGCTGTTGTAGCAGATAACTATAGTATAATTCATAAGCATGAACGTAAGCCTCAGTTATTTTTATTTTTATTTTTTCTTTATGTGACCGACTCTGGGCATAGGCTTCACAGCCTGCTTTCAAGGCCCAGTAGTCCTCCTACGTACCGCACACCCCTACATGTCACCACTTCGGCGCCAACACCCACCGTCCATACTGGATACATGCTAGGGCTGTCTCATACAGAACTGGTGTATTGGTATTAGCGGGGGTATTTTTACGACATGTCGGCGGGCCTTCTGGTAGATTAGTAAAGTCTGATTTTATGAAATTCAAATCCTTAAACTGTTCCCTGCCTCAGCGGGATTTGAACCCGGGTCCGTCAGGACTGCAGGCCAACTCTCTACCGATTGAGCCACCGCCTCCCCCTAAGACCGCAGTTGTTTCACGCAGGGTACCTCCCACAACTGCAGTTCGGGGGTGTTTTGGCTATTTTCACCAAGGGCAAATTGACTGTGTTCTGGCTAAAGAGGAAGAATTTACACACCAGACAAAGCAATCCGCACCCCCGTAGGCCTAATGGTTACCGCACAATCACGCGTGAAAGTTCAAAAAAAGTTTATGATAGTTACCCCTCGAAACAATCAAAAACATGAAAATTTTGATAACCACCTATTTTTCTTACTGAAACAGGTCATTTCAAATTGTTTTGTCACACCAAACATGAAAACAGGTGTATGTAGGTGTGGGGAGATTACTAGACTGTGGGCAGATAAAGTAGGCTGTGGAGAGTAGGCCTATAGGTACAGAGATTGGAAATAACCAGCTTTTAGCATGAAAAGAAAGCACTTCAGTGTGTTCTGTAACATCTACCATGAAAACAGGTGTGTATGTCGGTGTGGGGAGATAACTAGTGTAGGAAGTAGGCCTACATGGTGGTGCTTGGGGAGAAAATTTTTGGCAATAATCAAATTCTCTTGTGGAAACCCTCCATTTCAATGGGATTTGTCATACCAGCCATAAAAACAGGTGTGTATGTAGGTGTGAGGAGATAAAACAAGTGTGGGGAGTAGCCCTACAAGGCCTCATAATCACTCCAAAACTAACACAGATGCATTTAATATTTATAACCATCAAGGGGATCAAAATAAAGTTGAATAATGCTATAAATGCATGCATAAGAAAGGAAAATTATGAAGCAATCATTTGTTTCCGATTTCTCATTTTACTCTCCCAACTTCTCGTTACACATTTATCACACCATTACAATTATCGCTATCATTACACTTCACCGCACTTATCAATACCGTTTCGGCAACAAATTCTCTTCTGGAAACTCTCCATTTCATTGGAATTTATCACACCAGCCATGAAAACAGGTGTGTTTGTATGTGTGGGGAGATGAAACAGGTGCAGGGAGCGGCCCTACAAGGCCTCATAGTCTTTAGAAAACTAACACAGACGGACACTACTCAGAGGTGCTAATCTGGGCAGGTAGGGAGAATGAAAAAAAAAAAAAAAAAGACTTGTCGTATGTAGTACAATATACAGCATTCTCCAACTATGTATGTACAGAAACTGGTAGGTATGAAGTGAGAAATGAACAGAGTGAGGTGTAAAAATTTGGGAAGAAGTAGAAATAACATGAAACAGGTACGTTCATCAGGCCTGACACTTGGGGACCTGTTGGGGGTTGGAAAAGTGGTGAGAGACAAGGAGGGAGAGATGGGGTGGGGTTTGGGGGGGGGCGAGGCTAGCAGGGAGGGAGGAGGGGCAAGAGAGGGTGGGAAGGGATGCAGGTTGCTGTGGGAGGAGAGATGCAGTTGCATGGAGGGGTGGGACAGTGATGGGGGACAAGGAGGGCGTGAGGGAGTGTAATAGAGCGGGGCATGGAGGCGGTCGAGAGGGGGGTGCCCCCCCACCACCCGGGTTGGTCCGATCCCCCCTCACACAACATCAGGGGCGAGTTCTCATTGGCCTGAAGCCATGTACATCATAATTGGGGTAGAGCAAGTGCTCCGCTGTTTTACAGGCCGCATTCAATTGATGCGATTAGACATTTTGGCATAAAACTCAAATCGCATCAATTAATGTGATTAGGACTTAAGAGGTTAAGGGTAGGAGAGTGAACTAACTAGTTTTTATGAACCCTTCTTCTGGTAAAGGCAAGTTAACCCGCCCTGTCCCATCGACGTATGGGTACATTGCAACGATTTGCATTTGCCAGTCCCGGCGATGTACGGGTACGTCGTGCAATTGCAAGGTCCCTAATTTGCACAATTTCAATTTTCGCGCTTGATTTTTCGTACGTATACACGGGACACCTTCCTCTATTCCTCTACAAGATGCCAAGCAGGGACAATGCCTTACACCACATAACCTCCCCCCTCACACCATTGTCTCACCTGTTACCAGTGACCTGGCCAGTAAAGATATTCAGGGCCAGAGTGATTCCCCAATCGATGACAATGTGGAGGACAAACTTTACATAGCATTAGAGGAAGAAACAGTCAGAAATGATGATCAAGTAATGTGGGAAAAAAAGGTCATGAATGGTGATGAGTTAGTGAGTGAAACAATGCTTATAATGCCTATATTACTGTTTGAAAACCAATATACTCTTGTACTACATATAAATTTGTACCAAGTAAATAAATAGTGTTTATGAGTGGATAAAATAGTTACCCTCCCATAGAACTCGTTTTCTATGCCAGCATGTTAGAAACCCAGTCAGGTAAGGAGGAACTCCTACCTGGATTGAGTATTTTAAACCTCAGGTGAGCGATTTCTCTATGAATTTTCGATGTTTCTCATCAAAAGCGAAGGTTTCAGCCATAAAAAATTTTTCCGAAAATACTTTAGGATTGGGGGATGTCGGAGGTGCGGAAAACCTCGGGACGTGACGGGTTAATGTCAAGTGACACTAGTGGGAACACTGCAACCCCACAGCATGTTAGTTCTACGAAAGTAAGTGAGTACAGTGTTGCCAGAGGGTCAAGAAAAAGTGTCAAGTTTTGCCAGTATTGCCAGAAAACGGGGCACTTGGGGGATTGGTGCTGGAAAAAACGAGGGAAAAGTTCCTCTGTAAAACCTATTATTTTGTTAAACTATTGGGGATCTTATGACACCAACAGAGAGCATCCACCCACAGATATTGTTAGCGGTAGTCAGACACAACCTCAGCAGGTGCATATTGTTCATAAGGCCAGAGTGGATCTGTCAGTGGAGGATAGGCAGACTCCTGTAGAGCCATTGTTAGACACTAGTAAGACTTGGGCAGTGCAGCTGTCAGGTTCATGTGAGAGTGGTAATAAGACTCCATCAGAGTGTCCTCCCCCAAGCAGTACTCAAAGTAACTCCTTCCCAGGTCATTTATTTGCTAACTTTATTTCTGAGGGGTTAGTTTCAGTTGATGGAAAAGATGGTAAGGAAGTCACTATACTTAGAGACACAGAAGCTTCACAGTCATTAATGTTGAAGGGGATTGTTGATGTAGCGACCCTAATGAATGTGTCTTGTTGTAGGGTATAGCTGAGTTGGTATCTGTTCCCCTAGTTGAGGTGAAGCTCCAGTCAGTTAGTTACTAGTTCAGTGCATGTGGGTGTGTTGACCAGCTTCCTGTACAATGTGTCACTTTCCTTCTGGGTAATGACTTGGTGGGAGGATAGGTGAGTGCTGTTCCCTGCGTGTCAAAAATTACCCTGAGTGAGAATAGAACTAAAGAGTTGGAAGATACATGTCCTACATTGTTGCCTGCATGTGCTTTAACTACAGCTATGACGGCAAAAGCCAACCATGAGAATGTTGACAGTAATGCCACTGGCAATGCCGATGATGATATTGGGCTTGGTGATACCTTTTTTGTCCAGTTAAATGACTCAAAAGTTGATGATTCTCCCCAGACTGATGCAAGTGCAAAGTTAGCTGATATGCAAAGATCTGATCCAGAGATTGCCACTTTAACCCCTACACCGCGGGCATGTTTACTGATGTTTTGCGTGTGCTGCGGGGTTATTCGAGCTCCGACAGACTCTCAAAAAATATTTGCCAAAAATCAGTTATTAGTCCTAGAATATTAAAATTACATATGCTTATGGCACATACGTTCAGCTTTCTCTTGGAATGTTTGTTGAGCCTTCGTCAGTTACCGTAGGACTTGTGGAGACCTCTGAATTTGGGTAACGAAGTCTCCACTTTACACTTTCCGAAAACCCGTAATATGATTACCACAGCCAGATATTAACACTATAAACACTACTCTATGATTTTCAAGTAGTTTGGGATCCATACTCCAAAAAAAACCCACTGTGAAGGCAATGAAAATTACGAGCGCGTCTGACCGTCGCACTGGCACCAGTTTGCTCCTGGTACTCTGTCATTTATTATTCATAAAACCCCTCACACTTTATATTTCTATTACTATATAACACTTATATATATCTACAGTCTTTATCCATAAGTTTCCTTCAGTAGTATTAGTTTACTGTCACTGTAGGGATTCAATTTCTTTCAGTAAAATACGTAGCATTCACATTCTCGTCCTGTATACTAGCATTGAGAGTGAATGTCACTTTCATGTTCACTCTCATAACTCATAGTATTCAGACATGCTAGAGTGAAACTTTCACTTTCATTACTCCTAGGCTATATACTCGTATTCTTATAATACTACTCATTTACATTTCTATTTACGTTCTCTATTTTATTTACGTTATTTACATTTCCATTTTATGTACACTGTGTTATGCACTGTCACTTGAAGTAACTTATAAAACTATTTTCCATTGTTCACGTATATTTACATTCATTACTTTCACTTGCTGTTTACACATTATTTACAATTCCACTTGCACTGTTTTACTCAATAGAAAGATCGTAGTCACTCTTTTATCAATTGTCAGACCTCTTTTCACACGAGGTTTAGTAGGGGGTAAAGGTCACAGGGCCCTTTGCATGGGGGTGAAAAAGTCCCTGAAGTCAGCAAGAAGAAACAGACGTACCTCTACTTCGGAAGATGAGAGTAAACTGATAAGGGAGGGCCGTGGTAGAGGCCTACTTAGGGGATATTCAGTGCTACCAATGTTAGCTCTTGAAACAGCTATGTATAGCACAAATGACTGGCAGGAAATCTAGACAATACATTATAAATTAGGTAGTTCCAGGTGAATGTAAATATCACTTAGGCTTCTCCCTTCCCTCCTTACATGTATATTTATTACGAAAATAGATTATACAGCATATTTCAAGAGGAAAAAAACAGCGAAAATTAGCAAACGAGTGCACGTGAGGTGTTGTCAGGTGATAATTAGCCAATTCCAGGTGTATGGCACTCTCACTTACCTTATTTCTTTCTTGTATATATTATTTGGTATAAGAATAGGACATAGGGCTTATTTCAATGGATGAAATCAGTAAAAAATTCCAGGGAATATTTACTTAGCTGTAGCACGGCTGGGCAGGCGAGAGGATAGGGTAAGGGTGGGGGGGTAGGGAGGGGAGTCAAGAACGGGGAGAAATGGCTAAATTGTCAACAATGGATGGGAGTACAGATGAGATTAGGAGTGGTGACTAGTGTTGGACATTGGCAGTACTGATAGATGATACAAGCCCCCAATTGGAAGCCCAGGTGAATTCAAAATAACACAGAATCACAAAAGCGACGCCCCGCGGTATGATCCCTTGCTCTCAAGCGTCACGAAAGTGACGCCCCGCTGTTAAGGGGTTAAACAACTGAGCAGTTGAGGAAGATGAATGTTAATCTGAACTGACAGAGTTTTATTATTTAAGGCCCAATAACATGTCAATGAGAAGATGGAGGCCTCCTAGTGTTGCTCATGATAACGAGTGGGAGACTGTACATCAGGTGGTGGTTCCAAGACCCTATAGGCAAAAAATTATGTCCATTGCTCATGACTCTTGCTAAGCAGGTCACTTGGGGGTTAGGAAGACTCTCTCCCGCATCTGGCAGCATTTTTACTGGCCTGGAATCCGTCAAGATGTCTCCCGGTTCTTTAGGTCATGTCACACCTGTCAGCTAGTCGGTGAGAGCAATAAGCCCATCCCTGCAGCTCCTTTGATTCCTCTACCTGTATTTGAGGCCCCATTCACTAGAGTCGTTGTGGGCATTGTTGGCCCTTTGCCTAAAACCTACTCAGGCCACCAGTACATCTCCAGCAAACAATGACCGGCGGACCGCCGTCAGTTTATGAGAGGCTGGGGGAGGCTGAATGCGGGCAGCTATGCCCCCGTTGTGCCTGCGATTGTCCGCTCTGGACTTCAACTTTCAGCAGAGTATGTTAAGTGAAACGTCGATCAAATTTCCATATCTGACGTATCTCAACGTACATATTTTATGGTACTCTGAAAAACAGCTAAAACAAACTGCAATTTCATCAGCATATATATAAAAAAAAGTATTTAAACAATATTGTACATACTTTTTGTGACAAAGGTATTATGTAATTCTATTTGTAAATGATATAAAGTTTTCATAAGATATATATTCATGGGGAAAAGCGAACATCAAATTTGCGTTGTCAGATATTATAAATGAAGGCGCCGGTGCACCGCGCCAGGCGCCGGTGCACCGTGCCAGCCACAACATCAACAACCGATCTTCAAAGCAACGGCCTGGCGGGCTGCAGGAATGCTCGGGATCGACGCTCTCCAAGAAAACTCTCTCTCCTCAACAAAAGGCAAGTAATTCTGATTCTGTTGTAAGTCAAGCTTAACATTTGCTCATTATAGTGACAGATGAGTTTAAAGTAGATGCCAAGACCTGGCAGAACAGTCTTACTGGACAAAAAGGAGGCGACTGAAATCGCGTATGTCAGCACATTTAGAATTCCTTCAGAATTCCTCTGTAAACCAAGATGTTGACTTGTATGAGACTAACCAACAGTTCCCTGAGTCATGTGCTCACAGTTCAGAAAGCCAAGTGTTGCGTGGTGAGCATTATGATGCTGCAGGAACCTCTGATGTAGGTTTTGAGAGAGCCCAAGCTAGTAACACTCGTATAGCCTCACAATCACAAGGTCATTGTCTGGACAGAGATTGTTATTCCTCTCCACTTTCTGATAGCTCTGAAAACAGCGACATTAATGTATATAAAACTGGTACTCATAACAGTGGTGCAGAGCAGTTGTGTACCAAACTTGCAGAATGGGCAGTTAACTATCAGATTCCACAAACTGCATTAAGCAGCCTCCTTTCTCTACTAAGAAATAATTATCCAGACATCCCAATGGATGCCAGAACTTTGCTTAAAACACCAAGCCAAAATAAGGTTAAGGAGATATCTGGAGGCACATACTATCATTTTGGTGTTGAAAAATCTCTTGTAAGAATTTTATCAACAACAGAAAGTATGAATGCCCTGAAAGACAGTGAATCTATTTCATTGCAAGTAAATATTGATGGACTTCCCTTGTTCAAAAGTTCAAACATACAATTCTGGCCAATTCTAGCAAGAATTAATAACCCACTTCAGAGTAGCCCTTTCATTATTGGATTGTTTTGTAGGAATCACAAGCCAGAAAACATTGATGAGTTTTTGAAAGACTTTGTTTCAGAAATGAAAGTGATTGATGAACAAGGGATAGAAATAGAGGGACTTCAAAAGAAGCTGGGAGTTAATATAGCCTGCTTTATTTGTGATGCCCCTGCTAGGTCATTTGTTAAACAAATTAAAGGACACAATTCATATTATGGCTGTGAAAAGTGCAAACAGAAAGGAACTTGGAGAGGAAGAATAGTTTTTCCATCACTTAATGCACCCACACGAACTGATGACGACTTTGATACAATGATCCAAGAAGAGCACCACTGTGCTAGGTCACCATTAATAGATCTTGGAATTAAAATGATTAGCCAGTTTCCATATGATTATATGCATCTAGTTTGTCTTGGGGTTACAAGAAAATTACTTGGGCTTTGGATAAAGGGACCTGTACAAAATAGGTGCAGAGTTGGAAGAAATGTAATAAATAGTATATCAGAAGATTTGCAGAAGTATTGGAGATTTCTACCTTTTGAGTTTACAAGAAAATGTAGATCACTTGCTGAAATAGACAGGTGGAAAGCAACTGAATTCCGACAATTTCTGTTGTACAGTGGACCAGTTGTCTTGAAAAACAAATTGCCTGTAGACAAATATGAAAATTTCTTAGATATCTCTGTTGCAATATATTGCCTGTCAAGCCCCTTTTACAGTACCACACACTGCCAATATGTTCATAAGTTACTCTGCACCTTTGTAAAGGATTTTGGTAAGATATATGGTGAAGAAATGCTAGTTTATGATGTACATGGGCTGTCACACCTAGCTGATGATGTAGCAAATTTTGGTCCACTTGATAATTTCTCAGCCTTTCCCTTTGAAAATTTCTTAGGGAAATTGAAGTCTATGATTAGGAAGCCCAATTCTCCAATTCAGCAAATAATCAGGAGATTGGATGAAGCACAGAATTTTCAGCCAGTTACTCTAAAGAAAACTGAGACTGACAAAAATAATGGTGTTCCAAAGTGTATGTATAAAGATGGACCATTGCCAGAAATTAAAGGTGACTTTTATCAATTCAGAAAGGTCACATATAAGAATATGAAATTCACTCTAACTTGTGGAGATAATTGTATTAAAGTTGGATCAAATGTAGGCTTGATAAGGAACATTTTGACCAGAAAACATTGTAATGAAACACTGGTTCTGTTTGAAGCTTTTATCAGTATATCTAGCTTCTTTCAAAATCCTCTCAGTTCTTCTGACCTAGGTATATACAAGGTGTCAAAACTATCAGGAAGTTGTGATATTGCTCCCATTTCAGAAATACTGACAAAGTATGTAATGCTGCCATATAAAAATAATAAATTTGTGATCATTCCACTGATTCATCAGTATAATACACCATAGTTAAATGCTAAAAAAAAAAAAAAAAAAGTTATTTCATGCATTTTTATACTAGTATAGTGAGATGTTATATATCAAGAGGTTTGCATTTAATTAAAGGACATTAAAGTAAACCGTCAGTATTTTTTGATGAGTTCATTGATATGTTCTGATTTATTAGTCTATCAGAGTACTGTATGCATACTCATCACATACATTGCTACAGTTTGTATAATTATGAAGCACTGTGAGCTGAAGGGAATTGAAGCAAGTGCCACCCCTGGTAAGAGACATACTCATAGTGTGTATAGCACTATCTAATTTTCAAACATACATATATCTCAGCTCTTTAGCTAATTTAAGGCTGATAAGCAAAGTGCATGAAGCAGGACCTAGTTATCTTATGTATTGGATTCTTACAAAATTGGTGATTACATTGTTGTATGCAGTAATCTGGTTCCAGTAACTCTTTGATGTGTAGGGGGAGCACATCAAACTAGATGCTGGTAAAGTTGCATGCATCCTTTCAAATATTTCAGGTATATAAATCATTGCCTAAAATTTCAGGCAATTTAAAGTCCACCACTTTGTTCTAAGTATCATATCTCATGAAGGCACATTCTGCTTGCTGCACAGTGAAAATCTAAAGAAGTCTAAGACATACATATAAATATTGCAATACCAGAATATGCATATTCAATATTAAAGAAATTAATTGTATATGCAAGTAGCATGGTATGTACCGGTATTACAGTACTCTGAGTCTACTGGTCTGTAGGTTTAGGTAATTGAGATTTTATGCAATAATAGTGTTTAATCAGTTCGTTATTATTATTCAAAATTTGTATGTATCATATTTTAGTCCAACTATGTGCTGCTTCTGTGTTTTCTTTGCAGCAGATTGGTGAGATGTTTTACGTGGTGGAATTCAGTGATGCACAAGATGTGGCCGTCATCCCATCAACATGGTTAAAGGGCAGAGATGAAGCAGTTTGGCCAAATTATTTATCCACAACTCGAATAAACAATGCAGTTGTCAGCAAAGAAATACTTAAATCTGAATGGAAGAAATACTCCATAAAGATCATGTATGAATCAGGTAAGTACGCACATATCTGGAACTTTTCTTACCAACACCAGTTCTACTTTAAGCAAATTCCCACTGCTCATTTTAAAAAGAATATATATATAATTATACTCATATTAGGAAAATACTTCAGCCATTATTATGTTTACTTTTGGTTGTGATGTATCTATGTATAATGGCTGCTTGCTCTTTCTCCAAGCTCATTGTCACTTCATGTAGATGAAATGGTAATCTTGACTTCTTTATCTTCATACAGATTCCTATGAGAAGGCAAGAGGGAAACTAAAAGAAGCAGAGTATCATTCAGATCTACATACTGATCTACTTACTGATTTTGACGATGAAGTTGTGAGGCCTCGTCATTCAAAGAGAAAACGAAAGTACGTATTGTAAAATACGAAATGTTTTGATGATGTATATGGATAAGGTGTGGTATGTAACTGATGAAAGGGTTCTTTACATTATGTAGGTCTGACTCTTGGTCATTATCTGCATCAGTTATATGAATTTTCAGGCATCCAAGAAGGTACACAAGCTCTGAAAGCTCTGAAGATGGTTGTAGGACTTCAAAGACTAGAAAATCTGTTGTCACTTCAAGCAGTGACAGTGATGATGACATCAGTAAGAAGACAACAAAAGCAAGACCAGTTCCACCCAAGATGTCTGCACCAAGCCTGACATCAGCAAAATTTACTTCTCCACATGAAACCCCTTCTACATCAAATCAGGTTGAGCCACAGCCTCAGTCTCCCAATGGAAGCTTAATAGGTAAAAGCATTAATGGACTTTGAATTCTGTATGTACACCACTATTGCACAATGTATATTATTTGCTATATTGTTGCCTTTTTTAACTTGATGGCAGGGAAAATCGGCGCTAACAGTTTTTAATAGTATATTCAACCACTTGTTGTTAACTGCATGCTTATGATTTTTGTTTTATGTAATATGATTAGATATACTTATGTGGGTAACATGCATTGCATTTACAGCTTTTGAGACCAGGGTCTTGATGGTGTTGGAGGAGCTCCGCACTATCCTTGAGTCCCTCAATGTGAAAATCAACACACTGCTAAGAAACTCCTTCACTGAAGAGCAGGATCAGGGGATGCTGGAGGGAATACATTTCCCTTTGAATGATAGAAATGATATTGCTTCACTTGAATCCAAGTTGCTTGATCCCAGTGAAGAGAAGAAAGTTGTAAGTAACTTATGTAACGTTAATTATCCTTGCATAGGAAGGAAGGATTTTGATGGGTGAATATGAAGGTGAACAAGCAGTTTTTCTTGAGTTTCTAAATTGAGTGGGATGTAACCTGAGTGTACATATTACTTACTTTAAACCAGTTTATGGTGAGCATAAGAGTGATGACTATTTGTGAATGATTGTGTGTGTTTGATTAGGTGTTAAGATTTTTCTTTACCATTTCAGATTGCACGTTTTTGTGTGATAGGGGGTGCTAACCTCCAAGACACAGTGAGGCGCATTCTTAGGTATGCTGTGACAAACTCCTTGGCTATGCAATACAACTGGTGTGGCAAGGGTGAGAAACAGAGCATAGGCATCCTGAAATTGAAGGACACCATTATCAGTTATTATAGTAGCCAAATATGCTTGAATCTATTTATCTTTTCTATTCTCTTTGATGCTTGAGGGAGCATCCCCCTAGGGGTGGCCACGGCAGAAGAGTCTCCTCCTCTCCTTGTCCATACACTCTCTCCTTGCTTGTTCTAGCCCTCTTCTCCCACCAGCAACTCTCTCACACGTACTCCTTAACCCTATCCACCCACCTTCCAAGTGGCCTTCCTCTAATTCACTTAAATACGAGTACACCTTTTTTACAAACTCAGCAAGCTTCATCCTCTCAACATGGCCAAACCACCTCACCCATTCCACCACCCAAAACTTCACTCCATCTGCACAGGTTCCCATACCACACCTTTCATACACATTCTATTACTCACATCCTCCCACCTTGACACAATTCACATATCTCTCTCAGGTAGCTCATCTCCACAGCACACACTCTCATCTGCTGTGCCGTTCCATGTTCAAGTCTCTGACCCATATGTCAAATGTTGGTAGGAGAATGCTATTCCTCAGACCCCATGGACCTCCCTCTCATAACCCTTGCAAGGGATCCTATAACTCTCCTACCCTTCACAGCCTTCTCATTTATCTCTCCTTCCATTTCACCATGTTTACACAAAAACTGTACCCAAATACTTTAAACTCTTTCACTTCCTCCATTCTCTCGCCTCCTAAAACAATCTTACAACTTGTTACTGATGGTACTCTCACCCTGTAAGGTTTGCTGAAACCACACACCTCTACTTCCTTCCTCTCAAAGACCATTACTTTACTCTTACCAGCATCCACTTTCAGCCCTCTTCTCTTATACACATTACTGAATTCATCCAATACTCTTTGCAGATCCCTTTCACTCTCAACAAGCAATACAGTGTCATCAGCAGAGACATGCGGCCACAGCCCAGTCTACTCTATTCATTTTCAGTCTAGCACCTACATTCCCTATTTTAGCTTTCATTTCCCTCACACAACCATCTATGAAAATATTGAACAACCAATGTGATATCACACATCCCTGTCTTACTTCCACCATTATAGCAAAACTCGCTCAGCTCTCCCTCCACCCTTATACAAGCACTTGCGTTCTTATAAAAGGCCTTAATCCCTTCCAGTAGCCTCTCACCTACACCGTAAATTCTGAGAATATCCCAGAGAACTTTCCTATCAACCCGATCATATGCTTTCTCCAGATCCATGAAAGCTGCAGACAATTTATTACTCTTTCCCAAATACTCTTCTGTAACTTCAGTTACTAATATTTGATACACACAACTTTTACCCTTCCTAAACTTTCCTTGCTCCTCACTTATCTTCCCTTCAGTAACCTCCATCAATTTCCTGTCAAGATTCTTCCATACACTTTTCCTGGCACACTAAGTAAACTTATCCCCCTCTTATTATTACATTCTTGTTTACTACCTTTTTCTTTGTGAAGAGGGACAATAATTGCCTTCCTCCAGTCATCTGGTACTTCTCCCTGTCTCCATGTGAGATCACATATCAAGGACAGCCATTCTACCACTGCTCTCCACCACTTTTTAACATTTCACCAGTTATTCCATCTATACCCGCAGATATATGATACTTTGGCTTGACTATTGCTTTCTCCACCTCCTCTTTATCAATTTCTTTCTGTTTATACACTCGCTTTCTACCTGCTTTCATACCCATACTTCACTTGTAGTCGCCTCAATACTCAAGGAAAATATTTGAGTGCTGTTTCTTTGTTTCTTTCTTGTGACATATCAGTAATATTTACTAGTATATACTGTTATTACTATATAAGCCTTGTTAAGATGGTAGTGCAAAAGTAAAGTGTAGTTCAGGGAACCAAATTCTCATGGTTTCAGAAACTGTGACTATATTTAATGAGGGAGCAAATAAGAACTAATGCAAATAATCTTTTTGACAGAAAGTGTGCGCAAGCATCCAGACTATAGGCATACAACAGCAGCCTCTGTTGAATTCATTATGAAAGAATGGTTCCGCACAGCCAGAGACCGAGATGGAGGGCGACGAAGGAGGGATCGAAGTGCAGACCACTAAAAACAGTATGAACACAGAAATAATACTGAAGCTTTGCCAGGTCACAGCTGTGAGTGTGATGTGTGCAGCACATAACACAGGTATCCTGTTAATAACTGAACTTTGGAAATGTTTGCAATTTCTACTACCTCACCTACACACCTGTGTGAATACTTGAAATACCTCAGTCATTAGTACAAGTAGGCTTTAGTCTATTCCCTTCCTGATTCCTACCCAAGCCAGTAAGAATGTAGTTGATTGGCTCATACACTTTTGCTGGGATGGCTGGTGGTGGATGAGGCTATCTTGTCTCGCTGCTGCAGAGAAAAATGTTCATATTTCTTTACTTAACTTACTTCTTACACACAATAGACACTTCTTTTCTGCATCATTGAATCAAACAATGATTTTTCAACAATAATACTGCATTCAAAACTCGATAGGCTAAAATACAAAGTAATGACGAAGAGTTAAATTCAGAGAACAGTATATAGTGCTTTATTCCACTTTTTAATTATCGAAGGTTTTTGCAGAAATTTCTTAACTAAATTTGGAATTGTGGTCATGATGCATGTCACTGTATGAAAGAGGGAGGGAGAGAGACCACACCGACCAACCGGGCACCTGCCTCTCCTGCCCTTCCTCTCACCCAGATTAACGTGCATAACGACCGCAAAACCTTCATTTTCTCTTCTTATATTGTACTTTACCTAAAATCTGCGAGTACCATCATCTTCAGGAGAGTTTTGGTACAAGAACATGTGTTTTGTTCCGAATTTAGTCACAGAATTTCTGCAAAAACCATTAATAATTAAAAAGTGGTATAAAGCATTATATACCTATTGTTCTCTGACTTCAACTTGTCATCATTGCTTTGTTTTTTAGTCTGTTGGGTTTCTTTTGCTGTGTTTACTGATTCAGTGATGCAAACAATGTGTCTATCTTGTGTCAGAGGTGAGTTAAGTAAAGAAATATGAACATTTTTGTGTGTGGCAGCGAGGCAAGTTAGCCCCATACACCACCACCACCACATCACAGCTGAGTCCATCAGCCAATCAGCAACATTCTCGACCACCACCAACACATCCCAGCACAAGTGCAACAGCCAATCAGTGACGTTCTTACTGCCTTTGGTAGGAATCAGGAACCCAGTTGAAGTGAATAGACTATAGTAGACTGTCATATTACCCTCTACACTATGGTGCTATAAAGTGCTTAATACTAGTATATTGAAAGTATGAGTACACAAAATGGTGGGACCACTACCTTATGGTGCTCTGATCTGCCTGTGACTAGTAGTGCCATATTGAAAGCACTAAAAAGATGTGGTGTGAACATGGCATGAATGTGTCTCTTTAATTACATAGTCATACATGTACAGTTAGTGTAGAACAACAGAAAGCCCTGCCATTATTTTCTTGTGCTAATTTTGCTTCTAACAATAAAAATCTGACAAATGGAACTCTGCAGGTTTTAACTGATGTTTGGATGTGTACAGGTGCTAAAAGTCACCTCTCAGCTCTGAAAGACCAGGTCTCCTTGTAATTACTGCTAAATATCTGAAGGGAAAAGTTTCTGTTTTGATGTCAGACATTATATTAGAAGCATTACCTGCATCATGTTGAGTTACATATATAGATTAATAGATGACGTACCTTGCCCTAGTCAGTACTTTAACTTCAGGAGCCACACAGTTGCTAAGAGTTTGGGAACAAAATTTCCTGTGATTTTTTTTTTTTTTTTTTGCAATTGTATGTTTAAGCTGATTCTGTGGTGATGTGATGTTTAAGAATAATACTAAAATTTCTTGATAGATAGATAGGGAATTTCTAGTCTTCTGTACACAGAAATAATGGACTTAAAACTTCTTAATTTTTTGTCTAAGTTACAAAGCTGTGTCAAGTGTCTGGCAAGAGAGGGCCACCTCCCTTGTAAAGGCAACATGAGCCCTATATACTATAAATAGATCAACAAACTTCTCGACAGTTGAGGTACTTATAATACAGTAGGTTAAGTAGGTTTTGTGTTATCTCAGAATTGTATTTTATTTCATTTACTTCTGTGTTATTCTGGCATCATTAATGTGCACCCCAGTCAAACATGATTCTTTGTGCCACATTATGTATTGTCACAGTATGGTTTGTTACTCTGATGGAAATATTATCAATAGGAATACATATTATATTTTCAAATTCCGTGTATGCAGTTTTTTTTGTATAAATACTCATATTTTTTTTAAAGTTAGGAACACGGCATATATTTACAGTTATACCTTAATATATACAAGTGATGGGTTCACCATTATTATGTACAGCTAAGTTGTGTTTTACTTCCAAGTTATCAAAAACATTGTTGTTGTTTACATGTATTGAGAATGCTATGAATAAATACATATCTTGATATTTCTTGCACATTTTGTTTTAATTCAACCTTTTTAGTGTTTTTGAACCATTCACTTTTTAAGCGGGTTATGGCAGTAATTACCACGTTGGCCCTCCGTAAGCGGCCCTCCGGAGAACCGATGAGCAAGACTGGCAGTGGGCCTACGTCAACAGCCTACGGAGGGCCGCTGGTTTGACATACGTAGGGCCTGTGGAGGGCCGCCCTGTTTTTGTTTGCTGGGTCCTCACAATGTTTGACATGCCCACTAGATATCCTGAAGCCATTCCCTTGAGAAATCAATCAATCAATCATTTCCTGTGGCACCCCACAGGATGCATAGGGCCTCGATGAACTCTCTCCACAAATATTTGTCCCTTGCCATTCCTTCAGGTCCCACCAACTCTCCTCTCCTGCTTCTTTTTTCATTGTTGTCAACCAGGTTTCCCTCGGCCTACCTCTTCTTCCTCTAGCAGTCCACTCTGGCACATCCTGTATTAAACTGCCTTCCTTTTTGTATATGTCCTCCAGCCACTTCCAGCGAGACAGTCTCGCATATTCTTTAACTGGCCCCAGTCTCGTAATATCCCTTACTCTTTCATTTGTAACTCAGTCTTGCCACTTTACCCCAGGAATCCTTCTCAGTATTTTATTCTCAAATCCTAATACTTTCTGATCTGTTGCAATTGTACTGTACCATGACTCATGACCATAAATTAAAATTGGTCTAACCATGGACTTGTAAATTTTCACTTTAGTATGTACCGAAAGCATAGTATTATTCCAAAAGATATCAACATTCCAACAGCTCGCCAAGCCTGTCTAATCCTCTCCTCAATTTCATTGTTTAATGATCCATTAGATGATACAATCGTTCCCAGATATTTAAAGTTTTCTACATTCTTCACCACATTATTCCCAATTACACAATCGATTTGGGTCTTCATGTTCATATTAATAATTTCAGTCTTTCCACAATTTATTACCAATCCCACTTTTTCTCCTTCCTCCATCAGACAATCAAGCACTCTGCATCTCGTAAATCTATTTATCTATCTATATACCTAGGCTGCTTCCCCCATGGAAAGGGAGGTAGCCGAGACAGGACGACACACTCCCCATTTACTCATCCATTCAAACACAGTCATTCGCATCTTAGTCTCAAAGGGGAGAAGGGACAGATCCTCACCGCACCACACCACACATGGGTCAAATGCGCAGTGCAGTCAGTGACATCCACAGCAGGGCCCGACAGCAGAGCTGGTTTACCCCTGCCACATCATAATAGATCCATCCCCTTACTCGCACCTAACCTGACTAGCTAATCAGACTGATCTCGTAAATACTTTCAGAAGTCAGCACTATATCATCAGCATAATCCAAATCCATCAGGTTCTTATTTTCTTTCCAGTTAATTCCTGCACCTGTTCTCCTTACAACCTTTCTCATAACATAATCCATAACCAAAACAAACAGCAAAGGCGAAAGAACTCCTTCTTGAATCACTCGTGACCTAACTTCAAATGGATCACTCAAAGAACCACCCACCATTACCTTACAAAAAGTACCTTCATGCAGGCTTCGAATAATATTTACAAACTTTTCTGTTATACCATAGAAACTCATAATTTTCAACACAGAAATATTTCAGCTAAATTGGTTGTAAAGGAGATGCTGACCTTCTTTACCCGTTTTGGTCTCCCTAGGGAAGTTCAGTCGGATCAAGGCAGTAATTTTAATTTCAAACTGTTCAGACAAACTCTTAAGGAGTTGGAAATCTAACAGATCACTTCCTCAGCTTATCATCTTGAGACACAGGGTGCATTAGAGAGGTATCACCAAACTTTAAAGAGTATGCTCAGAAAACTATGTGTTGATGAAAAGGAATGGGACAAGTGTTTGTCTTTCCTATTTTTTTCTAACCAGAGAGGCACCGAGTGCGTCTTTGGGCTACTTCCCATTTCAGTTAATCTTTGGCCATGAAGTATGATGTCTTCTTAAACTCCTCAAAGAACAATGAGTCAACGATGATGACCAAATTAACTTGCTAGACTGTGTCAAAATTTAAAGAAGGACTGGCCTATAGTATGGAAGTAGCCAGGACACACTTGGAGTCCTCTTGGGAGAAGATGAAGAGGTGGTATGACCAAAGAAAGCTAAGAACAGAGTGTTTCACCCAGACGACCAAGATTTTGTCTTGCTTCCCGTTCATGGTCAGCCTCTGCAGGCAAGTTTTGCAGGCCCTTATGTAGTATAGAAGAGGGTAGGTGAAGTCAATAATGTCATTTTAACCCCAAACCAGAGGAAGGAATGAAGATTGTGCCATATAAATATGTTGAAGGAGTACCACAGGCGAGACATGGACCCCCCTAGTGCTGCATGACTGTCGAGTTGGCGGAGGACGAGGGCTGCCCATTGACTTTGGACCAGATGACCAGTTGGAGAGAAAACCAGGATGCTTGGAGTACACTGACTGATAAACTCTCCCACTTGACTGCAGAGCAGTGTGCAGAGCTTGTTGCCCTTCTCATGAAGTTCCCTGATGTCTTTTGGGACACCCCAGGACGGACAGAAGAGGCACAACACGACGTGGACGCTGGAGGTGCCAGCCCTGTAAAGCAGTCCCCCTACTGGGCTAGTCCTCAGAACCAGACCATCATTCAAGAGGAACTGAACTACATGTTGCAGTTGCAGCAGGGGTTAATCGAGTCCTGTCAAAGTGAGTGGTGCTGTCAGGACTCCTTATTATAAATACAAATCATAACAAAGTATGATGGATAGATAGATAGACAGAGCATCAGACAAGGTGTGGGAACGGGATATTAGCTTGCAACTCGTTAAGTGAACGAATGTTGATCGTGCACCGGAAGCAGTACATACACACAGACATACAGTATTTTAGGAGCTTCCACGACAGTAGAGCACATGTGACACGACCCCTGCTACACAAGAATGTAGGTGACTGAGCTCAGAAGGAGATAGGCCATAGAACCGGCAGGTAGTAGGGAGAAGGAGGTTAGCAAAATGGTTGAGAGAGAGAGAGAGAGAGAGAGAGAGAGAGAGAGAGTGAGACAGCGAGGTAGCTCACGGGACTCTATACTTCACTCCTGTGTGAGAGACTTTGTTAATTTTTCCAAGACAAATAAAAATAGTCCCATACTCATCTTTATCTCCCATGTCATTGCATGACAATGGGAATTAAGATTATCTACTTACAAAACTACTTACGTATAACAACTGCTCATCCACGAGTCTAATATATGTATAACTGATCTACAAAACACACTACAAGAAGCTACAAAGTTCTTGTAAGATATGGCAACACCGAACGTCCGAACCTCGTCTACGAATCTACAGTGAATGTCTACAAAAACAGGAGAGACTCTAACCAAGATTAGCTTCAGTTCTACAGTGAATTCCTACAAAATACAAGCTACAAGTCTGCAAGCCTATGAGCCTTCAAGCCTATGAGCCTACAAGCCTACGAGTCTACAAGCCTACGAGCCTACAAGCCTACGAGTCTACGAGTCTACGAGCCTACGAGTCTACGAGCCTACGAGTCTACAAGCGTACGAGCCTACGAGTCTACGAATGTACAGTTGAGTCTACATTATGAAGATTGAAAACAAACAATACTTCATACAACTAACATCTCACAACTAGCTCCTGACAATTCTCTCCAACCCCCACTCCGTCTCCCTGATCATCACGCTGATGTAGAGGTGAAGAGGTCACATGATGCCTTGCCAGTAGTTTAACAAAATATTGATACAAACAATCTTTCAATTTCTACGACAAAGCAACGAATTACAACCATCTACGATCAACTACAAGTAACAAGTCTACAAGGCATCTCCATAAGTTTCTACATGCACCTACAAGTAGCGACAGTCTTCATCCCACAGCAAGTAAATCACAAGAGAAAAGGATCGAGAATACATCGAGAAAGAAAAATAAAACAAACAAACGAAGAGCGAGACACGGCTCATAACTCGCAACCACCTGACCTCACCTTTGTAGCCAACATTTATATATATGTAACTCTTAATTCTTGTAATGGGTGAGTCTTGAGTTTTGGTTAAAGTTATTTTGGTAATTGAAGAGCAGGAGGAGTTAAAGATGAAAACAGGGAGTTGATCTTGATTTATTATTTTCAGAGAAAGTCTAAGTTGAGCAGCGTATTTATTATACAGAGACTTAATATACTAAGTAAGTCTAGTTAGACCCCTCTTCTTATTTGCTCTCTCTGCTACCTACACCCAACCTCCATCGCTGACGCAGAAGTGCGAGAATGTCAAGACGACGAAGCAAATACGAAGCCCATATTCACAACTAATCTTACTCACTCATCTTCTCTCAAGTTACTCGTTGCTACTCATTTACTAACCACAGCTACCAGTGTGGGAAGTCGACGTCACCATACGTGTTTGTTGAGACAATGCCATGCCTATCAACGTGTGTCTGACACCGCACAACACGTCAATCAACCCGTGAAGGACAACGCTATCACCACGTGCAACACCACTCACACCATTCCCACCACGGTAAAAACTAGTGAGTTACATAGTTACTTCATTTATACAATACACAGTGATAGACAAAAAACTTCTGCACAAACATATAAAACGTGTTGTATGGTTACAACTTAAATACATATACCTACTTCAGTTATGTTCATAATTCAATCATTAAATACTTGCACCAACAATAAATATATATTCGACACTGTATATATTCATTCATCTATTATAGCATTGATGTACTTTCAAAGAGTGTTACCATTTATACCTACATAAAAAACGTGCTTCATACATACAACTATACATTATTACATCCACAAAGCAATACAGAAAATGTACTATCACAGTTACTCAGTGAGCAATTGAAAGAACTGTATTAAACATTTATTAATTAAAGCTACAAAGTGGAAACAGACAAATTAAGTTATAAGGAAAACAGGAAAAAAAAAAAAATGGCCAACACAAATGACGTTATCAAGAATGAACAACATCTTCCACACAATCGTGAAGACAAAGATTTCCACACAGTGCTGACACATATATTGCCCACGACAGGTACAAATGAACAACAAGTCAGTCTATATTGTTAATACCGTATATAGTGTTTATATATTTTTTATATAAAATAACAAAATATGGGGCTATATAATATCATTTTCATTAATATCATTGCAATATAAACTAAACCTTAAAAAAAGGTACCAAGGGAATTACTCAGCAATTATGCAACCTCGACCAACACCGAAAAAGCGTAGACAAACGAAGAAAAACAAACTATAGAAAATTCATAAAAAATATAAAAAATCCAGTAAGATCACATAACAAGCAAAAGAAAATAGGTGTGTTACTACAAATTCCAAAATACCACATAAACTCCTTCTATAAGTGAAACAAAAAGTAAATTAGCATCCTCCACGAGCCAGTGGCATGGCACATCATCACTATCATCGACGCAGCATGAGCGGATTAGTGATGTCATGACTGCAATTATTACAATTATGTAACTACAAACAATTTGTAACAATTATGTAACAACAAACGATTGCATAATGTTACACTTGCTACAATTATGTAACTACAAACGATATGTAACAGTTATGTAACGACAAACGATTGCATTATGTTACACTTGCTACAATTATGTAACTACAAACGATATGTAACAATTATGTAATGACAAACGATTGCATTATGTTACACATACTACAATTATGTAACTACAAACGATATGTAACAATTTATACAATATTACAGTTATGCATTACCACACTATTATGTAACAATTCATACAATATTACAGTTATGCATTATCACAATATTATGTAACAATTCATACAATATTACAGTTATGCATTATCACAATATTATGTAACAATTCATACAATGTTACAATTATGCATTACCACAATATTATGTAACAATTCATACAATGTTACAATTATGCATTATCACAAAATTATGTAACAATTCATACAATATTACAGTTATGCATTACACAATATTATGTAACAATTCATACAATGTTACAATTATGCATTACCACAATATTATGTAACAATTCATACAACGTTACAGTTATGCATTATCACAATGTTACCACAATTTTATGTAACAGTTCATACAATGTTACAGTTATGCATTACTACAATGTTACTACAATATTATGTTATAATTCAAACAATGTTACTATAATTCTGTATTACCTGAATCATCACATTACTAAAGGGATAACTCCATATGTAATGTAATGACCTAGCAGTATTACCATTGCACAATTATATGCGTATGTCTGTTATACATACACATTTTACAATATGTTATACAATCAATTTAACTAATAGTGCATTTATTCACTTGTATACAACTAGTTTAGAATGTAATATTACTAGATCATTGCAATATCATATCTATACAATATTATAATCAATATTATGTATTAAGAGTGAAGAAGAATATTATATATTAATAGATTAGCATATGTCAAAGATGATTGCTGTCGGAGGACCGCCAGCTGTGTGACCGAGCGATGTCAGGACACCATATTATAAATACAAATCATAACAGAAAGCATGATGGATAGATAGATAGATAGATAGACAGAGCACCAGACAAGGTGTGGGAATGGGATATTAGCTTGCAACTCTTTAAGTGAAGGAATGTTGATCATGCACTGGAAGCAGTACATACACACAGACATACAATATTCTAGAAGCTTCCACGACAGTAGAGCACACGTGACACGACCCCTGCTACACGAGAATGTAGGTGTTTGACCTCAGAAGGAGACAGGCCATAGAACCAGCAGGTAGTAGGGAGAAGGAGGCTAGCAACATAGGCGAGAGGGTGGAAAAGAGAGAGAGAGAGAGAGAGAGAGAGAGAGAGAGAGAGAGAGGTAGCTCACGGGACTCTATACTTCACTCGTGTGTGAGAGACTTTGTTAATATTTCCAAGACAAATAAAAATAGTCCCATACTCATCTTTGGTTCTCCTGTCATTGCATGACAATGGGAATTAAGATTATCTATTTACAAAACTACTCACGTATAACAACCACTCGTCCACGAGTCTAATATATGTATAACTGATCTACAAAACACACTACAAGAAGCTACAAAGTTCCTGTAAGAGTGCATCCAAGTCATAGTGGTTCCAAAACCCGATGTGTCACATCACTTTTGTATTGATGATCGTAAAGTCAACTCCCTTACCAAGACTGATACCCACTTCCTAGAGTAGATGATTGTGTGGACGTGATAGGCAGTGCTAAGTTTATCACAAATTTAGATTTGATGCAGGGTTATTGGCAAGTCCCACTCACAGAAAGGGCCCAAGAAAATTCCAGTTTTGTGGTTTGTGGCAATACTTATAAATGTAAGGTCATGCCCTATGGTATGGAGAATGCTTCTGCAATCTTCCAAAGGCTGACGAATGATCTCACCAAGGACTTGGATGATTATGTTACAGTATAGTGATGATGTTATTTTTAGCAACACCTAGGAACAACACTTGAGCCAACCAGATGCCTTGCTGCAGAGACTGTCCTCTGCTAATTTAGTACTTAATTTAACTAAATGTGAAATTGTGAGGGCTCGAGTCCAGTACCTAGGTTATGTGGTCGGTTTAGGCCAAGAAAGTCCACCTGGTGTTAAAGTTCAGGCCATTGTCAAATCCTCCCAACCCAAAAATAAGAGGGAGTTGCAGCGATTCTTGGGTATGATAGGGTACTACATACGTTTTGTCCTGAACTTCGCTGATCTTGTAGCTCCCTTCACTGAGTTGTTAAGAAAAGGAGTCAAGTATGAGTGGAAGCCAGAATGTGAGGAAACCTATTGTAAAGTCAAAGCCATCCTGTCAAGTCACCCAGTGCTACAAGCTCCCAGTTTTGATAAACCCTTTAAATTAGCTGTTGATGCCAGTGGCCTAGGGGCTGGCGCAGTTTTGCTTCAGGATAATTGAGATGCCTGTGTCCTGTTTAAGCAAAAAATTCAATGAGACCCAGAGAAATTAATCAGCTATTGAGAAAGAACTCCTTGCACTCATACTTTCCCTTCAACACTTCTCTGTGTATGTTGGTCCAGGGTCAGGTGATGTAGTGTACACTGATCACCACCCTCTGAAATTTTTGTCCCGATATAATGACAATAATCTTAGATTGACCGACTGGGCCCTATTTTTGCAAGAATACTCCCTTGATGTAAGACATGTAAAAGGTGTCAGTAACGTTTTAGCAGATTACCTGTCCAGAACTTAGATTGTACAGTATCCAGAAATTTCCCCTTGGGAAATTTCTTTTCTCAGGAAGGGAGGTGTCACTGGCGTAGTTACCCCAATAGCAAATGGGTGAAATAGGGAATAAGTGACAACATAAGGAGAGAGGCGAGCCATCAAGAAGATAAATTATTTCTTTATCTGTTTTGCGGGCTATAAGGAGTAACCCTCATCCCCAGCTGCGTTTACTTAGCTGTCACTGGACTGATAACACACCAAATGTTTTTCTCAGAAATTATGCAGAAAATCCCTCTTGTCCTTGAACTGCGGGTGAAATTTATAATGTGGGAGGAGCTAAAAGAGAGTATTTGCCAATAGAAGTCTAAATAACGTTTGCTATGCTTTCTTATTGGCACATCACTGGTCTTGTGTAATTTGTGTAATTTCGCCATTGGCTCCCCTTCATAGCAGGTGCCTCTGTACTTGGTAAGTTGCTATACTGTAGATATTCCATAAGACAGCCAATGGTTAATTCGCTGAGAGAGGCGGAGTAAGTCTGCTTTATAAGCCCAAGGAAAATGTGAAGAGACATTTTTTTGTCTCATTTTGTACACACACATCCCTTTACACATTTTTGTTTCATTTCGTACACACATCCCTGTACACATTTGCTTGTCTCATTTTGTACACACATCCCTGTACACATTTTTGTCTCATTTCTTGTACAGACATTTTTGTACACATTTTGCCTCATTTACTGTCATGTTACACTTTGGCACATTGTGTTGCATTTTTTCTCAACACTACTCAATACTTGACTTTGATTAAAAAACACTATTTGTGCACCATTTCCCAGTTTAGGTTCACTCCTTCATTTACACTAGTGTGTGATTTATATCTGGATTATTTAACTGAAGTCTCCACGTTTTCTCGAGCTTTGTGAGTACTTAACCTCTACTGCATTCTGATTAGGTAAGAAATAACTTGTTTTATATTTGTATTCTGAGGCCTATATGAATCTTCCTTTTGTAAAACGAACCCTGGTTTCTTCTTTGGTTGTGTATGTTATTGTGTACAGTAAAGGTAGTTTTCTTGCAAGCTTTACCTTATTCCTTTTGGTGATTAATTAAGGGCTAAGAGTACACCCACATAACAATAGCAAGAATATCCAGCAAAAATACCTTATCCTCTTCTGGTGGTTTGTTATACGTGCAATATAAATTGTAGTGGTGCTTCAGGTCCTTCAAAACCTACAACCATAAGGCCCTGTACCTAACTTTTTCTGACGATGTTGAGCCCACGGAATTTAAAGTTGGATATCAGTGGTGCAATGGCGAAGTACACAGCATGAAGACTGTTGCGCAGGAGAGGGTGTAGAAGAACCAACTCCATGCCTTTCCTGCCACCTACCACCACAACATGCGTGTCTGCTTTCTTCCACATTCCAGCTTCTTCAAATAGACTGAATGACGGAAACGGTGATATTAGATCTGGCATCTATTAAGGGAATAAGAATGAACATGAAAGAGCAAAAATTGGGATTAATGTGTTATGCAAAAGGAAGGATTATATTATCCGAAAATATATGAATGACAGAGGTCACTTTGTGATGAAGCTCTTTAACTGACACAAAGCAGTTGGTGATGAATTGTATACAGATATTAAAGATAAACAGGAACAGATTCCTGAATCGATGCCAATGATTCTGGAGAGATAGATACCACAGAATCGCCTCTAAAACTTGAGAACCGATTCTCCTATAGCAATTCGGCCAGTAGCTTGAGAGCAGGAGTATTCAAATACTGCCACTGACTCATGTCACGTGTTGCTGGATACGGAGAGTAAGTGGTGAGAAATAGCCAATCATTCAGGTGTGGGCAAGTCCAGCAATTCGGAGTTGGCCTCAGCGGAAGTGCCCCTGCCTTCACACATCAGGTGTGATATAATAATCGATTCCAAAAAGCATAAACATGACTCCCGTTAGTTTATCTTTCAGCTGTAAATGGGACATAGTTAAATGAGAATTATACAATGAAGGTATATTTATAGACGAAAAATACAATTATACACAAATATCATATTTCTGTAAACAATTTTAAAATTACAAGTTTATTATAGCTATGCATTAAATAATTATTTGTGCTTTCAGTCTCCCACAGTGCTATCAGAAATCGCATTCATCGAGTTACTCTGCCTCGTATAACCGACAGTATTTGCTTACTTTGAGGAATCGATTGTGGAATCTACTCCAGCGAATACATTGGTACTGGGTACCGGAACTTTCGATTCTGAAATTATCGTTTGTTGTCCAGCGCTTAACAAATATATTTCGTCTCATAATACAGTGAATAACTGTATGACCCATTTCACTATGCATGCTATTGATTGTTCGTTCCCTTTCGTACTTTATCTTCATGTGTTTCCGGGATCTATTTTACCTCACGAAGAGGTGGGAAAGATCAGCATGGTGCAGAGATTGCAGAAAATTCTTTATGGAAAATATACGTCAAACTGTAAAGTGGACTGGAAAAAAAGCTTTGCAACTTAATTTCCGTATTTAATTTGAACTACGCTCATAATACGAATTTATATCTGTTCCAGGGCATTTGTATGTGACTGCTATCATAATCTGTTGTTAGTCTTTTGATATAGCTTAGTAATAAAGACGGCGAGATAGTAGTTTTAGACCAGGTTAAAGCATAGAGCTGAGTGACAGAAGTAAAGCTAATGTTAGGAAATCCGGTAAGTAAAAACGAGGTGGTTTGCGGACTGGTAGAGGATGATATGAGAATCATATATCACAGGTTTCTACAACATATTTCCCAGGCTTTCAGGTTAAACAGAATAACTTATATAATTCCTTCCATTCTGTACACACATAATACCTGAATGCCTCGTTGGTGTTGTTTGTGTTGGTGTCAAGGACGAAGATGACAGATCGGCAGGTGGTCCATCTGTCCCCCCACACCCAGGCTGGAAGAGCTTCTTGATCCGGGGTTCCATCAAATACCATAACCGCAGGACTTACTTGCCTGGATTAAACATAATATTTTCATAACTATATGTCATCAGTAAGGGTAACTTAATTTTTCAAGCCCTACAGTAGCTGTTTTACACTAGTTAGCTTCAGGGAAATTTATTCATTAGGCAGATCCAAGCCACAGTTAGGGGAAGAGGCGTGTCCACAAAGCATCGAAACTGGTTTTAATTTCATGTGCAAAGAAGTTCTGAGTCATGTGATGCAGCTTTAACTTGCTCTTACACATCTGTGACTATAATTTTCGTACACTCCTTCCGCGGATGTGTGTGTGCTGCCATTTAAGTTACTGTCTTTCCAGTGTGGCATTTGCTATGAAAGAAAGAAGCAACGAGTGTGCACCATATTTGCCAGATATTAGGCAAAACAATTTTTGAAACATGCAAAATGCTGAAAAATAGCTTTTGTTCGTATTGCCATTTCTAAGAAGGGAGAATATTGGCTAAAGCGAGGAACGTCCAGTGGTACCCTTAACAAGCAGAAATTGCAAGACATTTGAAAGGGTGCGTGATTTGGGTCAATCGGACATAAGTATGAAGGTAGAGCATTAGGAGATGAAGCCGAAATTTCATTTCGGTCACATCAAGCAATTTTAACTGATGATTTCGGCACGAGACATTAAAGCTTGTGCCACGACTGCTGACGCCTGAGCACAAAGGGTACCGGCTGATCACATCCACTGAAATGCTTTGTTGTGCAGAATCTGATGCAGACTTTCTCAGGTCAATAATTCCTGGTGATGACTCGTGGATCTCTGTCTCTAGGCCTTCAGTTTGGAAGTCCCCATCATCAAAAAGACCCAAGAAAACTCGTCAAGTTCAGAGGAGATCTAAAATTTTGCTACTGTCATTGATCGAGATGGCAATGTTAACCATTAGCACATTCTAGAGGGTCAGACTGAATAAGTAGTATTAATCATCATCGTCATCATCATCCGGGCCTCCTTTCCCAACCTAGGGCAGGGTGAAGAGTAGCAATGTCCAGACAGCCCAAATTTGCCCAATCCAATGGGTTACGCTTCCATTTACTCATTATTCAAGCTCCCAGAATCCTGGCTCTATCGGATATGCCAACAACATTCACCACATTTTGTAGCTTCATATAAATGTATCCAACAGAGTCAGTCCAGATGCTGCCGCGTTGGTATGGTATGGTATGGTAAAGATTCCCCCTTCGTTCTTGTAGGTGCCGGGCCGTAAGTTAGCCCAGTCAGTGACGTCAGGCGTTAATATGTAAGTGGTAGAGGCAGTCTTAGCAGCCCCTTGGCTGTTTTGTTGATTGAAGTTAAAGTAAAGAGATACACACAAACACACACACATTTATACATATATACATGTACACATATCCATATGTACATACACATACTCATATATACATACAAACACACACACATGTATATATATATATAAAAACACAGGCACACCATAGGCATACACGCTAGGTGGGAGGGGGAGCAGAAAGCACAACTTGAGTTAGAACAGGGAGGGAAGTCGTGGCTACAACATAGGCTGCAGCATATCGGAGGGTAACTGTCGGTCTGGCAGCTGCATGGGTTCAGGGTATATCAGGATTGGGAAAGGGGTATCTTTTCCTGATCCGGGAGGTGGCTGGACATCTGAGGAGGTAGTGCAGGAGGGGGAAGGGGGTGGTTATCTTGCAGTGCTGGCACTCAGAATCAGGGTCTGCATCCTCATCCGCAATCTCAGAAAAACACTTATAACCATGACCAAGGTGGTACAGGCGATTAAGTGTTTTTGTGTCATATCTGGTGTTAATCGGCAGGGACTTATATTGTGTAGCCACAGCATACCATCTGGCAGAGAGGGAACCCAATTGTACATGATGACGGTGATCTGCTTTAGTTAAAGCAGCTGTCTTATGTCTGATGGAGTGTTTGACCTGGCTTAAGCTGGTTGGTATTTCAAGGTCAATATTGGGTCTATCAAGGGCAGTCTTCGCTGTATGGTCAGCCTTTTCATTCCCGACAATGCCGACATGGATTGTAATCCAATTGATGGTGATCGATCCCCCTGCATTGCGGATTGCGATGGCAGTGTTGAAAATGTCATATATAAGTTTAGTGTTGTCATTGTGAGTGTGTCGGTGAAGCGTGCGGATGGCTGAAGCTGAGTCTGTGTGTATGATGGTGGGGGATGTAGGGGCGTGCTCTAGGACGTCAGAGAGGGCAGCAGAGATAGCTGCCAGCTCAGCTTGAAGGGTGGAGGCCCCATCTGTGATGCGCAAGCCATGGAAACGATCCCACCACACAAAGGCTTCTCCGGCCTTTGAAGTCGTAACCGAGCCGTCAGTGTAGTATGTGGCCGAGTCAGGGACTGCAAGGGTGGCGATTCGTCTGAGCCCCTCTTGACGTATCAGTTGGGTGGGGGTTTGGGTCTTGGGTGGAGAGCGGGGCATGATGAGATTTAATAGAGGGGGGGCTCCAAGGAGGCTGAGCCTGGTAGGTGGCTCCATGTGCAGTAGAGACCTGCACGATGTAATCAGCCAGGTTGTATTCATGAATAGGATGCATGGCGCTGTGAACCCAGCTGTGTGACAGTAGGTCAGGGTGGAGATTAACTGCTGCTACGAATTGGGGCAGGAATGGGAGGGGAGAGGCGTTGTGGGCTAACTTGGCTGCGAGACCAGCCACTCTAGCCCCTATGTGGAGGTGTAGTGACTCCAGGTTACACTCCAAGCAGAGGTTGCAAAGGCGTGTCCACTTGGGGGCTCCAGTCATAATCTGCATATCATGGTTTTGGATGACCTCCAGTTTGTCAAGCAACGGAGAGTTGATAGTAGGGAGTGCTGGGGCCACATAGTCAACCAAGGCTCTGATGGTCTGTATATAAAAGAGGCGGAGGACTTTGTAAGTTGCTCCTCTCCCCTTTCCTGCCAAGGACCTCAGTGCATTAAGGCGGAGCTTCGTTTGTTCTCGGAGGTGGTTAACTTCTTGGTTAAATGCAAGTTTGGAGTTGAAGATGACTACGAGGTACTTGTGCATGGTGACGTATTTAATTATGGAATTGCCAAGGTGGAGCTGGTCTGTAGGAGGGTTGATGAGGAAAGGGAGGGCCTTGGTCTTATGGGGGTTGATCTTAAGCTCCAGCTCTGTACATTTTCGGTGGAGTCTCGTCAGGGACCTCTGGGCTTTAGCATGGTAGGGGCTCCCATGGACGATCAAAGTTATATCATCTGCATAACAAGGAGGTGAGCTCTGGGACCTAGGTCCACTTGCAGAAGGCAGTCTAGTAAAATATTGAAGAGCGTGGGGCTGAGAATGCTGCCCTGTGTGATGCCATTCGTGTGCTGGTATTCTGAGGATGTGTGACCCTGGAAGTGTACTGCTGCTCTCTGACGCTGGAGAAAACTTTCCAGCCAGCTTAGGAGGCGACCCTTAACCCCCCTGCTTGCCAGGGCTGCCAGGATGACCTCTGGGCATGCCAGCTCGAAGGCCTTCTCCAGGTCAATAAAGACAGCTAGGCCTCTGCCGCCATGCAACTCAGAGAGGAATGAACTCAAGCACTCAGCCGTCCCCTTACCTCTGGTGTAGGCATAGATGTGGCTGTGAAGGGCTGCCAGGAGCCAGTCAAGCCACTGGAGCACCATCCTCTCGTCAGTCTTGCATAGGCAGCTGAGAAGGGACATGGGCCTGAAGGCTGTGGGGTCAGGTGGTTTGGGGATGGGGTGAATGGTGGCAGTCTTCCACTGCTCTGGGAGTTTACCCAGGGACCATGAATGGTTAAGTATATCTAAGAAGGCAGACATCGCTGTGGCGCCAGCGTGCGTAAGCATGGAATACATGATACCATCTGGGCCTGGGGCAGTGTCAGTGCTGGTTTTGAGTGCGTTATCAAGTTCGTGCATGGTAAACAACTGATCACAGTCCACGGGGGTGGTCTTGCAGGTGTGTATCAGATCTGATCTGGCCTGGTGTAGGGCTTCCAGCTGATGTCTAGTGTCTTCAGAAAGCTGGGTGGGTGAGGTCCGCAGAGCAAATGCAGCAGCCAACCTTTCAGCCTCTCCCTGTGGATTGGGGTAGGGGGGACGAGGTGGGAGGGGGCTAGAGACGCTCCTCAGCTTCTTCCAGATGCTCCCCAGCTTCGAATGAGCTCCTAGGGACCGACACCATTCCAACCACTTTGCTAAAAAGGGAGGCGAAATCCCTGATCATGCACATCTCACAACATTCATCCAGCCAGCTCAATCTCTTGTCAGTTCTCTAGCCTCAACAACTTCCAAAAATGTCTTCCTCACACACTCATCCACCACATCTCTCCACCTTCTCCTCGCCTCCTTCCTCCTTCAGATTCGCTCAGATATACTATACCTTTTTCACCACTCTATTGTTATCCATTCTCTTCACATGACCATACCACCTTAGTACACTCTCTTCGATCCTGGTGTCCACAGACTTCCTCACTCCACATCTTTCACGAATCACATTATTTCGTATCCTATCCACCCTCTGTAATCCACCTACATCCTCAGCAGTCCCGTCTCCACTGCTCTTATTCTTGACTTTTCATTTTCATGCCACACCATTGTCTCACATCCATATGATAAAGTTGGCACTATCACTCCTTCATGCAACCCTCGTGCAGCTGGAACACTCAAGCCTCTGTTGCTTATCAAGGCTTTCATTGCACCAAGACTTTTCTTCCTAGTGTCACTCTACTTTCCACTTCTTTTGCACATTTTCCTCTCTTTTCTATCACTGTACCCAGGTATATGAACTCTCTCACCAATTCCAGTATCTCTCCAATCACTGTAACATCGCACTTGGAGTCACCTTTCTCAATAACCATCACTTTACTCTTTTCTACATTTACTCTCAAGGCACAACGCTCACAGGCCTCAGCAAAACTCTGCACTAGCCTACCAAGTTCTTGTCCGGTACTTGCAAGCAATACTGCATCATCAGCATACAACAAATTTGAGATATTCCATCCATCACCATTCATTACCAGTGCCATCCCACTCTCCATTACTCGTGTTTTTACTTCTCTCATCACCCTCCATATCTATATATTGAACAACCATAGGGATATCACACAGCCTCTTTGCACGCCCACACCAATCTTGAACTATTCACTTAGATGCCCATTAACCCTCACACATGTTTCACTACCATCATAAAAATTCTTGAGGGGTATTACTTACATCTTTCTCTCTCTCTCTCTCTCTCTCTCTCTCTCTCTCTCTCTCTCATCTCATATTATCAGCCATTTGTGTGTCCACTGCAGGATCGGCCTATCCTTATGGAAGTGGGGATGATACAGCCAATATATCTCTACCAAGTGGCTTAGGCTGTCTGGTAGAGATTGTATGTAGGGTAAAAAGTGCTTGTAAGTGTAATTGTAGTGTTGTAGTGGCTTTGGATGTGCGTGTAGTCTGTGAACCAAGTGTAATCAGCCTGCGCAAGCCGACTGGGTGCAAGCATACTTTACAGCATGCGACACTGGTTCAACCACAGCACCCCTTGTGTCAGCCAAAGCAGAACTTGGGCAGAAGAACGTTCCCAAAGTTTATTACCCTGGCGGGGCGCAAACCCTCGTTCTTCAGTGTACGAAAATGCACACTTTACCACTGTACCACAGACTCCTATTATATATCTATATCTATATCTATCTATCTATCTATATATACACACACACACACACATACAGTAATCCCTCAATTATCTGGACTAAATAGAGCCAAAGGCATGTCTGGGCGGTGGCAAAATCCGGATAATGAACACTGTTTCCCTACCACACCCAGATCCTACCTACACCCACCTCTAACATATACCCAACTCATATGTACAGTGCCTATGCTTAATTTGGCAGTGTTTTCCGGTCATTCAGGCATATTTAGACATCAAAACACACACAGGCATATCAAAAGTCCTGGTAAACACCAAGAAAGCCATGCAGAAAAATCACTGAAAACCAGAAAACACCCTATCTATTCACTACTGTATGTACAGTAATCCCTCTTATTTTGGTACAGTTTCCAGGTCATTGTGGCATATTTCGGCATCAAAACATACATAGGAATATCCTTAATAATTTTCAACACCAAGGAAACCATGCAGAAAAAACATTGAAAACCAAAAAACACCCTACCTAAACACTACTATATTTACAGTACCCCTCCTTATTTTGGTAGTTCTTTCAGGTCATTCTGGCATATTTTGGAATTAAAACGTACTGTGAGAAATTTTTGACTTTGTATAAATCGGTATCCTCTGTCGGGGCAACAAGATGTATGTACCCCCTCCACAATATGTCTACCCCAGATGTATATATATCCCCCCCCAATGCATACATGCCCCCACTAAATTTGCTAGGTCAGCATGCTTTCCCACGCCTGAAGACAGCGTTATTGCATCAGTTCTTAGCAGACAGCCGACACGGGCAGACTGTTTTACTGTGAGCTTGTAATAAACTCCTTATCTAGCTGTTTGTACACGGAGTTTCTATCACCAAAGTATTGCAAGTTACATTTGGTAGCAGCGGTGTTTCGAACCATCACATTCTGACCGCCTCCTTGGATTTTTAGTGATACAACAAGATACACGACGACTCGCATCTGCCAGCCTCGCCCCTCCTCCGTGCCTCTATACCTTGGCTGTGCTTTTCGAGTGTACCATTTTTCTCACCAGTGCTCACCTCTCAAACAACCGCACCCATACGCCTTGTTCCTGACTGCACGTGTCACCGTCGCCGATCTATGCACCTGTTGCACCTGTTCCCAGCACCTGTTCCGGACTCATCATAGCTCCTGCCCACATGGTGCCACTTATCACTGTCTGCCCTCTGCCTGCCCACCACCATTCTCTGCATTTGCAACTCACCAGCTCTACACCTGCCTTGCGCCGACATCTGCCTCACCACCCACCACCGGCCTCCGACGTCGCCCGCATCTGGTCTGCATTACGGAGCCTCCTAAGACCGCCACTCCCTGCCGGTGATTCATCGCGGCATCTCTTCTCCTCTCCGCCCAGCTGTCTCTCCACCGCCGCCCCCCCCCGCCCGCCCCGTTGCCCCCCCGCCCCCCCGTCGCCCTGCCCCGCCCCGCCCCGCCCCGCCCCGCCCCGCCCCGCCCCAGCCCAGCTACGCCCAGCCACCCTGCACGTCATCCATCTCGACACTCCCGTTTCTACTGTGTAACTATAGTATATCTTTCCTTTCTCTAGAGATTATCCTCGATTTTCTCTACAGATTGGTTATTGTAAATATTCCATCTCATTTCCATTACCCCGTTTTCATCTTCACCTACGTTATTTATTATCCATCTCATCCTTCGCATTTTATTTAAGCCATTCATCCCCGCACCTTCATTCATATTTTCACACCTAGTGTATTCCGTTCTCTCATTATTATTTATACATTTCCACCTACGTATCCATCTTCATCCTTTCATCTTCCATTGCCGATTAAATGTCATACTTTCCATGTCAACCGCTTACCACCAGCCCTCTCGACCCGGAAACATCACCTGCTCATACCCCGTCTGCCGACTCTAACACAATCACTCATTTACGAAGTGGCAAAGAGTACCACCGCCCTGTCCCTGAGACTCCCGTTTCACTTCCCGCAGAATCACTTACTACCCGTCCTACCCTCGTAAATCCAGATACCTCCTCCTCTACTCCTGCCTCTACACTCCCTTCTTCTTCCTCTACTCCTTCCCCTGTCGTTCCCTCTCCTGCCTCCCTTCATACCCCGTCTTGCTCGCCCTTAACTGCCACTACCTTCTCTCTCTCCCACACCTCTCCTGCCACCACTTCTGCACTTCCAGCCATGGCCAACCCTCCACAGTCTATCTATCTCGACGATGCCAATCGTCCCAAATTTACCAGCCAGGACCCAACTTAGTCTGTCTATGATTTTCTCAGAGAAGTCGAAACCGAAAAAAATAATAGACAAATTACCGAGGAATCGCTCAAAGTAGCTTACGTCCTCGGCCGCTTGCATCAAGGTAAATCAGACATCGGATCCGCGATCCATGCAGGACATTTCAATAGCATTCATACCTTTGCTGATTTTCGTACGGAACTCATCAGCCTTTGTTGCCACCATTCAAATACTGCGTTTCTCATGGGATTCATTAATCTCCTAAACCAACTAGATGAGGACTTGCGCGTCCCAGCGCAATATGCCAAGCTCCACGAAGCTGCCGCCGCCATGAAAGCAACTAGTAGCGAGATGCTCCAATTACTGGTAGGCACGAAATGGTTAGAAGACAAGAATGGCGTTCCAATGCTTTCACTCACCAACTTTGCTGACTTAATTGGTTACCTCAGATTCCTTCACTGGCTTACTCCTAAACAGCGAGAGCTAGCCTTGGAAATCGGTTTCAATCCAGGAGATAAAATTATTCAGGTCACTAAAGCCATTCATGAAAGAACAGGTTCGAACTACACACGTCAGGGCACCACCCAACCCTTGGCCTCCTCAGTCTGTCACACCTCCACTACCTCAAACCAATCTCGCTCCCATCCCACCACACGCGGCAGACCTGCCACACATCGCTCTCCTACCGCAGGTCGTGATCAGTCTAGCGCCAGACGGAACAGACAATCTTCGATTCTTTGCTGGTACTGTGGTCATCCTGGACATCAAGCATCCAGTTGCGACCGTACATACAGACGTCCTCACTCCCAAACCAGACAGCGTACGCCTTCCCGCTCACGTTGTCCACACTGCACATACCACAAATCAAGCACGACTCACACCACTGAGGAATGTCGTTACCTCAACCGCCCACAGTCGGGGGAAGCGCCGCGCCCGTATCGGACCAATATCACGTAGAACCAGACACCCAACTCCCCATCCGCCATGTAGGTCCCATAACATCCTCGGGTTTAGTTATTCTCGGAAGCAGTCATGACATACGAACGTCATTCTTCTTGGACACAGGATCTATAGTAAATCTCATCTCCGAAAATTCCTTACAAATTATTCACCGACTTCACAACCACATCAGTTTCCTAGAACCACCAGACATTCGCCTATGTGGTGTTAACGGCTCAGAGTTTAAGGTTAAGGGAAGAGTCACCCTTGAAGTGAAACTCCACAGAGATTTGCCCCCTATCCTCATTGAATTTCATGTCACTAATGACTTGCAGTATCCTGCAGATGCCCTTATTCGTTTCTCCACCATGGCACGACATTCCATTGCATTATTACCTGCTTGTGGTAGTATAGACATTTCTGGATTCCCGGTTTCCACTATGGAATGTCCCCGTCCTGTTCTTACGATCAAATCAGTCCTTCAATTACCTCTGTCCCTATCACTACCCAAAAGTCCAACCAAGTCCAAACCACCACTATCATCATCTGAGAATACAGAGATCATTCCTTTACTGACTGCGAGCAATTACATAAATTCCTCAATGTCCCCTGATACATCATCTCAGCCCTCGAACATGGCTCTTACATCCTCTCCCGACAACACTATCGCTGACTCAGACATGTCTCAGTTACCTACCTCACACAGTCTGCATGATCTTCTCCAACACGCAGAGACGAAACGTGCAGTAACGAATACGTGCACAATTTTGTTACCGCATGAGTTCACCAAAGTCTCTGTTTGTGTTGCCGGTGCGAAAGAAGGAGTGGATGTACTAACCCTCCCTGAGACGTGTTGTGTGAATGGCTTGACTTATGAGTCAGCGTGGTGTACAGTCTTAGAGGACAGTTTATGCTACCTGTACTTGCTCAATGTCACAAATGCTCCACTAAAACTTAAAAGTGGTGTAAAGATTGGAGACTTCCTAGTATACCCAGCGGCCGTAAAGGTGTGCCAGGATTCCTCAATTCCTACTATTCAGACTGATGATACGCCAATCGGTGTATGTACTATTAACTCTATGGGATCTGCGCCGACGCATTCACCCGATATGCTCTCACATCTCACTTGCACAGATTTCCCAGAAAATACGCCTCAACTCCTCGACCTTCACACCTCGTACAGAAACTTGGTTGCCTTACCCGGTGAACCGATGGGTAGAACAGACCTTGTCAAACATACGATTGAACTACTCCCAGGAACTCAGCCGATTTACATACCAGCGTATCGATTGCCTCACAGCCAGAGAAAGCAAACAGATCAAATGGTACAGAACATGTTAGACCAGGACATTATTGAACCCTCCGTCAGTCCATGGAATAGCCCACTTTTCTTAGTACCAAAGAAGGACGGCAACTTTAGACCAGTAGTCGACTATCGTAAAGTCAATTCTGTCACCGTTCCAGACGGTTTCCCGTTACCTGTCCTCACTGATTTGCTAGAATCCCTTGGTGACAATAACGTAGTCTTTTCATCTTTAGACCTCCTCAGCGGGTACTGGCAGGTCGAAATGGAAGAGTCCTCTCGCCCAGTTACAGCCTTTAGCACCCCTTCCGGACATTTTCAGTTTAAGAGACTCCCTTTTGGTCTGAGAAATGCTCCTTCCGTGTTCATGCGACTTATCCATTCAGTCTTCAGCGGTATGATGGGACACTCTCTTTTTGCTTACCTAGATGATATCATTGTTGTGAGTAAATCCATCCCTGATCATTTTACCAAACTCCAGCAAGTCTTTGAATGCCTCCAGCTCGCAGGCCTGATTTTCAATCTCAGTAAATGTGACTTCCTGCGAAAGAAAATCAAATTCCTAGGCCATGTCGTAGATGCACAAGGCATTCATACTAATGAGGATAAAACTAAGGCGATCATTAACTTCCCAGAACCTACCACTACCGACGCTGTACGAAGTTTCCTGGGCCTCAGTGGCTATTATCGTCGCTTTATCTGGGATTACTCGAAGATCGCCGCTCCTCTGACCCACTTACTCAAGCAGAATGTGCCCTTTGTTTGGACTAATGACCAGTCACAGGCTTTCCAAAAGCTAAAGACAGCTCTTGTAAATGCCCCTATTCTATCGTTCCCTGATTATACCACACCCTTCCTTCTCTGCACAGACACCTCAGGCACTGGACTTGGTGCCGTTTTGATGCAACTCGATGAAGCATCAAGGAAGCGCGTAATAGCGTATGCTAGTCGCACCCTTACAACCGCTGAACGTAACTACAGTGTCACAGATCTCGAAGCGCTTGTGGTAATCTGGTCCTTGAAACATTTCAGAGATATAGTCTATGGTTATCCAGTGCATATCCAAACAGACCACCTTCCACTATGTGATTTGTTCAATAATCTCAACCTAACAGGTAGACTAGCTAGATGGTCTATCATCATCCAGGACTTTAATCCCACTTTTCAATATGTACCAGGCAAGTTGAATGTAGTCGCAGACGCACTCTCATGTCACGTAGCAGCAGCTATAACATCACTGCAGCTTGAAGTAACTGAAAACACTACACTAACGTCAGAAGTTGTTTGAAACTTTCAACGCCAAGACCCCATGTGGTCCAAAGTCATTTATTTCCTAGAATCTGGCGATGCCTCAACCTTACCCACTCTGCCAGTCTCACTAGATGAGTTCATGCTAGATGATGATCTCTTGTACAGGAAAACACTGCTAACAGGCAAAGATATGCCCAATCGCGAAGCACGCCAACTTGTTGTCCCCACTGCCCTGATACCAAAGGTTCTTCATATTGTTCATAATACTCCTCAAGCTTCCCATCCAGGTAAAGACTGATGCTTGCGCCAAGCACGTCTCAAATACTATTGGCCAACCATGCGCCGCGATATCAATGCCCACTGTGACTCTTGCCTCTCCTGCCACCGCCACAAAGGATCAACCGGCTTACCAGCACCTCTCTTACAATACCCAATCCCATCACGACCATGGGAAACTGTCTCAATCGATCTCTTAAAACTACCTCTCACAGAATCTGGCGCTGAGTACTTGTTCGTAGCGGTCGACCACTTCTCCCGCTACTGTGTCCTCGTACCCCTCTCCGACAAGACCGCGAAGAGCGTTGCCCGTGCCTTTGTAGATCACGTAATTTGCCCATTCAGTACCCCTCATACCATTCTTACTGACAACGGTACAGAATTCAACAATAGCCTTCTAGATGAGATCTGTCGCCACTTTCATATCAGTAAGTGCAATGTCGTGCCTAACCATCCGGCTTCCAATGGCCTTGTAGAACGCCACAACCGAAAAATCTTAGAGTGCCTCAGACATCTAGGCTCCCATAGTTCGTCCTGGGATGACTGGATTCCCCAAGTGGCATCCTCCATCAATACTTCCATCAATGCATCCATTGCTGAATCTCCCTTCTTCGTCCTCTTTGGCTTTGACAAGGACCTCCCATACTCTCTCTTATCCTCAAAGCCAGAACCCATCTACAACATGGATGATTATGTTAAACTAAAGTTGGCCAACTTCCAGACAATCCACCAGTATGTCCAATCCACTTTGGTTTCCTCTCAGGAGGACATGCTGCAGCGCCAACATAAGTCCGCCTCTCCTATCACTATCAATGTAGGCGATCTTGTCTTTGCTCATTCCCATACGCGTTCCTCCAAGTTGGATGACAAATTTACAGGGCCCCACCGAGTCCTCACTCAACAAGGCAACAAATTTCACCTCCAGGACCTGTCCACTAAGGACACCAGATGGGTCCACACCAATGACTTAAAGCGAGCACCCCGTGGCCTCGTGTTGGAAGAGTCACTTACACAACCTCCTGCCCCCTCTTCCCCTCCTCCCATCCCTCAGTCTACCTTGTCTCCACCTATCCCTCAGTCTACCTTGTCTCCACCTATCCCTCAGTCTACCTTGTCTCCACCTATCCCTCAGTCTCCTTCCTCTCCATCTCCACCTGCTCATTCATCAATCAATCAATATCGGTCCAAACTGCGCTCTGCCCATCAACCTCTTCACGACCTCCTCCATTAACCCTACCCTGATTTTCTAGGTACGATGTTAGCGCTCTCCCTGCTGGCAGTGCTGACCCTCCTGGGGTCTGGGTCAGGTCAGGACGATGGTGGAGTACGTCCCGGGGCCTTGGTCGGCTCAGGAGGCGAGGTCTCCTTGCGCTACGATCTTGCGCCCCTGGCCGACGTAGCCATTGCCCTACCTGCCTACGCGCACCAGCTCCACGGAATCAGGAACCATCTCACGGCCCTCATGGGGACACACAACCCGAATGATTATCTCTATAACCTTTTCCTCCCACTCTCCTGGCAGTTGCAATGCATGAGTAACAGATTCACTGAGCTCATTGACACATTTTCTTCTTCTACCTCAAACTCAACATGGATAATCTCCAACTGGCCGTTGACTCTCTCCTGTCTCAGGTCTCTACCTTGGTTCGTATCCTGGTCGATGCTATCAATGGACGTGTCACTGCCGACTTAGTACCTGTCTCAGCTCTCCGTTCTGTCCTGGAATGGGCTCACTCCACCTTCGGTCTCTCCCCAGTCCTCCCTTACTCCTCCCTTGAATATTATTTTCCTGTTCTCGAAGCCACTCTTCTCAATACATACGTCGTCGTCCATATTCCTCTCCGTTCTGCCATAACCTTTAACCTTTTCCACATCATTCCCTTCCCTTTCCGCCTCAACAACTCCTTGTTACAGGTCTCTGTTCCTTCAGAATATTTCCTCCTCTCCCATGATCCTCTTTCCGTTGCCTTCCTTTCTTCCACAGACCTCCAGCAATGTTCCTCCCTTACTCCGACCTCTCGTCTCTGTGCTGCCCACCTTTTCGCTATCTTCCCTAGCAGTGCTACACCCTGTGAGTCTGCTTTAGTTCGCAACCATTCCATCTACTCGGCCTGTTCTTTTGTCCCAGCTCCTGACCTCCCGGTCCACCATGCTCACCTCAACCATGTCCAGTACTTCTTATTTGCTGTTCCCATCTCTGTCACAATCATGTGTCCTGGTTCTTCCGTTCGCTTCGTCCCCGCCAGTGGTCTCTACAAAGCACCTGACTATTGTACCGTCAAATCAGAGTCCATCATCACTTATGCCACTCGCTATCACCAAGCTGTTCGTAAACACTCCTATGACATCTTTCAACCAATCGACATGCCTTCAACCCTCCCTTCTGCCAACATTACCATCACCTCCCCTCACTTGCGCATGCTCACCTTCCTTAATGACAGTGATTTCATTATGGATCAATTTTCTCTGGCCTTCAGCCGTTCATAGGTTCATCCAACAGTTGTGTTTCCCCCTGTGGTTATCGCTTTCATAGGTTTTCTACTCATCATCTGTGCAGTGCATTGTTGTGTCAGAAAAATGGAACGTCGACTCCAGGAAATCAGAGTCGCTACAGGTATAGTACGCCCTACACACGACGTAGAAACTCCCCGTACTTAGTGCCCTCGCATTCCGTGACTACCATTGCCATCTAACACTTACCCAAACTGTGAACAGCACTCTGCCTACTAGAAAATGATGGTATTTCTTTCATGCATTACTCAGTGACAGTGTATCCTACAGAAAATCCACAAAAAAAAAAAAAAAAAAATGAAGGAAGAACAACACTAGAACTCTCATATCTCCTCCTTGTTTATCATGTATCAAACTATTATTGTGCAATTCCCATTATGTTTATATATATACCTTCGACCCTTACTGGATTTGTACCTATTATTCCTTGTATATCTTATATGTCTATATCCTTCTAATTCCCTCCCCTCAACATGGCCATGTCCCCCCCTCCTGCCCCTGTATCATACTTAAACCTTGTACGAACCTCCCCGGTCCTGCCTTACTACTATAATCACCCACCATTTAACTCCTGGTGTCAGGAGACACCATCTCAGCTACCCGGGGGAGTAGTGTACCCCCTCCACAATATGTCTACCCCCGATGTATATATGTCCCCCCCCAATGCATACATGCCCCCACTAAATTTGCTAGGTCAGCATGCTTTCCCACGCCTGAAGACGGCGTTATTGCATCAGTTCTTAGCAGACAGCCGACACGGGCAGACTGTTTTACTGTGAGCTTGTAATAAACTCCTTATCTAACTGTTTGTACACGGAGTTTCTATCACCAAAGTATTGCAAGTTACATGTACGAAATTTCTAGTGTTTTCTAGTAAACAACTCGTAGGTCCTTACTCGTCTTTAAGATTGTCCTTAAGTTATTTCAAAGAAGTCTCATAGGGTTAGGTGAACCATGACTTACACCTTAACTCACCTAACTATTACTCTTCTATCTCGTAGCTAATCCCCCCTTGAATTGGCCAATTCGTAATGGTTACTTAGATAGGGTGTGTCGGACAACAAATGATGATGAGCCTGCTTTTTTATTGATTGCTTGGGCTGTCAAGCGCCCTTGAGATGCGTGTGTAGAAACGTGCTAGCTCGATGATGTCTAGGAGCAGAGAGATACAAATGGCTGGGTTCTTCTCCCTCATTGGATTTGAAGGTGCCAACTATTAACCCCTTAACTGCGGGGCATCACTTTTGTGACGCTTGGGAGCAAGGGATCATACCGCGGTGCATCACTTTTATGATTCTGTGTTATTTTGAATTCGCCCGGGCTTTCAAGTGGTGGCTTGTATAATCTATCAGCACTGCCAATATCTAACACCATTCAGCACTCCTAATCTCATCTGTTTTCCCATCCATTGTTGACAATTTAGTCATTTCTCCCCATTCTTGACTCCCCTCCCTACCTCCCCTCCATTACCCTCTCCTCTCGCCTGCCCAGCCGTGCTATGCTAAGTAAATCTTCCCTGGAATTTTCCACTGATTTCATCCATTGAAATAAGCCCTATGCCCTATCCTTATACCAAATAGTATAAAAAAAAAAAAAATAATGTAAGTGATAGTGCCATACACCTGGAATTGGCTAATTATCACCTGACAACACCTCACATGCACTTGTTTGCTAATTTTCGCTGTTTATTTCCCCTTGAAATATGCCGTATAATCTATTCTCGTAATAAAAATATATATAACAAAGAAAGGGAGAAGCCTAAGTAATATTTACATTCACCTAGAACTACCTAATTTATTATGTATTGTCTAGATTTCCTGCCAATCATTTCATAGCCTATATATTAGCAGCTGTCACCAGGCTTACATCGGCAGCATTGCACTCCCCCTAGGCAGGCCACCACACTGTATTCTATGCCAAGTAAATCTTCCCTGGAATTTTCCACTGATTTCATCCATTGAATAAAGCCCTATGCCCTATTCTTATACCAAATAATATAAAAAAAAAAAAAATAAGGTAAGTGATAGTGCCATACACCTGGAATTGGCTAAGTATCACAACACCTCACGTGCACTCGTTCGCTAATTTTCCCTGTTTATTTCCCCTTGAAATATGCCGTATAATCTATTCTTGTAATAAAAATATATATATGAAAGGAAGGGAGAAGTTCTAAATGATATTTACATTCACCTGGAACTACCTAATTTATTATGTATTGTCTAGATTTCCTGCCAATCATTTCATAGCTTATATATTAGCAGCTGTCACCAGGCTTACATTGGCAGCATTGCACTCCCCCTAGGCAGGCCACCACACTGTATTCAGTTTACTGTCGTCTTTCAAGGTGAAAGCACGTCGGATTTGCGCCTGTCCAATTCCGCCGCTTTTTAGCTCCATGCAAAGGGCCCTGTGACCTCTACCCCCTACTAAACCTTGTGTGGAAAGGGGTAAAGGGCTAAGTGACTGCTGTGGAACGTGAAATGGCTAATTTGTCAATGAAAATGATAAGACAGTGACTACGATCTTTCTAGTGAGTAAAACAGTGCAAGTGGAAATGTAAATAATGTGTAAATAATGTGTAAACAGCAAGTGAAAGCAATGAATGTAAATGTAAGTGAACAGTGGAAAATAGTTTTATAAGTTACTGCAAGTGACAGTGCATAACACAGTGTAAATAAAATAGAAATGTAAGTAATGTAAATAAAATAGAGAATGTAAATAGAAATAGAAATGAGTAGTAATATAAGAATACGAGTATATATACTAGGAGTAATGAAAGTGAATGGTTGGCGAGTAGAGGTAGGGGAGAAGATGAGAGAGAGAAGAGAGAGGTATATGTGAGCAGGAGAAGGGAGGTTAAGAGACTGGTGAAGGAAAGTAAGAGAAGAAAGTGGATGAAGAGTTTGGGAGGAATCTGAGTGTGAAATGGAGGGAGAGTAAGAAATTGTTTTGGAAGGAGGTCAAGAAAGTAAGGCAGTGTGAAAGGGGAAGTAATAGGGGAGTGAAAGATAGGAATAATAGATTGTTGGTGGAGAAGAGAGAGAAATTGAGGAAATGGAAGGAGCACTTTGAGGATTTGTTGAATGTAGAGAGTGAGAGCAGTGTGAGTATAAGTGGTTGGGGAATGGCTGAGAGAAGAAGAGATGAGAGGAGGGAGGGAGAGATCAGTAGGGCGGAAGTAGTGGAAGCGATGAAGAAGATTAAGCTGGGAAAGGCCCCTGGAATTGATGGAGTGTGTAGTGAAATGCTTAGGTATGGGGGTGAGATTGTTGTGGAGTGGATATGGAAGTTGTGTAGATTGGCTTGGGAAGAGGGAAGGGTTCCAGAGGACTGGAAATCAGGTATAATTGTTCCTCTGTACAAAGGACAAGGGGAGAGAGAAGTATGTGGTAACCATAGCGGTATTTGCCTTCTTATTGTGACTGGTAAAATATATGGTAGAATACTCATTGATAGGGTGAGGCATATGACAGAGGAGCTAGTTGGAGAAGAACAAGGGGGATTTAGGAAGGGAAAAGGGTGTGTAGATCAGATATTTGTTCTAAGATGTTTAGTGGAGAAGTATCTAGAGAAGGGAAGGAAAGTGTATGCTGCCTTCATGGACTTGGAGAAAGCTTATGACAGAATAGATAGGCAAGGTATGTGGAAGGTATTAAGAATATATGGAGTGGAGGGGAAATTGTTGAGTGCTGTGAAGAGTATGTACGAGGGAGCTAGGGCTACGGTGCGAGTGGATGGTGAGCTGAGTGAGTTCTTTGATCTCAATGTGGGACTGAAACAGGGGTGTGTGATGTCTCCATGGCTGTTTAATATGGATGGGGTTGTAAAGGAGGTGCAAGGTAGGGCAGTGGATGTGGGGCTGGCCCTAATGAATGAGAGTGAGATTTGGAAGCTTCCTGTGTTGCTGTTTGCTGATGATACAGTATTGTTGAGTGAAGATGAATGGGAGTTGCAAGGTTTGGTGAATGAATTTGGGACAGTGTGTAGGAGGAGGAAGCTGAAAGTTAATGTAAACAGAAGTAAAGTTATGGTGTTTGAGAGGAATGAAGTCACAGAGTGTGCAGTGAGGTTGGATGGTGAGGATATGGAGAATGTGAGTGCATTCAAGTACTTGGGTAGTGTGATGAGTAAGGATGGAACTTTGGGGGATGAAGTATGTGAAAGGGTACAGCAGGGAAGGAAGGTTGTTGGTACACTGAAAGCAATGATGAGAAATAGGGAGGTGAGTATGGAAGTTAAGAAGTCACTGCATGATGGTATTGTGATCCCTACCCTGACGTATGGAAGCGAGGCGTGGACCTTGCAAGAGGGGAACAAGTCAAGAGTGAGAGCAGTGGAAATGAGTTACTTGAGAGGAGCATGTGGAGTGACGTGGAGGGACAGGTTGACGAATGAAGAAGTGAAGGAACGTTGTGGGGTAGATGTGGATGTGGTTGAGAAGATTAGGAGAAATACACTGAGGTGGTTTGGACATGTGGAGAGAATGGAGAATGCAAGACTAAGAGGGTGTATGTAGGTGAGGTGGAGGGAGGGACAGGGAGGGGTAGACCGAGGATGAGGTGGAGGGATGAAGTTGAGAGGTATATGAGGGAGGGGGGGGTGAGTTGGGGGGAGGGTAGTCAAATGGTGGGTGACAGAGTGACTTGGAGGCGTTTTGTCTGTGGCCACCCTTTGCGGGATTAGGGCGTCGGGCTATAGATAGATAGATAGATAGAATGAAAGAGAAAGTTTCACTGTAGCATGTATGAATACTATGAGTTATGAAAGTGAAGGTGAAAATGACAGATTCACTCTCAATGCTAGTATACAGGATAAGAAAGTGAATGCTACGTATTTTACTGAAAGAGAAATTGAATGCCTACAGTGACAATAAACTACTATTACTGAAGGAAACTTATGGATAAAGACTGTAGATATATATAAGTGTTATATAGTAATAGAAATATAAAGTGTGAGTGTTTTTATGAACAATAAATGACAGAACACCAGCGGCAAATGATCGCAAATGGGAAGGTCATACGCGCTCGTAATTAACATTGTTTTCACAGTGTTTTTTTTTTTTTTTTGGAGTATGGATTCCAAACTATTTGAGAATCATAGAATAGTGTTTCTAGTGATAATATCGGGCTGTGGTAATCATATTATGGGTTGTCGGGAAGTGTAAAGTGGAGACTTCGTTACTCAAATTTAGAGAGGTCTCCACAAGTCCTACGGTACTCGACGAAGGCTCAACAAACATCCCAGGAGAAAGCTGAAGGTATGTGCCATAGGCATATATAATTTTAATATTCAAGGACTAATAACTGATTTTTGGCAAATATTTTTAGAGAGTCTGTCGGAGCCCGAATATGCCCTTGGGACACGCAAGTCAAAGCAAAACAAGCCCGCAGTTTAGGGGTTAATTACAATGCTACATACAGTTAGCTTACATCATGATATATACAGGACGAATCTAACTATTTAATCTTAGTTTAATTAAACTGAAGCCAAACCAAATATTCCCTTCACCTATGTAAATATGTTAAACCTACATCTGCTTTTATGTGAGGCATCTCATCCTCTAGTCACGTCATCTAACGCACAGATACAGTTTAGGTCGAGGGAACTTTCCAAATAATTACATGTACTTACATTTTAGTTGTCCACGAGGGTTAAATGCATCAGGATTGAATTTACCAATAATATGAATTATTAAAGAGAGCATAATTTCTGGGTTGTAAAAACCACTTGAATAGTTGTTAACGATCTCAGGTTTTCCTCTGCTTTCTAACTAAGGACGACTATTTTAAAAACTAGAGAGCGCATCTCTGAGGGAAAATATTTCCCACAGTTTTGGAGCCAGGCCAAAAATGATATGCTGTATCATATAATATGACCCTTAGCCAGGAGTTCCCTCCTTAGTTATCGAGAACCCTGTGCTGCGGCCCTTCTAGGTTGTGCATCCTGACCCGTTTGATCTCCACCATCCCCTGTATCTGGGATAGCCACTAACTCAAGGGGTAACAGTTTATCAATAGGTTTTATGCTGGTATGTCCCCTACATTTTATTTATACGAGTCTCGGCACCCCCTCTGAATCTGGGTGCATGGAGATCACCTTAGCTAATGGCCACTGGGATCTTGGTAGTTCTGTTTTCACTAAGACCACATCTCCTATATTTATAACAGACTTATGCTGGCAGCCTGAGCACCATAACATCTTTCTTGTAGGTTCAAAAGATATTCTTTTCTCCAATGTCTATTCCAAGTATCCAATACCCTTTTCAGGCGTTGATATCCCTCCCGCAGATGTTGTCCTAAATCATTATTTTTAATGATAGGATTATCTACTTCTTCTTGAATATCCACACAAGGCACCGGATGGAGCTTTCTGCCATATAACATATCAGCCGGTGTCAAGGCCTCAATCGAAACGCTAGTGTCATCTAAATAAGTTAGGGATATATTATTAATCCTATTTTCAATTTCAGTTGTCACTGTTCTTAAATCCTCTCCTGTGATTTTAGTTCTGTGTAATGTTTTCCTTAGGCAGTTCTTGGCAATACCAATCATTCGTTTGGTAAGTCCATTTTGCCATGGTGCTCTTGGAGCTATGAACTGCCAGGTATAATTTCGTATTCCCAGTGCCAACTTAACCTTTGGTTCATTGATTATGTTCAACAATAAAGGTGCTGGTCCAACGAAATTAGTTCCGTTGTCACTTATTAATTTGTAAGAACAAGCCCTTCTAGTGGCAATTCTTCAAAAGACATTCAGGAATATCTCTGAGTTCAGATCTTCCGCCATTTTGGTCCAAAGACTGCAGCCCACCTGCATGGAGAGTCAATTCGTGGGCTTCCTTTACAATTAACTTTACAAAGTATCCACTCATGGGTAATAATATGGGATGTCTAGTATGGAGAGGCAAATCAGCCTTTATTATTCGGCCCCAGGATCTAATCAGACCCTTTCTAAGAACAAGCCTAAATCTTTTATCAGCTTATTCTTGTTCCCAGTGCCTTGGCCTAAAACGTCATGTATCTCTCCATAATAGTTCTTTTGTATTCTTTTCAGCCAATATTCCATGGGATCTAACTTCTGACACCCCACTTTCTTATTTAAAAATTCAACAACTAATTTACTGGTGTTAATAAGTTGTCTTATTGATGAGAATCGGCTAATATCAATTACTTCTGCTCAGATACTACAGGATCCAGGTTTACTACACCAGCCTCAGCAATACAATACTGTTTCTGCTCAGGCCAATCTTTAGTGAGTAACCATTTAGGACCTTTAAACCACAAGTTATCTTTGATCAGTCTCTTTACAGTCAGACCTCTCGAGAGCAGATCAGCTGGGCTTTGTTTAGAGGATACATGCATGAATTTAAAATTGGAAGACAGCTCTTTAATAGTCTTCACTCTATTTCGGACGAAAGGAATTTTACTGTCTTCCTTCCCTATCCAGTAAAGACAAATCTCACAGTCAGTCCATATATAGGTATCCTCAAACTGAGTATCAAGAGTAGTGGTCAAACGCCTGGCCAGTTTAGTTCCAACTTCTATTGAAGCCAGTTCCATTTGAGGTAGGGTTCTTCCTTTAATTGGTGAAACTCTGGCTTTGGACATAATAATCTTACTATCCTCTCCTGTTGTGCAATAAGCTACTGCTCCATAGGCCCTTTGAGAAGCATCACAAAATATGTGTAAGTGCAACTTCTACCTACTGCTTATTTCCCTGAGAATACATATGGTTGATGTAGTTTCAAACTCTTTTCTAATCTGTTCCGATGGTTCCGCATATGTCTCACCTAATTCCGTGTCCCAGTCTAACCTTTCTCGCCAAGCCTCCTGCACTAAACATTTGCTCCTAATAACTATAGGACTGACCAAATCTAATGGGTCAAATAACCTGGAGACCAGACTTAACAAGGACCTCTTGGCGAGAGTGACATCAGAGAACTTAAATGGTTTCAAACTTATTACATCAGCTGTTGTATCCCAGTTAAGACCTAACACATTTTGAATTTTGGGAATGTCAGAATTTGGATAGTCCTCTTGTATTTTATTCTTGAAAAGCGGTGAATTTGTATTCCAGCTCTGTAACGGCAACTTTGGCCTCCCACATTCAGAATTGGCTACTTCATAAGCCTTCAATGCTTCCGAATCTGTATCAGCAACACCTTGCAAATAATCCATGTAAAAAGCCTGCCCTATTTCTGGGCATCTTGCATGTTCAAAATAATGTTTTAAAGTGTTGCAAAGTAGGAAAGAACTAGAACAAGAGCCAAAGAGCACCGATCGGAAACAGTAATTTTCATAGGACTATCCTCATTTTGAGGATCCTGACCCCAGAGGAATTTTGTAAATTTCCTGTCCCCCTCTCTCAGTCCTATTCTACTAATGTCTGCTCTATATGCATAAGGTTTCTCTCTAAATCTTAGGAACACAATCTCTACCTCCTCTGTTAGTGTTGGTCCAGAGTATATGCAATCGTTCAAGCTAGCTGATCCCTTGGACGCTTTACTACTACAATTTAACGCAATCCTTGTGGGAGTAGTTACTGAATCCTTGCTTACAGCATGATGTAGTAAGTAATGTCCTTCTTTGTTGTTAACAGGGAATTCTACCTCTTCTATAAATTTATTCTTCAATTGATCTTTTATAATATTATCATATATGGTTAGATGTTCTAGTTTATCTCTCAGCTTTTAGAAGAGTATTTAACTGAGCCTTAGCTGCTTGGTAATTTGTTGGTAACTCCGAATGGTTTAGTTTCCATGGTAATCCTACCCAATACTGTCAATCCTTAAACTCAATAGAGTGATTATACAAATCCAAAGTTATTTTATCTTCAGGGGTTGGTTCCTCAGAGTGTATTCCTACACTGTCTAGGTCCTACAATTTGTGTACAGGTTCAGTATTTTCATCCAACAAGTCATTTATCTGAGTAGGTTCAAATTCTATACCTATTTTAGCTACCATCAATGTCTGTGTGGGGGTAACAAAGACTGAGTCTACTAGTTTGGCCTCTCCTTTAACTTGCATTGGAAAAGGCAACTGACCCATAATAAGGTTACCTCCTGGAGTCTTGAACAACTGCACCTTATTCTTCTTGAAAGTCCTATGTAGGAATCTTCCACAATAATCAGAACCAATTATCATTTTTGTGAAACCCACAGTATCTGATTCCACATTCCGTTTTGCCAAATTTATCCCTGAGCTTTGTAGATGATCAGAGGTTTCCTTCAGTCTTTATATATATATATATATATATATATATATATTGTTACATAGCCTATGATTTCATCATCCTTTGTGTAATTTTAATGCACAGTATGCTGCATGTTTGATCACGAGCGTGTTCTGCCTCAGTTCCCCCCTTCTACCGTTATAGTAGAGTAAGTCGTCATTTCTGGAGTTCAGAGCAGGATTGTCAACTCTTTGTCCCCATGGCTTCATTTGCGCGTCCTTCTTACAAGTTGTATCAAGCTCTGCTGGCCCCTATATAATGAGCTCAGTCTCTGCATCATTGCCACTTAGATCTGCTCCTCATTTTATTCACATCTCTGTCCTCCCCTGTACAGATATTATTATTGTGAGTGCTCAAGAAATCTCCAAACATCTAGCAGCTGTGTGTAATTTGAGTATGACTGTTGTATTTTTTCTTGTACTGTGTAGCATAAGGTTAATTCTTAGGCCTAGTGAGGTTTTTGATTAATGTTGGGTTTTATGTCAGTCATTTTTGATAATAGTTTGTATCTGTAATAATTTATCTAGCATTAACTGAGCATTACCTGGTGTATTTTCATTTTATCAGGGCTGACTTAGATAAATTTACTCTTGCTAATTTCGTGTTAATAGAGGCTATTGCAGTTAACCATATATTTAACCTGTTTTTTGCCATTATATTATCCTTATGAGTCCTGAATGTTTTGTTGTTAGTTTGAGCATTAAACTTTAACTTGTAATTTTACCTAACTCTTTTGTTTCGAACCTGGAACTTTACGGGACAGTAGTGATTTTTTAGTATTCTCACTTAAAGTGTACATTATCTTTCTCTGTTCCGTAACATAAATTTGGCGACCTCTTATCAGGATATTCAGGATATTATCATAAGGATATTGCTTGATATTTTGTGACTGTGATTTATTCATGATGTCTACTATTACTACACTTGATGAAGCCAAAGATTTTTTGTCAAATGTGCAAACAGTGTGTGATGTAGAAAACAGAACAAAGAATGAACTTAAGCTTGTTGCTCAACAACTGGGAATTGCAGTTCGCTCTCATCATTCTAAAGATCAAATTGTTGACATGATTAATGAAAGCTTGTTTAATGTAACTCCTCCAAATGAGCAAACGCAGACTGAATTAGCTAAGTTACAGCTAGCCCTGCAGGAGTCTCGTGCTAAGGAGGCTGAATTTCAGGCCCGTTCTAAGGAGGCTGAGGCACAAGTTGAACTTGCTAGGATTCAGGCAGACCATGAGTATCGCATGAAACAAGGTGGAACTGGATCATCTTGCTCTGATGATTTTGATGTGGCTAAAAATGTTAAACTTGTCCCTCCTTTTAATAAATCCGATTTAACAAAGTATTTTCAGTTGTTTGAGAGGGTAGCTACAGGTTTTAATTGGCCCAAGGAGTATTGGCCAGTACTCCTTCAAACTGTTCTCACCGGTAAAGCTCAAGTAACTTATGCATCTTTGCCTCAGGATCAGTCTGATAATTATGATGTAGTTAAGAGCTTGATTCTTAAGGCCTATGAGCTTGTTCCCGAAGCCTATAGAGTAAAATTTAGGACAACTTACAAGCAAGATAAGCAATCCCATGTTGAGTATGCAAAAATCAAAGAAGATTTGTTAGAGCAGTGGTTAAATTCTAAGAATGTGGATTCTGATTTTGACAAAATTAAGCAGATGATTTTGCTGGAGGACTTCAAAAGGTGTATTAGTAAAGATGTAAGCCTATATCTTGATGAGAAAAGAATAGATAATTTGTCTGATGCTGCAGTTTTAGCTGATGAGTATGTTCTCACTCACAAGAGATATTCTAGAGAAAAAGGGAAAGCTGAGAGTAAGTACGTTGCCTCTACTCAGAGTACAGGTAACAGGAAAGAGAATAAGGATGATGTTTCTCAGGAAGTAAATACCAGCTTCACCTCTAGATTTCAGAAAAGTAAATGTACTTATTGTAGTAAGCTTGGTCATACTACGGAGAGATGTTTCAGGAGACAGCGTGATGTGAACAAAAAGGAGTCTTTAAATATTCAGTCAATTGGTCTAGTGTCCACTCTTGAGAGTTCCCAGAATTCTTTAACTGAGCTAACTGAACCTGCTTTGAGGGGTAACTTAAATTCTCATGATGGAGCTCCTCTTTTGAGCAGTAACGTGGGTGACACTCTCAAGAGTTCATGTGCTAATTTCCTGTCTGATGGTTTTGTCAGTCCTCTGGACAGTAATGACAGGAAATCAGTTAAAATATATCGTGATACAGGTGCTTGCCAATCCCTTATGCTGACCAGTGTTCTAGGCTCTAATGTTAATTCCTCTGATGAAACTGTAATCTTACAAGGTGTAGGGAATAATTACTTCTCTGTCCCTCTGTGCAGAGTGAATTTAGAGTCCGGTTTTGTTAATGGTTCCGTTATGGTTGGGTTGGTTGAGACACTCCCAATGTCAGGTGTAACTTTCTTACTTGGAAATGATATTGGTGGAAGTCAAGTCTGTCCAGCTCCTCAGTTGTCTAGTGAGCCAGTGGCTGTGACCCAGGATTGTGATGTCCCTGATGTGTTCCCTGCATGTGCTGTCACTAGGGCTAAGTCTAAAGTTACTGGTGATTTAGAGGATAATGATGATGATGATGTTATCCTAGCTGACACTTTTCTTGCTAATTTGGACCACTCACCAGATGAGGCAGTACCCCGTAGTGTTGATAATTTGTCTCGTCAAGAGTTGGTTGAGTTACAGGTTGGTGACCCTGAGTTGAAAGGTCTAGCTAACTCTGCTTACAGTGAAGAAGAGTCAGCCGGTGCTTCTACTTGTTATTATGTAAAGTCAGGAGTACTTATGAGGAAGTGGAGACCCCCAACAGCATCAGGCGACTGTGAATGGGAGGTTGTACATCAAGTTGTCATCCCTCGTGTTTGTAGGCAGGATATCATTAGAGTGGCTCATGATTCCAGTTTGGCAGGACACCTTGGAGTTAGGAAGACTGTGGCACGCATTTTGAAACACTTCTACTGGCCAGGTATCTTCAGGGATGTTTCCTGGTATTGTAAGTCTTGTCACACCTGTCAAGGTGTGGGGAAGTGTAATCAGACCGAAAAGGTTGCACCTCTAGTTTCCATTCCTCCTTTTGAGGTGCCTTTCACCCGTGTGTTGGTGGATATTGTGGGCCCTCTTCCTAAGACTTCTTTAGGATTTTCTTATGTGTTGACCCTGATTGATATGGCTACTCGTTATCCTGAAGCCATTCCACTTAGAAATATCTCAGCAAAGGACGTGGTTAAGGAAATGCTAGGGTTCTTCACAAAGTTTGGTCTGCCCAAGGAGGCACAGTCAGACCGGGGAAGTAATTTCATGTCAAATGTTTTCAAGCAGTCTCTGAAAGAGTTGGGCATCACCCAGATCACGTCTTCAGCTTACCATCCCCAGACCCAAGGAGCGTTGGAGAGATATCATCAAACACTCAAATCGATGCTCAAGAAATACTGTTTGGAACATCAGAAAGACTGGGATAAAGGTCTTCCATTCGTTGTGTTTGCTGCAAGAGAATCTCCAAATGAATCACTGGGCTTCTCACCTTTTGAACTACTGTTTGGCCATGAAGTAAGAGGACCCCTTAAGTTTCTCAAAGAATGCTGGCTGTCGGAGGAAGATGACGTCAACCTGCTGGAGTATGTGATGAAGTTCAAAGAACGGCTGTCCACTGCTTTACAGCTGGCGAGAGAGAATTTAGGAGCTGCTCAGGAGAAGATGAAGACTTGGTATGATAAGAAGTCCAGGTTACGCCACTTTCAGCCAGGAGATCAGGTTTTGATTCTGCTACCAGTTCATGGGCAACCTCTTCAAGCCAAGTTTAGTGGTCCTTATTTCGTGGAGAAGAAACTCAGTGATGTCAACTATGTCATCGCCACACCAGATCGTAGAAAGAACAAGCAACTTTGTCACATCAACATGCTAAAGTTATATCACAGGCGGGACGAAAATAATCCAGTCTGCACTGTAGCTGTTCCACCCGAGTCTGCAAGTGAAGCTCTCCCATGCAGTATGAGCCTGAGTGATAGTTTGGGGAAGAATCCTGATATCATGAATGATCTCCAGACTAAGCTTTCTCATCTACCTCCCAAGGAAAGGCAGGAGTTTTCGGCATTACTGCAGGAGTACCCGCAAGTGTTCCGTGCTACTCCAGGAAGAACCACTGTGTTGATGAATGATGTCGATGTTGGAGACGCAAAGCCAATTAAATTGCCTCCTTACCCTGTGAACCCAGTGAAAGTTCCTCTTATCCAGCAGGAGCTTGGCTACCTGTTGGACCACAAGATGATTGAGCCCTGTCAGAGCGAGTGGAGTTCTCCTGTCACTCTAGTCCCTAAGCCAGGTGGGTCACAGCGGCTTTGCATTGACTACAGACATGTTAATCAGATAACCAAAACAGACACTTACCCTCTCCCTCGCGTGGAAGATTGCACAGACAAGATCGGAAAGGCTAGGTACATAAGTAAGTTTGATTTGTTAAAGGGATACTGGCAAGTACCTATGACTGAACGTGCTAGGGAGATCTCATGTTTTGTAACATTAGAAAAGACTTTTGCATGTTCTGCAATGCCATATACAGATTGTTTTAGAGTAATAAGAAATTTCCTTTGTAAATTTCTTTTTTCTTTGTGGGGAGGTGTTACATAGCCTATGATTTCATCATCCTTTGTGTAATTTTAACGCACAGTATGCTGCATGTTTGATCACGAGCGTGTTCTGCCTCAGTTCCCCCCTTCTACCGTTATAGTAGAGTAAGTCGTCATTTCTGGAGTTCAGAGCAGGATTGTCAACTCTTTGTCCCCATGGCTTCATTTGCGCGTCCTTCTTACAAGTTGTATCAAGCTCTGCTGGCCCCTATATAATGAGCTAAGTCTCTGCATCATTGCCACTTAGATCTGCTCCTCATTTTATTCACATCTCTGTCCTCCCCTGCACAGATATTATTATTGTGAGTGCTCAAGAAATCTCCAAACATCTAGCAGCTGTGTATAATTTGAGTATAACTGTTGTATTTTTTCTTGTACTGTGTAGCATAAGGTTAATTCTTAGGCCTAGTGAGGTTTTTGATTAATGTTGGGTTTTATGTCAGTCATTTTTGATAATAGTTTGTATCTGTAATAATTTATCTAGCATTAACTGAGCATTACCTGGTGTATTTTCATTTTATCAGGGCTGACATAGATAAATTTACTCTTGCTAATTTCGTGTTAATAAAGGCTATTGCAGTTAACCATATATTTAACCTGTTTTTTTGCCATTACATTATCGTTATGAGTCCTGAATGTTTTGTTGTTAGTTTGAGCATTAAACTTTAACTTGTAATTTTACCTAACTCTTTTGTTTCGAACCTGGAACTTTACGGGACAGTAGTGATTTTTTAGTATTCTCACTTAAAGTGTACATTATCTTTCTCTGTTCCGTAACAATATATATACTTGTCTCTACAGTATATTATCCAGTAGAGCTGCTGTTATATGGCATTTATATCTGCCTAATTGTATTACAGGCCTAACGTAATCAAAAGACTGACCTTTCTTAGTTGTTAAGATTGTCTCTATATTATCCAGTACAGCTGCTGTTATACGGCATTTATATCTGCCTAATTGTATTACAGGCCTAACTTAATCAAAAGACTGACCTTTCTTAGTTGACCTTTCTTAGTTGTTAAGAATCCTGTAATGCCTAGATTTACCTTGCCAATAATCTATCTATATATATACCTAGGCTGCTTCCCCCATGGAAAGGGAGGTAGTCGAGACAGGATGACACACTCCCCATTTACTGTACTCATCCATTGAAACACATTCTTTCGCATCTTAGCCTCAAAGGGGAGAAGGGACAGATCCTCACCGCACCCCACTGCACAAGGGTCAACTGCGCAGTGCAATCAGTGACATCAACAGCAGGGCCCGACAGCAGAGGTGGTTTACCCCTGCCACATCATAATAGACCCATCCCTTTACCCGCACCTGACCTGACTAGCTGAACAGACCAAATGCGGGAGAATATCCCCTCAGGGCTGCGTCATCATTTATTCATTCACAATTTCTTTCCATTTATTTCTGTCATGCACAGCCACTCTTCCTTGCTCAACAGACATCCCTCTCGCATCCAGCGCTCTCTTCACACTGTCCATCCATCCTATTCGTGGTCTCTCTCTTAGCCTTATACCTCTCACATCAGATCTAGTTATCTTTTCCACCAATCGCTCATTATCCATTCTTTCCATATGCCCAAACCATCGCAACACCCTCTGCTCAACTCTATCAGCCATCTCCCGAATAACTGCAGTTCTCCTTCGCACTTCATCATTTCGCACTCGATCCATACGTGTTACTCCACACATACACCTCAGACACCTCATCTCCATTACATTCAAACTTTTCCTCTCTGCTACACCCATATTCCATGTTTCAGCCCCATATAACGCAGTCGGTACCACAACACCCTCATACAGCCTTCTCTTTACATCATTTCTAAGCGAATGACATCTAAACACTTTTTTCATTCCTCCCAGCACCTTACCTACTTCATTCATTCTAAACTTCACTTTTGCATCTATTCTTCCATCCACAGCAACATGTGACCCTGGATAGTTAAAACACTCTATCTCCTCAAGCAACTCACCATTCAGAACTATAATGATCCTCCTACCATCTACCAACCCCGTACACTTAATCACTTTACTCTTCTCATTTACATTCAATTTCCTCCTATCACACACCCTTCCAAACTCCTTTACCAACTGTCTCAATCTTTCTTCTGAATCAGCCACCAGTGCAGTATCATCTGCAAACAGCAGCTGCTTCAGATTCCACTCTCCACCATCAACATTCACCAGACTCAGACCTCCACCTAAAACTCGTGCATTCACCTCCCTTACAACACCATCCATATAAATACCTCGTATTAAACAACCAAGACGACATCACACATCCCTGACGCAGCTCCACTCTCACTGGAAACCAATAACTCACAGCATTCCCCACTCTTACACACGCTCTGCTATTTACATAAAAACTTTTCACCGCTTTTAGTAACCTACCATCAAGTCCATACAATCTTATAACAGTCCACAAAGCCTCCATATCAAATCTATTATACACTTTCTCTAAATCCATGAATGCCCAAAACACATCCTTGCCTTTCGCTAAATACTTTTCACACACTTGTCTCACAGCAAACACCTGATCCACGCATCCCTTCCCTCTCCTAAAGCCACACTGCTCATCCCAATCACTCCCTCTGTACCCTCTCTAACTCTCATAATTAACACTCTACCATACACCTTACCTACAACACTCAATAGACTTACACCTCTAAAGCTAATACATTCATACTTATCATCCTTGCCTTTATACAACTGGACCACACAAGCACTTGCCCAGTCAACTGGCACCATACCTTTCACAAAGCACACATTCAACTGTCTTACTAACCAGTCAACAATAGTCACTCCACCATCCTTCAGGCATTCCACAGGACACCCATCCATACCTGCAGCTTTCCTGTTTTCATCTCCTTTACTGCCTTCTCCACTTCCTCGTCATCAAAGAATCATTCAACTCTCCCAACACATTTATTCCTTGCACCCTTCCATCCGCCACAGTCTCAGCCACCTTTCCTCCTCTACATTTAACAATCTTTCAATATACTCTGCCCATCTCTTCCTTACTGCATCCATCTCAATTAACATCCTTCCATCCTCTGCTTTTACTCGCTCTTCCTTCCCAGACTCTCCCTTTCGTACCCTTTTAACCTCCTTCGAGAACACTTTCATATTCTGTTGAAAATTCTCAGTCAGCCGCCTACCCCAGCTCTCATTTGCTGCCAATCTAGCATCACGCACAGCCCTTCTCGACCTATTCCTCTTTACCTTATACCTTTCATATGACATCTCATCCTTCCTCTGCAGCCACACTTCATATGCACGTCTCTTCTCAGCCACAGTCATACTTACTTCCTCGCACCACCATTCACCTCCTTTTCTTACACCACCACCCACACGTCTCACACCACACACACCTCTTCTGCATGCCCCACCACAACACTCTTAAACAACTGCCATTCCTCCTCCACACTGCCATTTTCCTGATCTTTCACTGCGTTCCACTCATCGTTCAGTTTCTCCTGATACTCTATCATTTTCTCTCTTTTATCCAACCCACTCACTTTCAAAACCTCCCTGCCACACCTAACCCTCCTAGCTCTCACCCATCTCTTACCTACTCTTAACTTTCCCTCCAACAGGTAGTGGTCAGACATACCTCCACCCTCCCCTCTCAGAACTCTCACATCCAACAATCTTCCTATTACATTTCTAGACACAACCACATAGTCCGTCAATGCCAATAATAGGTAATTTTAATTTCTCCACAGCGTCTGCAGAAATAAAGGTTTTCTGAGCACCCATATCAAAAAGGGGACATGCTAATAGGTTTCTATTCTCAATCAATACCTTCACGTCTGCTATTGGAACTGCAGCTGGCATTACTACTGGAGTATTCCCCTTTGCAATTGTTATATTGACTCCTGCAGGTTTAGGAACCTCATTTTTCATCCTTGGTCACAGGGCGCAATGATGACGATCCTTTTTGCATTTAAAACAAATTTTAAATTTAATCTTACAGTCCGCGGAAGTATGTTCGGAATTAATTCAGATTATACAACACCCCAGTTCCTGAAGCTTTCCTACTCTAGAAGCATAATCAGGATACTGTTGGCAAGATGCACCGGAATGTTGCTCACCATAAAATGCACAAACTTTCCAGTCCTTACCATGGAATGTTTTAGTTCCTTAACGTCATCAGCTTGTCTATTCCTTGTTTTTTAATACTTCATCCTCAGTCTTTAAGGATATAAGGAAAGTACCTATCTCTTCTTTAGGTACATACTTAGTCTTCTCTGACTTAGGTTTCCCAACCAGTTGGTTAGTGGGTTTTTTCTTTATTTCAGTCATCTATTTAATCTCAGAAAGTTTTACTGTCCCTTGCAAGTGTTTACAGAGTTTCGTCAAGCCTTTCTCAGTCTCTTCACAGAAGAAATGATCCTTTTGGTACCTACCATACAAGGCATCCTTGTTTTTTTGTAGAAGCTTTCAGGACACAGTTCTTGAAAGCACCCAATCTTATGCCTTAATATCTTCATAAGTACCTAAGGCCGTTAAGTTACAACTCATTGCAATTCTAAAATTTTGCAAGGAATCAAAATCGTGTCTAGGTGGGGGTATTTCAATTAGAGCCTTCAGTAATTGAGTAATAACTTGCTCCCTGTCTTCGTAATTTTGTCTAAAGATAGTCAAGGCCACCTCATAATTATTTTCTTCTATTGGTAGTTCTTTTATCAGCTGATATGGTGTTCCTTTGACCTGTTCTAACAGATATGTGAGTTTGCAAACCTTAGGGAGATCTGTTCTATCATGTACTAAATATTTGAACTGATCCCAAAAGGATTTCCAGTTTTGCTTCCCATCAAACTCTGGAAGCGTTATTTGTGGTAACACAGCTCTACCTCACTGTTCCACAATTTGTGTTTCCACGGCAGTCTCAGCTAATTTTGTCTCTAGTGTCTTTACTACAGTTAAGTATTCTTCTAATTTACCTTCAAACTTAGTAGTTTCTGACTCTAAGAGTTCCTTATCATTAGCCTTTACTATAGCCGCTTCTAAAGATTTATAACCTTCTTCGTACTTATTCCATCGGCCTTTCAGTTATTTAGGAGACTATTTAATTTCTCCCTGGACAGAGGTATTTCGTCCAACGATTGTTTACAATCATTTATTGCTCTAGTTACCCATCCAGCTTTACTATTAGAAGATCTTTGCAACAAGGAAACGGACATGTTGACTGATTTCTAATTCAATAACTAACTATGAGTTTCAACCACAGATTTACCTCAGCTTAGCAATTATCTGATTATTATAAATTTTGAAGAGAGTAGGAATTAAGTCCACTATATCAAACCTATCCTCTTGGGTTATTAAACCTCTAGGGTTGTATTTATCCCCCCCACTAAATCTCCAAATACACATTTTCTGGCTCAGCTAATTATTCATTAAAATTTTGAGTTTAGGAATTAGGTTCGTAATATCCACTCTGTCCTCCTGGGTTATTAAACCTTTAGGGTTATATTTAATCTCCACATTCAATTTCCAAAACATCCATTTTCCCTGAACTCGGTATGAACGTATTTCCACATCATCCATTGCAACCGAACGTGGTAGTAGGTTATACCCAACAAAATCAACTTTAAACACATTCAGTGCACACATCTCTCCTCACTTGCTGGGGGCACCAAAATGTTAGAAATTTTTGACTTTGTATAAATTGGCGGAGGGTTAGTGCCCCGCCCAGCAAAACAACTAACTAAAAAAACAAACAAGAAGTCTCGAACAAGGACTGACAATACGATGACGACCCAGGACTGGACAAAGGACTTGGTAATGGGTACATGGAATGTAAGAGGAGCGAATGATGAGGTGAAAGGGAGAGAGATTGTCCAGGTGCTTGAGGGTGCGAAAGTGGATGCATGTGGAATAACTGAAACAAAATGGAGAGGAGAAAGTGTGAGAGAATGGGAGTATGGATGGGGTATATGTGCAGGAGCAGGTGAGAATGAGAGGACAAAGGAAGGAGTATGTATAGTTGTGAGTAAAAGATGGAAGAAGAGCATAAGACAGTATGGATCAGTTGGGTCAAGGATTGTGTGGGTAAAGTTGAAAGTTGAAATACAAATGTGGGCGATTGTGTGTGTGTATGCGCCAACGCAAGATCGTGCTAGAAGAGTGAGAGAAGAGTTCTGGACAAATGTAGAAGTGTGCATGGAAAAGTTTGGAAGGAATGAGAGAGCGTTTTTGATCGGTGATATGAATGTTAAATTTGGGAATGTGAAGTTGGATGGAATAGTTGGTAAGTGGGGTGTGCATGCTGAGATAGATGAGAATGGGAGTGCATTAGTGGACATTTGTGGTGGGAGGGGGTTGGTGATAGCCAATACCCTCTTCAGGCATAAAATGATCCACAGGTATACATGGCGGGTGATGAGAAGGGTGGATGGTGAACTGAATGAAAGGAAGGCAATGATTGATTATGTGTGTGTGTGGATGAAAGGATGCGAAGATGTGTAATGGATGCAAGAGCTTATAGAGGCTGGGGGAGTGGACTTTCTGACCATTACTTGGTGGTGGCCAGAATTAGGATTCAAGTAAGATGGAGGAATAGAAGAAGGGAAAGACGAGAGGAAGGAGTAGATGCAAGGAGAGTGGAAAGGTTACAAGATGATGAGAAAAAGGCAGAGTATAAGAGAGAAGTGGAGGAAGTATTGGGCAAATATGAATTGAAGCAGATGGGAGACGTGGAAGGTGTGTGTAGGATATTTACAGAAGAAATATGTGCAGCATGTGATGTGGTGTGTGGAAGGAAGAGAAGACGGAGTGGGGTGCAAGGAACAGCGTGGTGGACCGAAGAGGTAAGACAGGCTGTGGCACAAAAGAAGAAAGCATACAATGAATGGATGAGCAATAGGGGTGTGGAAGAAGTTGAGAGGTGGAAGAGAGAGTTATATGTAGAAAGAAAGAGAGAGGTGAAAAGATTAGAAAGAGAGAGTAAGAAGAGAGTGGATGAGGAATTTGGAAGGAATTTGAGTGTAAAGTGGAGGGACTGTAAGAAAATGTTCTGGAAAGAGGTGAAAAGAGTAAGACAGGGTGGACGTGAAGTTAGCAGGGGAATGAAAGATAAAAATGGTAGATTACTAGTGTAGACGGGAGAAAAAGTGAGCAGATGGAGAGAACACTTTAAGGAATTGTTGAACATAGAGGATGGAAGTAATGTGAGTATAAGTGGCTGGGGAATGGCTGGGAGAAGGAGGGAGGTGAGAAGACAGGAAGAAATCAGTAGGATAGAAGTTGTGGAAGCAATGAAGAAAGTTAAATCTGGGAAAGCCCCAGGAATTGATTGAGTGTGTGGTGAAATGCTGAAGCATGAGGGAGAGATAGTAATAGAATGGATGTGGAAGATGTGCAGATTGGCCTGGGAGGAAGGTAGAGTCCTGGAGGATTGGAAGTTAGGTATAATTATTCCCTTGTACAAAGGAAAAGGGGAAAAAGAAGTGTGTGGTAATCATAGGGGTATTTGTCTTCTTAATATAATAGGAAAAGTGTATGGTAGGATACTTTTTGACATAGTTAGAGAAAGAACAGAGAAATTAGTTGGAGAACAGGGAGGCTCTAGGAAGGGAAGAGGTTGTGTAGATCAGATATTCATTCTTAGATCTTTAGTGGAAAAGTTTCTAAAGAAGGGAAAGAAGTTGTATGTGGCTTTCATGGATTTGGAGAAAGCATATGACAGGGTGGATAGACAAGGATTGTGGAAAGTGTTAAGAATATATGGAGTAGATGGGAAGTTGTTGAATGCTGTGAAGAGTATGTACGATGGTGCGAAGGCTGCAGTGTGTGTGGATGGTGAACTAAGTGAATTTTTCTCTTTGAAAGTTGGTTTGAAACAGGGATGTGTCATGTCTCCATGGTTGTTCAACCTGTACATGGATGGGGTAATAAAAGAGGTACAAGGTAGGGTAATGGATGTTGGAGTGGCCCTGGTGAGAGAGGATAGTGTTTGGAAACTCCCTGTACTGTTGTTTGCAGATGATACTGTGCTGTTGAGTGAAGACAAAGGGGAGCTGCAAGGCTTGGTGGATGAGTTTGGGAGAGTGTGTAAGAAACGGAATCTAAAGGTCAATGTAGGGAAGAGTAAAGTGATGGTCTTTGAGAGAGGTGAAGTCAGTGAATGTACAGCGAGGTTGGATGGTGAGGAATTGGAAAATGTGAGTACGTTTAAGTACTTGGGTAGTGTGATGAATAAGGATGGAGGTTTGGAGGGTGAAGTGCTTGAAAGGGTACAGCAGGGAAGAAAGGTTGCTTGTTCTTTGAAAGCAGTGATAAGAAACAGGGAAGTGAGCATGGAAGTGAAAAAGTTACTACATGGCAGTATTGTGATACCAACTCTAACGTATGGAAGTGAAGCTTGGACGTTGTTGGAAGGACACAAGTCAAGAGTGAGAGCAGTGGAAATGAGTTATTTAAGAGGAGCCTGTGGAGTCACATGGAGAGACAGGCTGACGAATGAGGATATAAAGGAGCGTTGTGGTGTTGATGTGGACGTGATAGGAAGCGTTATGAGGAACACACCGAGGTGGTTTGGCCATGTGGAGAGGATGGAGGGTGAAAGACTGACGAAGAGAGTGTATGTGAGTGAAGTGGAGGGGGGAAGAGGGTGGGGGAGGCCGAGGATGAGATGGAGGGATGGGGTGGAGAGGTATATGAGAGAGGGGGGTGTGAGTTGGGAGCAGGGCAGTGAAATGGCGGGGAACAGGGCGACTTGGAGGCGATTTGTTTGTGGCCACCCGAAACGGGATTGAGGCGTCTGGCAATAGATAGATAGATAAATTGGTATCCTCTGTCGGGGTAACAAGACGTACAAAATTTCTAGTATTGTCTAGTAAACAACTTGTAGGTCCTTACTGATTCCTAAGATTGTCCTTAAGTAATTTCAAACAAGTCTCATAGGATTAGGTGAACCATAACTTACACATTAGTTCACCTGATTATTAACCTTCTATTTCCTAGCTAATACCCCCTTGAATTGGCCAATTCGTAAAGGTTACTTAGCTAGGGAGTGTCGGACAACAAATGACGACGAGCCTGCTTTTCTGTCAGTTGCTTGGGCTGTCAAGTATCTTTGAGGTGCGTACGTACAAACGTGCTAGCTAGACGATGTTTAGGAGCAGAGAGATACAAACTGGTTGGCTTCTTCTCCTTCATCGGATTTGAAGATGCCAACTATTAGTTAATTACAATGCTAAATACAGTTAGCTTACATCATGATATATACAGGGCGAATCTAACTAATTATTCTTAGTTCAGTTAAACTAAATCCAAACCAAATATTCTCCTCACGTATGTAAATATGTTAAACCTACATCTGCTGCTATGTGAGGCTTCTCATCCTCTAGTCACGTCATCTAACGCGGAAACACAGTTTAGATTAATAGAACTTTCCAAATAATTACATGTAATTACAATATAGTTGTCCACAAGGAATAAGTGCAGTAGCATTTAATTTATCAATAATAAGAATGATTAGAGAGAATGTAATTTCTGGGTTGTAAAAACCACTTGAATAGTTGTTAATGATCTCAGGTTTTCCTTTGCTTTCTAACCAGGGACGATTATTTTAAAAAGTAGAGAGCGCAACTGCTCCGGGGGAAAATATTTCCCACACGTACATACGAATATCCTAAGTAATTTTCAACACCAAAAACATCATAAAAAAAAATAACATGCTGAAAACCAAAGAACACACTACCTGAACACTACTGTATGTACAGTACCTCTCCTGTTTTTGGCACTGTTTAGGGGTCATTCTGCCATATTGTGACCTCATATTATATATAGAATTATCCTAAATAAATTTTAGCACCAAGGAAACTACGATAGAAACCTAAAGCTACCTGCCAAAAACATTCCATTGGGGTACTTACCATCCAGTGCACCGCCGCCAGGCTTCGTAACCCATCACCTCCAGCATGTTGTCCCGTGTGGTCTAGTAGCCAAAACTAGCTCCTAACAGAGGTCAGAGAATTCGTCTTTGTCATCCTCAACCTGCTGGAGCTGGGCGATGACTGGTGATGTGTGGTGCGCCGATGGTGGTCTACCCACCTCAGGAGACTCGGAAGACAACCGCAAACTTATGTCTAACGGATGACTCAACGGCTGTCGACGTGCTCAGTTGCAGGCCCCAAAGGTGAAGGTATGAAATGAACTGGTGGTAGCGGTGATGGTGAGAATGGGCTAGCACTCATGGGGGTTGCAGGCTTGAAGAATGAGTCGATCCTGGTCTGACAGTAGGACTGACGATTCTGCTGGAGGATAACAGCATCCCTGACTGCCTGCAGCTTCACCATCAGGCAGAGCAGCACCAACTCCCTGTCACAGTGTGGGTGCACAGCATACTCCAGCATCCCCTCCAGGTAATCACGGAGGACACTGAGATGAGGGACAGAAGGAGTTGCAGTTGGCTACGGGTCAGAGTCCTCATCCCCATTCTCGTCGGTCCCACTGTGCTACTCTTTGGCAGCAGAGGCAGTAGCAGTGATCTCATGAGACATGGTCTGGTAACCAGAATCATCGCCCTCATCGTCCAACCAATCCTGCACGTCATCAACGTCCACCTGTTCTCCTGCATGTCTAAGGTGGCTGTGGAAATCATCCATATCAAACCATGTCGTGCTCAGTTTCAATTCCCTGCAGGAGACAAGACCAACCGCTTTCGAGGGTTTTGACAGAGACTTCCTTCCATGCGTTCTCCCCAGTTGAACATGGCAGACTTCAGATCATAACACCAAAGATTCTGCAAGGTCCGCTCCACACGTGTCCTCTACCATGTCCTTGTCCTCCAGCACCACCATTACCTTGTTCAGGAACCTCTGGCGGTACAGTCTCTTGGCATCTGTGACAACACTCTGGTCCATTGGTTGAATCAGAGCAGTCGCATTAGGTGGCAGAAACATGCACCTAATCCGCCTGTCAAAAGCAACCAAATCCTTCTCAGATGGATGCGCAGGAGCATTGTCCAGGACAAGGAGTACCTTCACCTGGTTGCAAGTGATTCCAAGAGCCTCCGTTTGATAATGAATAACCTCCTTGATGAAATGTCTGTGGAACCAATCTCTGAAGATCTTAGCTGTAAACCAGGCCTTCACAGAATGGTACCACACAACAGGCAGGCTATCCATCAACCCACAAAGACAACGTGGATGTTTTGCATGCTCAGCAACAGTTTGAGGCGGTGTGTCCAGTTAGCATTAGCATACCACAAAACAGAGACATGTTGTTTGGACAACTTCTGACCAGGCACAGACTTCTCCGTTTCCTCAGCCTGTGTGTGGGTGGGCAAGTAGCAATAGAATAGACCAGTTTCTTCAGTGTTATAGACTTGACTAAAGGAAGGCCCTTGTCCTTGATCAGGCTCTGCAATTTCTGGTGAAACGTGTCTACTTCTTCCACTGCCACATCCATGGCTTCACCGTGTGCCTTATGCCCAGTAAGTCAATGGTGTAGCTTGAACTGAAAGAGCCATCTCTTGGACACCTTGAACTCCTGCACATTGTGCAGGCATGCAACCTTCTCAGCAGCAGCCTTCACCTCACACTAGCACACGCACTAGCACAGTGGCACCACGTTGCTGACAAAACCACATCAAAGTTGACCAGTTGGTAATGGCATGCCAGGCCTGGGCCATTAAATTCCTGTCACTGTGATGTGTGCTTTTGCCAAAGTCCTGTCTGTACTGCGGAAGCTTGTCTCGTGACTTCTTGATATCAAACAATGTTGAACGAGCTAGATCATCTTTGCAAAGAGCGTGTCCTATGGTCCAGCCTGCGTCAACCTTGCCCAATATCTCAAGCGTCTTCTCCAGGTTCAGAACATTTCCTCTTCTGCTTGTGGTGGTGGGGCCATCACCACACACACAAGAATACAGTAGAGCAGGGGCACAACCTGAAGAAGGTAGGGAACCACCACAAAAGCAACGGCAGTCACAGCCATCATTGGAAGCAGAAACACTCACGAGCGGTAGAAAGGTGGAAAGTGAGGTGGGGGCTTCTGTTCGCTGGCAAGCATTACATTACAGCAATACCATAATGCACCTACGGTTGCTTTCAAGGACAGAGGATGCCACTTACGGCAAAGTGACATCTGTCTATAGTATTCACTTTCGTTTGCCCAGGCAAGGGTTAGTATGTGACGGCAACAGCAGATGACCATTAGATCACTGCCTTAGGAAGTGTATGACCATGTGGCCTGCCAGGCCACTCTCACCATTCAGTAGGGAAGTGGACAGGGGACTCCCACCATGCGGTGTAGGGTGGGACTGGCAGTTTTACTGTACATTTACTCGTGGGTTGTGGTCTGTTACATGCGCAGTGGCCTTCGGTACCTGTCAGCCGGGAACAATGCTTGCCTCCTCTTTCAAAAATAACCATAAAATTTTCTCGAAGATATGCTCAGTGTCTTTCCCAGGTAAAATTACATAGGATATCTTTACCTAACCTTACCAAACCTAATCTTTCCTAATAGGGCTGCATGGCTAAGGTGGCTGACTGTGGTATGGAAATGAATACCCGTACCAAATGGAAGTGTATTGTACAGTGCAGTACAGTACTGTACTGTACATACTGTACAAACATACAGTACTGTACTGCGAACAGTACAATACTGTAGTACTATGATATGCCTCGGTACAGGAATTACTGTACTGATACTCTTATTGTAATCATAGAATGCGAAGGAATCTTTTTCTGTGTGGGGTGTGTGTGAGTCTCTTGGTGGCCCAGTGATTTTCGACCTTTGATAGAGAGGCGGACGGGTGCTGTCATCGAACATGTACTCGTGGATTATGGTCTGTGTTACACGCATGGTGGCCACCTGTACCCTTCAGCCAGGAACCATGCTTGCTGTGTCCATTCAAAAATAACCATAGGATTTTCTAAAAAAATATGCTCAATATGTTTCATCATCATCATCATCCGGACCACCTATCCCACCCAAGGGCAGGGTGAGGAGTAGCAATGTCCAGACAGCACAAACTTGCCTAGTCCAAATAGGCCACACTTCCATTCACTCATCCTTCAAGCCCCTTGAATCCTGGCTCTACCAGATATGCCAAAAAACATTCACCACATTCTGCAGCTTCACATAAACGTATCCGGTTGAGTTAATCTGGACACTGCCATGCTCACTAGGGATGCCAGAATCCCTGATCATGCATTTCTCCTCACAACATTCATCCAGCCAGCTCGATCTCGTCAGTTCCCTAACCTCACCAACTTCCAAACCTCTTTTCCTCAAACACCCATCCACCATATCTTTCCACCTTCTTGGCGTACCTTGCCTCCTCCCTCCTTCAAATTCGCTCAGGTATACCTTTTTCACCACTCTATTGTTATCCATTCTTTCCACATGACCATACCCTCTCAGAACACTCTTCGATTCTGGTGTCTACCGACTTCCTCACTCCACACCTTTCACGAATCACACTATTTCGTATCGTATCCACCCTCTGTACTCCACATACATTTCCCAACAGTCCCATTTCCACTGCTCTTACTCTTGACTTTTCATTTTCATGCCACACCATAGTCTCACACCCATATGTTAGAGTTGGCACTAACACTCCCTCATGTAAGCCTCGTCCAGCTTCAACACTCAAGCCTCTGTTTCTTATCAAAGCCTTCATTGCACCAACTACTTTTCTTCCTTGTGTGACTCTACATTCAAGTTCTTTTGCACATTTTCCTCTTTTCTATCACTGTACCCAAGTATTTGAACTCTCTCACCAATTCCAGTCTCTGTCCATTCACTGTGACATCACACTGGGAGTCACCTTCTCTCTCAATAATCATCACTTTACTCTTCTTTACATTTACTTTCAAGGCACAACGCTCACAGACATCAGCAAAACTCTGCACTAGCCTACCAAGTTCCTGTCTGGTACTTGCAAGCAGTACTGCATTATCAGCATACAACAAATTTGAGATTTTCCATCCATCACCATTCATTACCAACGCCATCCCTCTCTCCATTACTCGTGTTTTCACTTCTCTTATCACCCCATCCATATATACTGTACATATTGAACAACCATGGGGACATCACACAATCTTGTTGCACGCCCACACCGATCGTGAACCATTCACTTAGATGCCCATTAACCCTTACACATGCTTCGCTACCATCATAAAAACTCTTGTCAGCACCTAGCAGCTTACCATCTACACCATATATGCACAAAACTTTCCACAATCCCTCTCTGTCTACTTTGTCGTATGCTTTTTTCGGACCCATGAATGCCATTAACATCTTATGGTCCTTCTCACAAGCCTTCTCTGCTATCTGTCTCACTGCAAATACTTGATCCACACATCCTCTGCCACTAACTTTCCACAATCCCTCTCTGTCTACTTTGTCGTATGCTTTTTCCGGATCCATGAATGCCATAAACATCTTATGGTCCTTCTCAAACATTCTCTGCTATCTGCCTCACTGCAAATACTTGACCCACACATCCTCTACCACTCCCATGCAAAATTACATAGGTTAAATGTATTTTACCTTACCAAACCTAACCTGCTACAATACAGCTGCTTGGCAAAGGTAGGTGACCATTGCATTGAGGCGAATGCCCATACCGAATGGAAGTGTACTGTGCAGTATGTACTGTACATACACACATACAGTACTGTACTGTGTACTGTACAGTACTGTAGTACCATCTCATGAATTGATACAGAAGTTACTGTACTGATACTCTTGTTATCATCGTAGTGTGTGAAGGAAACTTTGTGTGTGTGGTGCGTGTTTGTCTCCCGGTCGCCGCACGCTTTTCGACCTTCAGTAGAACGGCAGAAGGGCACTGTCACCGAATATGTACTCATGGCTTGTGGTCTCTGTTACATACAGGGGGGCAGAGAGGAAAGAACTAACCTGGATATAGGGTAAGTATGCATACGAACGTTTTGACACCACTTACGGGTTACAGTCATATTACTCAGGTGCAGGACATTCACTGGTTGTGTTTGGACGAGTGCATGACTTTGACCATTCAGTACAGGGGCGGATGGACATCTTAGCTCTGGTTGTAGGTTATGGATTTCTTGCCACTCTCAGCTCGAGCCCAGGGGTCATGATACCAAATGTTTGGACATGTCAGCTGGCCGGACGAAGCTCTCGGGCACTTTTATGTCTGGATAATAGCAAGGAAATTCAGATAATGATTTAACATAGCCAAGGCCGAGCATCCGAATAATGAACACGTCCGGATGATTAACGTCCAGATAGTTGGGGGATCACTGTATATATATATATATATATATATATATTAGATAGATGGATAGATGGATCCCACTGCTACCTGGCGCATCCCCGGGTGGCAGGTAGGGGAAGTCCTTGTAGACATACGAGGTACTGTCTTAGACGGTGCGGACCATGGGACCCCCTATAGATATATAGGGCTCCACCGAATATAATGAATAGGGTGGCACAAAAATTACTTCTCACCAGAAACTATATGGCTGGGAGGTGAGATTATTTGCCACAATCCTCCCAACTAACCAAGAGTTCTATTGCAAATGATTTGACGGGCGTTCCTGTTGGATCATCATCTACTAAAGGTCCAACCGCACTGCCTCCTGTGCTTACGGGCAGTGTGCCACAGAAAGTCAGTAGGCAATGTGTTGGAAAATTTGACTCTTGGATATTAAACAGAAATCCATGAAGATCTATGCATACAATGTAAGAAGCCTTGGAGATTACAAACTTGATAACCTAATGGCTGAACTGGAAAACATTTGGGATATTGTGGGTTTGAGAGAGATCTACAGAAAAGAAGAGAAAGTAATTCAGCTCAAAGACAGTGACCACCTGTTTTACTACAGAGGAAGGGAAATGAAAGAATTAGTGGTGTGGATTTCTAATTAACAGAAATCTTGCAGACAACATTGTTAAATTCAGCAGTGTATCTGACAGAGCAGCATTGTTGTCATTAGACTGTGCAAAAAATATACCCTGAAAATAATACAAGTATATGCACCAACTTCTCAAAGCTCAGATGAAGAAATAGAAACATTCTATGATGACATCTCCCAGATTATGGAAGAAGAAAAGATAACATATACTATACTCATGGGAGACTTCAATGCAAAAGATGGGAAGTCGAAGAATGGAGAAGCATGTATGGGAAAATCTGGAGTGGGAGAAAGGAATGAAAGAGGAGAAATGCTAGTAAATTTTGCTGAAATGTTTAACATGAGAATAATGAACACATTCTTCCACAAAAGAACAGGGAGAAAGTGGACCTGGAGAAGCCCAACTGGAGAAACAAAGAATGAAATCAACTTCATTATAGCAGATAAGAATAACACGATCACAAATGTCTTAGTTATCAACAAAGTAAATATAGGTAATGATCATAGAATGGTGGGATGCACAGCCAGATTCAATTTCAGAAGTGAAAGAAAGATGATGATTAAAGATAAAAAGATATGCCCAATAAAAGTAAACGAAAACAAAGCAGCCTTTCAGTTGGAAATAAGGAACAGATTTCAGGCTCTAAGTAATGCTGAATGTGACATTGATGAGCTGAATGACAGAGTAACAAAAATGCTAAGAGAATCAGTGGAGGTAGTAAGGAAACCTAATACAATCAAACCCAAGAAATATTCAGAAAAGACACTCGAGCCTATGAAAAAAACGAAAGGAAATGTAAGTAAAAACAAAGAAAGATGAAATAGAACGAGCGGAATTAAATAAGCTTATCAACAAAAGACAAAGAAAAGATAAAAGAAAAAGAAACATGGATCAGATCAAAGAAACCATCAAAAATGGAAAAAGTCTGAAACAGGTCCGAAGTAAAATGGCACTAGGAAAGCAACATATGACACCACTGAAAGAAAAAAAAAAACGGTGAAATCATTAAATGCCGAGATAAGATGGTGAAGAGAGTCGAAGAATTTTACAAAGAACTGTATGCATCAAAGACAGTAGTACTAATAGCTAACTTTTCAGTTGACAAAAGTGAAATACCTGACGTAACACCAGACGAAGTAAATATTTGTCTAAAAAATATGAAAAGAGGGAAGGCTCCGGGAGAAGATGGAATAGGAACAGATTTACTGTTGGATGCAGGAGTAGAAGTACAAAACAGGCTTGCTCACTTATTTACCCACTGTATCAAACAGAAGAAAATTCCCAAAACATGGTGTAATGCAACAGTTCTTTTACTCTACAAAAAAGGTGACTCTAAAGATCTTAGTAACTATCGACCCATTAGCTTATTATCAGTCATTTACAAACTCTTCACTAAAGTCATAACGAACAGAATAACAACAATTTTGGAGAAGAACCAACCTCGTGAACAGGCAGGATTCCGAAGCGGGTATTCAACCACCGATCATCTACATACAATGAATCAGCTAAATGAGAAAAGTACAGAATATAATAAACCACTGTGCTTGTGTTTTGTTGATTACGAAAAGGCTTTTGATTCAGTAAGGCACATAGCTATTATAAATTCACTGCGAGAACATGGAGTGAATGAGAACATTGTAAAACTGCTCGAAAACATATATAAAGAGGGAACTTCTACAGGTAAATTACATAAGGAATCGGGAAAAATTAAGATTGAGAAGAATGTGCGTCAGGGAGATACAATTTCACCAAAATTATTTACAGCATGCCTAGAAAGTATTTTCAGAAAGCTAGACTGGGAAAATAAAGGAATGAACATACATGGAGAAAAACTAAACCATTTAAGACTTGAAGATGACATTGTTCTAATCTCAGAAACAGCGGAGGCATTGCAAGAAATCTTAAATGACCTGAACAGAGAAAAGTCTGAAAGTAGGATTGAAGATGAACCGGAGTAAAACTAAAGTAATGCTTAATCCACAAACACCAAACAGCGTCATGAAAATATTCGATGAAATTCTTGAAGAAGTTGAGGAGTACAAGTACTTGGGACAAATACTAAAATTAACAGATCATGGTAACGAAATAAAAAGACGCATTACAACTGGATGGAAAGCTTTCGGTAAACATAGAGACATTATGAAAAGTAGCTTGCCAGTTTGTATGAAACGAAAAGTATTTAACGAGTGTATAATTCCAGCTATGACGTATGGTTGTGAGACCTGGAAACGACATAATCGATGGAAAATAAAGTAATCCGTTCTCAGAGAGCAATGGAAAGGTCAATGTTGGAATATCTTTAAGAGACAGGAAGAGATCAACTTGGGTGAGAGAGCAGACTAAAGTCAAAGATATTATAGAAGTTATAAAAGAACAGAAATGGAGGTGGGCAGGCCATATAGCAAGAATAAGGGATAACCAATGGAGCAAGAGGCTGACAGACTGGACACCAAGAGATTGTAAGCATAGCAGAAAAAGGCCAGACAGGAGATGGAGAGATGAGATAGAGAAATTTCAGGGAAAACGTGGCAAAGATTGGCTCAGTCAAGGATTTCGTGGAAAAGTTTGGGGGAGAACTTTGTTCAGCAGAGAACTAGTTATGGGTAAGTATTCCCTGCTTGTCGTAAGAGGCGACTAAAAGGAACAATTTTATCTACATTCCCTTTGCTCTCTTTCTTTTCCTTGTACTTTGTCTGTCCAAACCCTCTGCATTTTACTTTCATTTAGTTAATTTCCTCTCTCCACTGTCTGGTTCCTGCGAGTCACTGGCATTGGCTCCAGGGTAAAATGTTTTTCTGCCTCTGGTGAACTCTGGTGACGAAGCAATGGCCCTCAGTCCCGTGCAGCCCTTAAGTGGGCAGGGGGTGCTAAGAATCCCACGGTGTAAAAATAAGTTTATACATCCAAAAAGAACCTTAAGAATAGGAAACTGGAACGTTCGAACTCTCAATCAGGGTGGTAAAATGGAAAAGCTTATTCCAGTGTTCAAGGAATACAAGATGGATATTTGTGCTCCTACAGAAACAAGGTTGCATGGAGTTGATAAAATGAATTTGGAAGACGGTATTACTATGTTGGTTTCTGGTAGGAGTGATGGAAATCATTACCAAGGAGTAGGCTTACTGCTGAGTAGAGATGCTTGTAAGGCGGTATGTGAGTTTGAACCAATTAATGAGCGCTTGCTTTATGCTCGTTTAAAATCTAACCATGGTAATATCAGTAGGATTGTAGGTTACGCTCCGACAAATGAGGCTGCTGATGAAATGAAGGATGACTTTTATGAGAAGCTGCAGGATGTAGTGAACAGAGTGGCAAGACATGATGTGTTACTTTGCATTGGTGATTTTAATGCGATTGTTGGCAGTAGTAGGGATGGCTTTGAAGACTGTATGGGTAAGGAGGGTGTTGGTATAAGGAACGAAAACGGGGTGCGACTTGGAAGCTTTTGTTTGGCAAATGACCTTATAATTGGTGGAACTATCTTTGAGCATAGAAAAATACATAAGACTACTTGGATTTCACCATGTGGTAAATATTGTAACCAGATTGACCACATTGCAATTAGCAGAAGGCATAGGAGTTATTTGCAAGATGTTTGCGTAAGGAGGGGAGCAGATATAGGTAGTGATCATCAACTTGTTGTGTCAAAGATTAAAATAAAACTTAAGAGAAACGTTAATGGTAATTGTACAGGAGGTAATAATTATGATTTGGATGAGCTGAGAAGTGATGAGAGCACGAGGGAAAAGTTTCGGTGGGAATGTAGGAACAGGTTTCTAGTCCTGCAGACTTTGATGGAATCTGAAGACAATGATATTAATCAAATGTGGAGAGAGGTAAAAGAGGTTTTGCATGAGAGTGCTAAGGTTACTATTAAGAAAAAAGGGAAAAGCGAGAAGGAAAAAGTGGATGTCAGATGAAACATGGAATGCAATTCAGAAAAGGAAAGAGGCTAAGTTAAGAAGTGAAGAACAACATGTTGATGGCCAGGTAGTTGAAGTACTTAGAGCAAAGTACTGGAGTTTACATTCTGAAGTAAAAAGACTCGTTAGACGTGATAAGAAGAGACTATATGATGAAAATGCGACAGAGACAGAAATTAAATTAAGTAAAAATGACGGTCAGAGCACAAGAGCAGCGTATCAGGCCATAAAGGAGTTAACTGGGACTGAAACGAGAAGGAAGGAAATACCTGTACGAGATAGAAATGGTAATTCGATGACTAAAGATTTGGATATAAAAGGAAGGTGGAAAGAGCACTTTGTTCTAAATAGACCAATCCCAGCTGAAGAGGACGTTTTGCCAGCCGAGAGAGATTTGCAGATGGAAACAGGGGATATAACTTTGGAAGAGATAGCAAAATCTATAAAGGAGTTAAAGAATTCTAAGGCCCCAGGAGAGGATGGAATATTCCCTGAAATGCTTAAAGTGGAAAATGACGAGTTGATGAATGCGCTTTTGAAACTTTTTAATGTGGCTTGGGATAATGGTGGAATTCCAGAAGAGTGGAAAAATGGAGTGAATATAAGAATACCAAAAAAGGGAGATTAAGTGTGTGTGGAAATTGGAGGGGGATAACTTTGACATCTGTAGTTGCAAAAGTCTTTTCCAATACTTGTTGAACAGAATAGAGATAGTAATTGATAAAGTTTTAAGAGAAGAACAAGCGGGATTTAGAAAGGGTCGAGGTTGTAATGATCAGATTTATATTTTAAGGCATCTAATGCAACAAGCTAATGAGATGAAAATGCCACTTAGTGTGTGTTTTGTGGATTTTGAAAAGGCATTTGATAGTGTTTCACGTGGAGCTATGTTGAAAATTATGAGATTCTATGGTATACCAGGAAAGTTTGTAAATATTATTAGAAGCCTGCATGAAGGTACTTTTTGTAAGGTAATGGTGGGCGGTTCTTTGAGTGATCCATTTCAAGTTAGGTCAGGAGTGATTCAAGGAGGAGTTCTTTCGCCATTGTTGTTTGTTTTGGTTATGGATTATGTTATCAAAAAGGTTGTAAGGAGAACAGGTGCAGGAGTTAACTGGAAAGAAAATAAGAAGCTGATGGATTTGGACTATGCTGATGATATTGTACTGATTTGCGGAAGTTTTTACGGGATGCAGAGGATGCTTGATTGTCTGGTGGAGGAAGGAGAAAAAGTGGGATTGGTGATAAATTGTGGAAAGACTGAAATCATTAATATGAACATGGAGAACCAAATTGATTGTGTAATTGGGAATAATGTGGTGAAGAATGTAGAAAACTTTAAATATCTAGGAACGATTGTATCATCTAACGGATCATTAAACAATGAAATTGAGGAGAGGATTAGACAGGCTTGGCGATCTGTTGGAATGTTGAAATCTGTTTGGAATAATAATATGCCTTCGGTACATACTAAAGTGAAAATTTACAAGTCCTTGGTTAGACCAATTTTAATTTACGGGCATGAGTCATGGTACAGTACAATTGCAACAGATCAGAATGTATTAGGATTTGAGAATAAAATATTGAGAAGGATTCTTGGGGTAAAGTGGCAAGACAGAGTTACAAATGCAAGAGTAAGGGATATTACGAGAGTGGAACCAGTTAATGAATATGCGAGACTGTCTCGGTGGAAGTGGCTGGGGCACATATACAGAAAAGAAGGTAGTTTAATCCAGGATGTGCCAGAGTGGACTGCTAGAGGAAGAAGAGGTGGAGGTAGGCCGAGGGAAACCTGATTGAGGACAATGAAAAAAGAAGCAAGAGAGGAGTGTTGGTGGGACCTGAAGGAGATGGCAAGAGACAAATATTGATGGAGAGAGTTCATTGAGCCCCTATGCATCCCGTGGGGTACCACAGGAAATGACTGATATATATATATATATATATATATATATATATATATATATATATATATATATATATATATATATTGCCAGACGCTTTTATCCCGTAAGGGGTGGCCACAAAGAAATCGCATGTTGCCCTGTCCCCTGCCATTCCATTGGCTCCCCCCAGCTCACACACCACTGTCTCATTTACCTCGCCTCTCTATCCCTCCATCTCATCCTTGGCCTCCCCCTCCCTCTCTCTTCTTCACCTCAATAATATACACTCTCCTCCTCAGTCGCTCACTCTCCATCCTCTCCACATGGTCAAACCACCTCAGTGTGGTTCCCCTGATCCTTCTTATCATATCCACATCCACACCACTACGTTCCTTCACTTCCTCATTTGTCACTCTGTCTCTCCATGTGACTCCACATACTCCTCTCAAATAACTCATTTCCACTGCTCTCACTCTATATTTCTATCCCTCCAACAAGGTCCACTTCTGTACGTTAGGGTTAGTATCACAAAACTGTCATGTAGTAACTTTTTCACTTTCATGCTCACTTCCTTGTTACTTATCACTGCTTTCAAGGAACCAGCAAATTTTCTTCCTTGTTGTACCCTTTCATGCACTTCGCCCTCTAAACTTCCATCCTTACTCATCACACTACCCAAGTACTTAAATGCACTAACATTTTCCAATTCCTCCTCATCCAGCTTCAGTGTACATTAACTGATTTCATTTCTCTCGAAGACCATAAATTTACTCTTCCTTACGTTCAACTTTATATTCCATTTCTCACACACTCTCCCAGACTCATCCACCAAGGCTTGTAACTCTCCTTCGTCTTCACTTAGCAACACAGCATCATCTGCAAGCAACAGAACAGGGAGTTTCAAACACTTCTCTCTCTCCCTAGGGCCGCTCCAACATCCACTGCCCTACTTTGTATCTCTTTTATAACCCCATCGATATTCAGATTGAACAACCATGGAGAGATGACACATCTCTGTTTCAATCGAACCTCAAATAGAAAAATTCACTCAGTTCACTATCAACACGCACTGCAGCCTTAGCACCCTCACACATAATCTTCACGGCATTCAACATTTTCCCGTCCACTCCATATATTCTTAATACTTTCTACAATCTTTGTCTAGCCACCGAATCATATGCTTTCTCCAAATTCATGAAGACTGCATACAACTTCCTTCCCTTCTCTAGAAACTTTTCCAATAAAGATCTAAGAATTAATATCCGATCTACACAACCTCTTCTCTTCTTAGAACCTCCCTGTTCTTCTTGCATTTCCTCTGTTATTTCCCTAACTCTGTCAATACGTATCCTACCATGTACTTTTCCTATTACACTACGAAGACAAATGCAGCTATGATTATCACATACTTCTTTTCCCCCTTTTCCTTTGTACAGAGGAATAATTATACCTGACTTCCAATCCTCCAGGACTGTATCTTCCTCAGAGGCCAAACTGCACAACTTCCACATCCTTTCTACTACTATCTTTCCTACATGCTTTAGCATTTCACCACACATCCCATCAATTCCTGTGGCTTTCTCCATTATAACTTTCTTCATTGCTTCCACATCTTCCATCCTATTGATTTCCTCCTCTCTTCTCACAACCCTCCGTTTCCCAGCCATTTCCCAGCCACTTACACTCGCATTACTTTCATTCTCTGTGTTCAACAATTCCTTAAAGTGTTTTCTCCAGCTGCTCACTTTTTCTCCCTTATCCACTAGTAATCTACCATATTTATTTTTCTCTCCCCAACTACCTTCTTTGACACCCTGTCTAGCTGTCTTTCCCTCTTTCCAGAACATTTTCTTTCATACCCTCCACTTTACACTTAAATTCCTTCCAAATTCCTCATCCACTCACTTCTTACTCTCTCTGTCTTTTCACCTCTCTCTTCGTTTCTACATATAACTCTCTCTTTCATCTCTCAACTTCTTCCACGTCTCTGTTTCTCATCCACATACTATATGCTTTCTTCCTTTGTGCCACAGCCTCCCTCACCTCTTCAGTCCACCATGCTGTTCCCTGCACCCCCTTTCGTCTTTTCACCCCACACACCACCTTACATGCTGCACAGATTTCTTCTGTGAATATCTTGCATACACCTTCCACGTCCCCCATCTGCTGCAATCCATATTAACCCAATCGCTCCTCCACGTCCCTCTTATATTCTGCTTTTTTTCCCCCCGATCCTCTTGTAACCCTTCAACCCTCTTTATATGAACTACTTTCTCCTCTCCTTCCCTTCTTCTATTTCTCCATTTCATTTGGACCTTGAGTCTGACCACCTCAAAGTGTGGTCAGAAAGTCCACTACCCAGACCTAAATATACTCTAGCATCCATTACACACCTCATCCTGACATTCACGCACACATGTAATCAGTCATTGCTTTCCATTCCTTCAGTTCACTACTCACCCTTCTCATCACTCGTCACGTATACCTATTGGTCATTTTGTGCCTGAAGAGGGTATTAGCTACCACCAATCCCCTCCCGGCACAAATGTCCACTAAAGCATAGCCATTCTCTTACACCTCTGCAGGCACACCCCACTCACCAACTGCTTCATCCATCTTCACATTCCCAAGTTTTCCATTCATATCTCCAATCAAAAACACTCTCTCATTCCATTCAAACTTTTCCATGCATGCTTCCACATTTGTCCAGAACTCTTCTCTCACTCTGATTGCACGATCTTGCATTGGCGGATACATGCAAACAATTGACCCCATTTGTAGTCCAACTTTTAATCTTACCCACACAGTTTTTGGGCCAACTGATCAATACTCTTTTATATCCTCCTTCCATCTGTTAATCACAATAATACACACTCCTTCTTTTGCCCTCTCATTCTCACCTACTCCCGCGCATATACCCCATCCATACTGTCATTCTCTCACACTGTCACCTCTTCATTTAGTTTCAGGTAATCTACATACATCCACTTTCGCACCCTCAATCACCTGGATAATCTTTTTTTCTCCTCATCATTTGCATCCCTAACATTCCAAGTAGTTATCCGTACCATGTAATTTGTTCGATCCTTAGTTGTCACTTTTTGGTCAGTCCTGGTCGGAGGCTTCTTGCTCGTATTATTAGTTAGTTGTTGGGTGGATGATGGACGCCCCCACCTACCAGATATATATATATATATATATATATATATATATATATATATATATATATATACACACACACACACAGTCTCTCTCTCTGTATATAATATATATATATATATATATATATATATATATATATATATATATATATATATATATATATATATATATATATATATATATATATATATATATATATATATATATATATATATACAGTATATATATACAGGGTGTAACGCGACGTATGACAAAAACTTACACCAATGATCTATCATGTAATTCTGAGCATATTTTGTTCTATAAACATATGCTCTCTGCGACCCCAGTTCAGAACCCAGCATTCGGCTGTTTTGCGTAAAAGCTCGTCTCTTGCATGCGCCATTGGGTGAGAGCTTCGCAGGGCGACGGGAGACGAGTATTATTAGCTTATACTGTACTATACATAAAAATCCCATATCCTATCAGTACACACGAGTTTTAAGAAGAAACTACGTAGTCTATTGATTCTTTAACATCGTCATGCATTCATGCAATTCTTTTGCACATATCGACTGTAATTAAGGATTAAATTCAAATTTTATGGCTTGCAAGGGAGTAGGGAGGGAGGGAGGACAGGCTGGTGTGTTGTTGCCAGTTATGTAATAAATGGTTTGTAGGATGTTGCTGCCAGCATTATCATAACACCCACAGCTCATTTAGTGAAAAAAAAAATTATTCTAAAGGGAGATTAGCCTCACTTTAAGTCAGGAAGAATAATTCTATTAATCACAATTTTTCTGCTGCAAGTAAACGTGGCGCCATTGGGTATCTCCACCTGTGTTCCTCTCTGCAGCACATCATCGCAGAATCCGTAAAAAAAATACACGATATCTGCATATTCTTCACTGCTGTACGTACGTGGCATGCTGTTTCATGAACATGTGAAGCTGAACCCGGTGAACAACAGAACGCGGAGAACAGTATTTAAAGTATGTGCCTCCCCTGCAAATGTTCCCGTTCAAATGACACTGGACGCAGGGTTGCCAAGTCCTAATCATCAGTCTCGCTAGTTTAGTCCTGAAAACTTGCTAGAATGTCGCTAGATAATAAACACTGCAAAACATCGCTAGAAAATACGATAAAATCTCTAGAATATCACCTAAAAATGGCAAAAATATCCAGAATGTAGCTAGATATCATGTTCCCAGATGTTAGTGCCGCAAGTAGAAGCAAGAAAATAGGTCTAGCAACATACTCGTTACATTGGCAATCCTGTATCACTGTTCTCACGTCAGCATATGAAAAAAATGGTGCCACGTTTACTTGCAGCAGAAAAATTGTTATGAATAGTAATGTTACTCCTGACTTAAAGTGAGGCTAGTCACTCAGTATGATAATGTTCTTTCACTGAATGAGCTGTGGGTGTTATGATAATGCTGGTAGCAACATCCTACACACCAAATATTACATAACTGGCACAACACACCAGCCTGTCCTCCCTCCCTCCCTACTCCCTTGCAAGCCATAAAATTTGAATTTAATCCTTAATTACAGTCGATATGTGCAAAAGAATTGCATGAATGCATGACGATGTTAAAGAATCAATAGACTACGTAAAGTTTCTTCTTAAAACTCGTGTGTACTAATAGGATATGGGATTTTTATGTATAATACAGTATAAGCTAATAATACTCGTCTCCCGTCGCCCTGCGAAGCGCTCACCCAATGGCGCATGCAAGAGACGAGCTTTTTCACAAAACAGCCGAATGCTGGGTTCTGAACTGGGGTCGCAGAGAGCATATGTTTATAGAACAAAATATGCTCAGAATTACATGATAGATCATTGGTGTAAGTTTTTGTCATACGTCGCGTTACACCCTGTATATATATATATATATATATATATATATATATATATATATATATATATATATATATATATATATATATATATATATATATATATATATATTCATCCATCATCCAATCCTACATTGCCCCATGAGGAGCGTAGGAGCCCGGGGCTAGACAAGTTGGTCCTGGCATTTACGATGAGAGTGACCAGCCTCACTCATCCCTGAGTGGCATTACGTGAGCAATAAATCCCAACCACCCCTTGGGTGTAAACCTTCACCGGCTGCATCAGATTGGAGACCGTTATTACCCACTTATCCACCAGGAGCCAAAATTTGGTTATATGGTTACCACCCAGTATAGTAAATGGTTTCCTGGTGTACAGGAAACCATTTGGCTTGATACTCAGTGTAGTCACCCACAGGCAGAAGGAAGAGGAATGAATAAAGGAAAGAAAGACACAAGAGGGAGTTTAAAGTCACCCGCAGGCAGAAGAAAGATGAAAGAATGAAGGAAAAACAGAAGAGGATGGATGGAAAGAAGGGTGGAGGAGAGGAAAGGGCAGACACCTGAAAGCAGCACAACATCAAGTAAGTGGATGGGGGGCGCCCCACCTACCACACCCACCCACACACATACCCAGACCCACACACCCACACCCACACCCACACCCACACCCACACACACACACACACACACACACACACACACACATATATATATATATATATATATATATATATATATATATATATATATATATATATATATATATATATATATATATATATATATATATATATATATATATATATATATATATATATATATATATATATATATATATATATATATATATATATATATATATATATATATATATATATATATATATATATATATATATATATATATATATATATATATAAATAATCATCATCATCAGCTGTTTGAGTACCCACTGAAGGACCGGCCTCTCCCGACCGAAGTGGGAACGATACAGCCTATGTATCTCCATGAAGTGCCTTAGGCTGTCTGGTAGAGATTGTATGTAGGGTGAGCGGTGCTTTTAAGTGTGATTGTAATGTTGGAGTGGCTATGGATGTGTGTACTCTGTGAACCAAGTGTAATCAGCCTGCGAAAGCTGAATGGGTCCAAGCATGCTTTACAGTAAGCGACACTGGTTCAACCACAGCACCCCTTACGTCCGCCAAAGCGGTACGTGGCCGGGAGAATGCTCCCAATGTTTATTACCCTGGTGGGGTGCGAACCCTCACTCTCAAGTGTACGATAATGCACATTTTACCACTGTACCACAGGGGCTCCATATATATATATATATATATATATATATATATACTGTGGATGTGCATTCATTTTTTCTTTATGGGGTACTCCTCGACGCAAAATCTGTATAAAAGAGAACGTGTTTCTGGATCTTATTTTTTACAGACAGCTGACTTAGATTCATCATGTCCATTTTGTTTTTCCAACTTGAATTATGGCCATGAACCTTGTGATGGTATTGGGTCATTCTCGTACCGCAAGGGGAGTTGGCTGTCCCATCCTCTTTCTCAAGCTGTGCATACATCTGTTATTCTTTCTTAACGTTATTATGGGTTTGAGTTATAATATATCTGCTAAAGATACTCGTCTCTGAATGTTACATCCAGAGCATCATAATGATCTTCGTCTGACGACTGGGACCCTCCCGTGGGCAGCCACCTTGTTGTGGTGGGGGGGGCTTGCATGCTCCGGTGATCCCACAAGCCTGCCCGTGGATGTAACGGCATCTGGCAGGGTCTCCCATTCGTGTAGGGTTGTGGGTGAGGGGTCTGACTAAGCGCTGCCCGAAACGTAGGTTACCTGTATGGGTCATCGGTTCCACCTTCCAGAGGGATCGCGTCAGAGCTGTCCTGAGATAGTTGGTTGGGTGTCTGGGCTGGGGGGTGTTAGGGAAGGGGGTCTTTGCACTGATGGGAGCAAACTTTCGTATCACGGGGTGCCCTTTTTGGGACATCCTCTGGGGACGAGGTACCCCGCTCCCATCAGACTGCGTTCGGTCCCCACACTCCCTGGTAGGCAGTTTCCCTTGGCTCCTGGTGCCAGTTTTGTTCATCAATGTCTTTATGGATCCACCAGACATTTCCTTAACCACTCGTGTGGTCGGTGACCAGCCACACGAGTCGGCATCAAATGGTCACTCTCTGGCCAACGACCCTGTACCCTCCGGGTCGTCTGCCAAAACTGCGACTTTGGATGTTCCCTGCATCGAGTTATTACCTGGTGTCTTTGTGAAACACTCCTACACAAAGAACATAGTCCTCAAAACGAATGATGGTACTTCCTTCCGGAACCTGAACTGTTTTAGGATTCACAGTGGTCTGGTTACAGCATTTGGATTTGCCCCCAAGGTCTCTTTGCAGGGTGATGGTTTTCTGTTGCTAGAAGCCAAGAATGAAGAGGAGAATTCACGCATCCAGTCCCTAACTATGGTCGCTGATTATCCTGTATCTGCCTCGCGTCACTTGGTCCTAAATCAGTCCTGAGAGGTTGTGTATTCTTGTGACTTGATCTCGTATTCTGATTCTTCCCTCTTAGAGGGGCTGGCTCCTCAGGGTGTTGTAGGAGTACAGAGAATTATGAAGAAGGTTGATGGGGTTTTAACCCCCATGCCCACTCTTATCTTGACATTTGACCGTCTTACCTTGCTGGAGGTTATCACTGCTGCGTGGTGGAAGCTAAAGGTTAAACCTTATGTTCCCCGACCTAGGAGATGCTATTATTGTCAAAGATTTGGTCACGTCCGCCGTTCTTGCAGGCAGGAAGCGTCTGGCCTTCCTGAGGTCTGTGGAAATTGTGGTGGAATTTCTCATGGTATAGATGATTGCTCTCAACCCTCTAAATGTTTGAATTGTGGAGCAGCACTTGCAGCCTCCTCAAGGGATTGCGAAGTATACAAATATGAACACGAGATCATTTCTGTCCGAACGAAGTAGAAAATTTCCTTTTCTGAGGCAAAGGCCATAAAGCTACCTGAGGTTACCTTTGCTGCTGCATTGTCTCGCCATAAAGCTACCCTGCCATCACACAATGCCCCATCAAATTCTCGGGGTTCTACTTCCCGGCCTTCTCACCCGGGGGGTTCCACTGAGGGAGTGCAGCCTGGAGGCAGCTGTGCTTCCTCAAGGGAGGTGCCTCCTGTCTCTGGGGGTGTCCCCTCTGCGGTGGTTCTTCCAGCGTCTGGGATTGCCTCCCCCATCCCAGTTCCTCCGGTTCCTCCTGTGACAAACACCCGTGTCGATGCTACACTTTGCTTTGACACATCCAAAACTCTCGATGTCCTTCCTGTGCATCCCTGTCCTGACATATCCAAAAAAAAACAGCGTCTCTCATACTTCTGTATCAGCTGCTACTTCCGTACCAACCGCTGCTCCTGTACCATCTGCCTGCTCTGCTACTGTTGCTCACTCTTCTTTACAGTTTGGCACTATAGTTTCTAATGCTTTAAGTTCTGGTGCAGAGATGGAGGTTGCATCTGCCAACCTCAAACGAGTGAGGAGTGAGGAGTTTTTGGGTGACTCCCCTCCTTCTAAGGTTCAAACTTCTGTACCACATGAGGATTCTGAGGGGGTTCTTCGCTCGACTACCCAGCCAGTGGTGGCGTCTAAGTCTGTGGGTGTTCATGATGGCCCTTCTAGGATTCCCGTCCCTGCCTCTTCCTCAGGTGTGGTGGGGCCTGGGTCTTTAGATACTCATAGAGCTCAGTCGATTACTCCCTCTGATCTGTCACCCAGCGGCCAACCTTTGGATGATTTGGTTGGGGGGGGGGTTCGGTTGGCCCCGAGGTGCCAGCTGAACCCTCACATGGGTGTGCGGACGGGGCACGTGGGTCTTCCAAGAAGGTCTCTGTGCTTCGGACTCATTCTGGCGATGGGCGGGACATGTCTCGGGGTAAAGGTACTTCCACCCATGGAAACTCTAAATCTTCATTGCCTTCTCGGTTGGTGAGGCAGAGCTCCATGCCTAGGAAGAAGGGCTTTCACTCCCTTCCCAACGAGGTTGCTACATAGCTTTCTAAGGTCATAATATTTAATACTAATCACTATGGCTCAATCGGTACCAATCTGTCTTCAGTGGAACCATGGCAAATTGGGAGGAATTACAGTTATTACTCTCTGCTCTGAACCCACTATGTGTGTGTCTTCAGGAGACAATGGTGGGGGACAGACAGTTCCCTTCCATTAGGGGGTATAAAGCCTTCCATGCATCTCCTTCTGGTGGTCACAGCGGAGGATGTGCAATTTTGTGCTGTTCTGATGTCCCCTTTATTTCCTCTGAGATTCAGTTGCCCTTTCAAGTTCTAGCAGTACAGATGCACATTGGGAGGTGCTATACCATCTGTTGTCTGTACCTTCTGCCTTCTGTTCCTGTTATACGTGCTGATCTAGAAACCCTTATCAGCCAACTTCCACCCCCTTTCCTACTCCTTGTTGACCTTAATGGCCGCCATCCTTTGTGGGGTGACTCACTTTCAAATCCCCGGGGTGATCTTCTTGCCTCTTTGGTTGGGGATTTAGATTTGGTTGTCCTAAATGATGGAAGGCCGACACATTTTCATGTTCAGACTGGCATATATTCTGTCATTGACCTTACCATCTCCTCCTCTAAGTGTGCCCTTGATTTTTCTTGGGAGGTTTTGGATGATCTACATGGTAGTGACCATTATCCTATAGTGGTCCAGCCTACTTGCTCTGTTCCTGTGGCCCATCTGCCACGGTGGTGTCTGGACAGGGCTGATTGGTCTCTCTTTGAGGAACTATGTGTATTTGCCAACAGGGTTACTGATTTTTCAACTATCGATGATGTCGAATGTTATTTTACTAAGACCATTTTCTCAGCAGGGGTTCATTCTATCCCACGGACTTCTGATGTTTTTTCCCGGAGACCTGTGCCATGGTGGAATGATGACTGCTCCATAGCAAAGGGAACTTACACAGCAGCTGCTCGTAGGTATTTTGCCAATCGTAATGTTGATTTTCTAAAAATACAGTTTCGCAAAGCACGTGCTCGCTATAGATGGGTCATGAAGAATGCTCGCCGTAACTCGTGGAGGTCGTATGTTTCTACAATTACATCTTCAAATTCAATGTCTGTGGTGTGGAAAAAGGTGCGAAAGATTTCTGGTAGGTTCTCGCCCCCCTCCCCTCTGGTGTTGCGCCTTCACGGAGAACTTGTGTCTGCACCAGATGCGGTAGCCTCTGCTTTTGCAGATCAGTTTTACGCTGTCTCCAAAAAGGATCCTTCTCAGCCATTTGCCACCTTTCATAGGAATCAGGAGAGGCTGGGTCTTGACTTTCGCTCTCGTGGCGGAGAGCTGTATAATTTAGTTTTCAGCCTCTGTGAGCTACATGCTGCCCTTTCAGAGTGTCGTGACACTGCTCCTGGGCCTGACGATTTTCCATACGCTATGCTGCATCATCTTCCGACTGATTCACGTCAGTTTTTATTGGACCTTTTTAACAAGGTTTGGAGTGAGGGCTCTATTCCGAGGAGTTGGAAGTTGGGTATTGTCCTCCCCTTTCCCAAGCCTGGTAAAGACCATTCCCCAGTCTCCAACTATCGCCCTATCACTTTAACATCATGTGTGTGCAAGCTGTTCGAAAAGATGGTCAATGTCAGGCTTATGTGGTTTCTGGAGAAGGGTTGGTTTCTCTCTCCGTCGCAGAGTGGTTTCCGTAAATTACGGTGCACTTCAGACAACCTTATCAGGCTTGAGGCGTCAATCTGTGAAGCTTTTGCCTCCAAGCAACATCTTGTGGCTGTGTTTTTTGACCTTGAGAAGGCTTATGACACTGCCTGGCGCCATGGCATCCTCCAACAACTTCATGCCTTTGGTTTACGTGGTTGCCTGTCTGTGTTGCTTGGAGACTTCTTGACTGATCGTGTATTTTGGGTCGGTGTGAGTTCTACCCTCTCTGCGCCACTGTGCCAGGAGGAAGGTGTCCCACAGGGGAGTGTCTTAAGTGTTTCCCTGTTTGCAGTGGCCATTAATGGTATCATTAACACTGTGCCTGCTGGGGTATCCTCATCCCTTTATGTGGATGACTTAGCTATATGGTTTTCTGGCTCCCGCATGTCTGCTATTGAGCGGCGGATGCAACTTGCCTTGGACAAGATTTCTGCCTGGGCCACTTCCAAGGGTTTTCGGTTTTCCTCTTCAAAGACTGTGGCTATGCACTTCTGTAGGATGAGAGGGGTACACCCGAACCCTGATCTCCAGCTTTGTGGCAAGAGACTCCGTTGTGTGACAGATAAGAAATTCTTTGGCCTGACTTTTGATTGTCGTTTGACATGGGTCTCACACTTGGCAAATCTTAAAACATCATGTATGAAGGCTCTCATCTATTGAGGGTTCTGTCCCATACCTCTTGGGGTGCTGATCGAAGGACACTCTTGCATTTGTTTCAGGTATTTGTAATCTCTAAGCTGTCATATGGCTGTGAGCTATGTTCCTCTGCCACAGAATCAAGACTAAAAACTCTAGATGCTGTCTATCATACTGGTCTTCGCCTTGCAACTGGGGCTTTTTGATCCTCTCCAATTCCCAGCTTATTGGTGGAAGCTGGTGTGCCTCTCTTAGATCTACTGCGTCAGTCTGTTCCAGTACGGTGCTGGCTCCGGATTCGTTGCCTTCCGGACTCACTTGTCTGTGAGGGTGTGACGAAACAGTCTTGTCTTTTGTATTATAGTAGACACCCTCGCATGCCTCGTCCATTTGGCTATAGGGTTCAGGATATGATGGAGGGGTTTTGTTTGTCGCCAGTACTTGTCAGTCCTGTTCGGATCCCGAGGGTTGCGCCTTGGATATTGCCCAAGGTGACTTTCTGCAGGCCTATTGCAGGTTCAAAGGATTTTGTCGCTCCTCAGTGTCTTTTAAGGTTATTTTTAGAACATTCTTCTAGTCATGGTGGTTCTGTGCCTGTGTATACTGGTGGCTCTAAATCCGCATCAGGTGTTGGTTTTGGAGTGGTATTTCCCAATTTTAGCCATGGAGGTAGTCTTCCTTTGGTTGCCTCAGTTTTTACTGCAGAGTTGTCAGCCATCATTTTAGCCTTGAAGTTGGTGTTTGTTCATCCTGACAATTATTTTACTATTTTTAGTGACTCTCAAGGGGCGCTTTTGGCCCTGAACTCTTTTAACTCTTCCCATCCCTTAGTTTTAGCTATTTTGGAGTGGCTGTTCCTCATTCGTCGTCGGGGAAAGAGAGTGGATTTTTGCTGGGTTCCCGCACATGTTGGTGTGGTGGGCAATGAGATTGCGGATGCATTGGTCAAGGCTGCGGCTACTCAACAGCCCCCAACAGAATATCCGCTTCCTGCATCTGATCTAACACCTTACTTGCGGGACAGAATGCATGTGTGTTGGCAGAGACGCTGGGATGGTGTTGCTCATAATAAGCTGAAAGAGGTCTTCCAGAGAGTGGTTGTGCCAAGGGTTCTCCCTTCCATGCCTCGGTGATTGGAGGTAGCTCTTGCTAGGCTTCGCATTGGGCACTCTCGGCTTACACATGGGTTCCTGATGAGTGGCGAGATTCAACCGTACTGTGATGATTGCTTTGTTTCTCTTACTGTCTGTCACTTGCTGGTCGAGTGTCCAAGTTTGGGGGACCTGTGTCGGAGATTCCTCCATAGGCATACAGGGGTAGATGGTGCCTACTGTCTCTCCTCGATGCTTGGTGGAGCCCATAGCGTTTTTACTGATGTTTTTGGTTTTCTTCAGGAGGCGGGCCTCCTTCCACTTTAATAAGAAATTATTTTCTCTTTTAACTATTCTTTTATTATTTTCAGTGTATTATTTCTAGAAAATGATATTAACTATGCACAATTTATTTGCCATGTGTTTTAGCTTGTTGTCCGGCGGCATATGACCTTAGCAGTTGCGCCGCCAGTTTCTACTACAATCAATCAATCAATCTGACGACTAGGACATTCATGTTATTCCCAATTCTGAGCTAGTTGGCAGATTTGTGATACCCTCCCTTTGGACATTTGGCACAAGATGTTGATGATTATTTGTTATCTTCTTCACTCCCTCCTGGAATATGTCCTGTGTCATGCTGTACTAGGAACCTGGTTTTATCTTTATGTCACTCGCCTAGGTATTCCAGTGCCCTTTAGTTACGGTGCCCTGTCTGTTATACCAGCCTCTGTGAGTTCACTAACAGTTTGTCTGCATCCAGTAACGAAGTTATCGACTACTTCTCTGAGTTACATTCTGTGCGTCCTTTGCTATTAGAAAAAGCTCATTTCCCCCTCATGAGCATCCTACCCCTTTCTGTACTGATGTTTCAAAAACAGATGCATGGGAGGACTTCGTGATGTTTCCCTCTCCTTCAGTCAGGGTGGTGGCCTTCCTACTATTTCGTCTATTTTCATGGTTGAAATAAGTGCTACTTTATTGGCTCAACATATCAATTTATCCACTGACTATTTCTGTGACTTTTAATGACTACTTCAATCCTCTTTCTGCACTAGAGACTTTTAGTCCATCTCATCATTTGGTTTATTCGACTTTAAAGTGGCTTTTTTTCCTTGGCCGTCATGGTAGGTTTTGCTGGGTTCCAGCCTATGTGGGTGTGTTAGGGAATTAGCCGGATGATCTGGTAGCAGAGGCAGCAATGGCCCACCCACCTCCCGCTGTGGGATCCCATTCTCTTTTGCATCAGCTGACTACATTTGATTTTTTCTAATATTGTCAGACAGTTTTGCCATTCTTGGCAAGAACACAAGGATATAGTTGGAGGCCAACAAGACGTGTGCTATTTGAGATGCAATGAGCTCCTTCCATTACATAGGCTTGTCTTGCTGGTGGGAGGCGGCTTTATGTCAACTCTGGATTGGTGACACCCGATTCCCTCATGATTTTTCATGGAGAGTGCCCGCCCCCCCTGTTAGGCTTGCTTGGTTCCCATGACTATTCGGCACTTGCTGGTGGAATGCCCCAGTCTTGGGAATTTACGCCATAAGTACCTCTCTGAAAACTGGGTGGGTGATGGGTTGTATTATCTTTCGTGAGTCCATGGAGAGGATGCTTGTTGAATGGGAGGGGAACCCTCTCTTTTGTGGAAGCAGCTGGACTCCTTATAAGATTTGTAGTTTCTTTTCTGTAAATAATGCTTAATGTTTTTCATTTTTTCATTATCGCTTGTTTTATCTTCCTGTCTGCTCTTATTCTTTATAATCGTCATTTTAATTGTTGGCCAACAGCATATGTCACTGGCAGTTACGTTGCCAGTCTTTATTTCTGTTATTCAGTTGGTCAATCAAATCCCAAATTACCAAGACTTGACCGACCAGTGGGAGACCATTTTATGCCGATTCTGAATTGGCCAAAGCTGGTTCTTTCATGGATTTTTTTTTTATTGGAGGGCACTCCCCCCTCCTCTCTGAGAAAATTGCTTGGTCCCCATGACTGTTCAGCACTTGTTGATGGAGTGCCACAGTCTTGGGGATTCAGGCCCTCAGTACCTTTCTGGGCGTCAGGCAGCTTACGGGTTATACCTTCTTCCATTGGTGTCCGGAGAGTTTGCCTTTGCTACGGGAAGAGGAATCCTCTTGTTGTGGAGACATCTGGACTCCACTGTATGCTTTATTTTTTAGTGGTTTTCGTGTTTTATTTTACTTCCTTTATTTCGTCGTTTTGACTTCTTTTATTTTTTCAACCCCCACCTGACGAAGTCAGAGGAGGGTGTTGTTTTCACTGGGATAAAATGAATAGGTGGCATACAGATTTCGTTTCCGGAGGAAATATCAGAAAATATTAACTGTAGAGTCATAAAATTTCACAGTTATTCTTCTTATAGTGAACTGGTGTCTTTTAGTAGGTAGAATGCTTTGTCTTAAGTATTTTTTTTTCTAATAACCAAAAAATAAACAAGAAACATCAGAGATTTCAATGCGACCTGTTGTCTTTGTGTTATACAGAGAGGGGAGGGGGTGAGGGCGTCATGTGCTTTGTTAGATGTGCAGGGAGAAGGGGAGTATGTGCTTGGTCAGATGGAGGGCTGCAACAGCAAAATGTTCCCTATATCTTACTGTATTTTTCGCAGTTGTCTGTCACCGTATGACCCTGGGAGCTCTGCCGTCAGCTTTTTCTTTTGGCTGATCATTCAATCAATCAATCTCTTTCTTTTTGTGAGGATTGTTTGGTGGGTACCCTTGACTGTCTGGCACTTGCTGGTAGAGTATCCAAGTCTTGGGAATGTACACCATCTGTACTTCTATGAGTACCGAGCATTTGATGGACTGTACATTATTTCATCTGTGTTTTGATTAGATGCTTGTGTTATGGATGGGAGAATCCTGTATTTCGTTGAGGCAGCTGGATTTCCTTGCAATATTTAGGTTTTATTGATTTTAGTGTTTTTTAAATTCCCTCTAAATTTGGTTCATAGTTATTGATATATTTTTCACTGTTGTCTGGAGGCATATGACCCTGGCAGTTGCACCGCTAGCTTTTATTTAAGTTAATCAGTCAATGAGTCCTCTACAAATTTACTTATCATCTGTCTTTGCACCACCGAAGTTTATAAACTCCCACGTCAATTTGGATCTCTCTCTGTTCACCATCAAATTACACAATGGGTCACCTTCCTTCTCTACAACCACGACTTTTCATTTATCCAGACTCATTTTCACCGGCACAGAATAGATTTGTGATACTCCACCATTCATCATTTACCTAAGATACTCCACCATTCATTACCAGCCTTATTCTTTTTTTTTTTTTTTTTTCATAGCTTGAGTCTTTACCTCTTTCATTACCCCCATCCATACTGAACAGCCATTGGATCATCAAACAGCTTGTACCACTCTAATCTTGATCTTGAGCCAGTCACTTTGATGTCCACTTATCGCTGCATAGTTTCACTACTGTATTCTTGGCTGCTAAAGAGGCTTTCTGGCATTTCATCCTTTCTAGTTACTTTCTGCATATGGCACAGTAATATTCCTTTGTATGTTCTTCCTGCAGAGTGTGCTGATATGACAAAGTTGTAAGTAATTTTAATAAAGCAGTGGTGTGCATTATATATCGATAAGGAAGTGGTGTAAGAGAGCCTCCAAAGCCAACAGGAATACATGCCTTAGACCTCAAGACGTGGTTTGGAATAAAAAATACAGGTATGGCTTATGATAGAGATAGTCATCACTCAGTCACCATTCTACCAGAAAGCCCGTACTGGATAACAGCTTCTTGCTTTGGCCTGCTTCAGTCATAGCTGATTTAAGAATCTCCCTTATGGCCTTATGGCATTGAACGGGACTTGCACTTATCTTCGTACTCAGCAGTCACGTACAGTCGGGGAAAGTTCCGCATTACCCACTGCTCGGAGCACTGGTGGTCGACAAACAGTCACGAACCAGCAGCCATACCCCACATGTCTGGTAACTGTGAGTGGGAGGGAGGGTTTAAAGAGTTGCTCACATCACAGTAGCAACAGCCAGTGATAATGTGTCCGATGTATTCTCAAAGTGCAAAAGCGATATGTTGTTTGTATGGTATTACACTATCCTCTAAATCTGTCTACATTACTACATATATAATACATGTTTACTGTCCAAGGTATGCTTCTTTGCCTTCGTTTTGTAATGTTCGATACGAGTGGTAGTTACAAAGACTGATCTTATAATTAGGACTTCCCACATCATTCTGTCTAAACGAAAACGAAAAGTCTGTTAATCGCTCATATAGATTTTCTTTTATTATTATTATTATTATTATTACACACTACCCTAGATTCTAAGTTTGAGATAATTAATTGCCAGAATAACAGTGGAAATTTTTGCAAGCGGATGTTTATAGTGGGATGACAGAGGATTAATAATTAAACACACACACACACACACACACACACACACACACACACACACAGTATATATATATATATATATATATATATATATATATATATATATATATATATATATAACCCACCCCATGCAAGTGCTGTTTTAAAACGGTCTGAATTAATTGCGCGCTCAGTGCCAGTGCCGTTTTAAAACGGTCTAAAATAAAAAACTTCACTGTGACCGCATTTTGCAAGATTTGCATGTAAAAATTGGCAGGCATGTAAGGTAAATGCTCCTCTACCATCCCCCAGACTGTCAAGGCCATACACTCACTTTTTCCCCCCCTCACACTTGCTCTGCCTCACTCTGCCTGTTTGCCTCACCCAGTGCTGTACATAGTGAAGGTATTTTGTAAATATTTTCATGTAAGTGTAAGTTGTAAATATTTTCTTGTAAATGTAAGGACTCTATAGTGAAGTCAAGTTGTAAATACCTTCTTGTAAGTCCTAGGACTGTACGTAATGAAGTCAGGTTGTACCTGTCTTCAAGTAAGTGTAAGATAATGTATTCACAGTGAGAAAGACACGCAAATTGTGATAGATGCTGAAGTAATAAGTAATCAGAAAAGTATACTAAACAGTGCTATACCTTCCCAACATAAATATCTGAGTATACCTTACACAGAAAATGGCATTCTCTAACTTACGTAGTTAGCCTGAGAGACCAGCTATACCTGTATACGAGTGTGCCGAACTGAATAAAACCCATTTCCGAGGCTCAGTCAGCATTTTAACAGCAAAATTCGTTGTTTCCACATCAATATCTATTATTCACGCAAAAAAAAAAAAAAATCAAAAACTGGCCGGCACTGGGATGACCCATAGGGCTAAAAATAGCTGGCATGAGGCAGGATATATATATATATATATATATATATATATATATATATATATATATATATATATATAATATATATAATATATATATATATATATATATATATATATATATATATATATATATATATATATATATATATATATATATATATATATATATATATATATATATATATATATATATATATATATATATATATATATATATATATATATATATATATATATATATATATATATATATATATATATATATATATATATATATATATATATATATATATATATATATAATATATATATATATATATATATATATATATATAAATATATATATATATATATATATATATATATATATATATATATATATATAATCACATCTTTTATACATTTCTGCCCGGAATCATGCTAAGTCTGTTCTTCGCTCTGCTAAAAATAATTTTATCCTTACAAACTGCTCTCAACTCTCTAACTCGAACTCTTCCCACTCCTTCTGGCACCTTGCCAAAAACCTTTCTAACAACTTTACCTCATCATCCTTCCCTCTTCTTTTCTACTCTGATGGCTCTGTAGCTATTTCTTCTGATAAAGTAGATCTCTTCGCTCAGACTTTCTCCTCCAATTCCACCTTAGACGATTCCGGTGCTGTTCCTCCATCACTTCCCCCCTCTGATTTCCTCATGGCTAACATAAAAATTTCTCCAGCTGATGTATTTTCTGCCATTGCTGCCCTCAGTACAAATAAGGCATATGAGCCTGATGGAGTCCCTCCTGTTGTTCTCAAGAATTGTGCTTCTGTGCTTACACCCTACCTAGGCAAACTCTTTCGCCTTTGTCTGTCAACTTGTACCTTTAATCTTGCTGGAAGTTTGCTCTCATTCAGCCAGTCCCAAAGAAGGGTGATCATTCGCAACCCTCTAACTATCGTCCAATTGCTTTAACATCCTGTATCTCAAAAGTTTTTGAGTCAATTCTTAATAGAAAAATTTTAAAGCATCTTTCCTATCACAACCTTCTTTCTGATCGTCAGTATTGGTTTCGTCAGGGACGCTCCATAGGCGATCTTCTCATCTACCTTTCATACTTCTGGTCATCCTCCTTTCGGGACTTCGGCGAAAGCTTTGCCATTGCACTTGGGATCCCAAAGGCTTTCGATCGAGTCTGGCATAAATCTTTAATTTCCAAACTGCCCTCTTACGGTTTCTATCCTTCTATCTCTGCCTTCATCTCTAGCTTCCTTTCTGGTCGTTCTATAGCCGCTGTTGTAGACGACAATCGTTCTTCTCCTAGATCTATTAACAGTGGTGTTCCTCAGGGCTCTGTCCTATCACCAACTCTTCCATTTTTTCATCAATGACCTTCTAAGCTGTACTGTACATCTAACCCTATCCACTCATAAGCTGATGACTCCACCCTTCACCTTTCCATTCGATTTCCACAACGTCCATCTCAGCAGTTACCTCAACAGGCAAGGGATGAGGCTATGGCACACCTAATGTCTGACTTGGCTCATATCTCTGAGGGGGGTAAAAATAATCTTGTTGTTTTTAATGTATCAAAGACTCTGTTTTTGCACCTATCAACCCGACAAAATCTTCCACAGGTATACCTACTTATGTTTAATAATACTCAACTTTTTCCTGCATCAACGTTGAACATGCTTGGGGTTTCATTTGCTCTGGAATTGTCTTGGAAAGATCATATTACATCTCTTGCAAAATCTGCTTCCAAGCGATTGGGTGTGCTAAGCCGACTCCATTCCTTCTTTGCTTCTGCACAATTGTTGACTCTATACAGGGGTTTTATCCACCCCTGTGTGGAGTACAACTCTCATGTGTGGGGAGGCTCCCCACATACAGCTCTTCTCAATAGGGTGGAGTCAAAGGCTTTTCATCTCATTAACTCTCCCCCTCTTACTGACTCCCTTTAACGTCTGTCTCTTCGCCGCAGTGTTGCATCTTTATCGCTACTTCAATGGTCACTGTTCCTCTGAACTGTCTGCATGCATTCCTCCACTTCTACGACGGGCGTGTGGCACCCGTCTAGCAGCAAACTCACCCCTTTCTGTCCAACTCTCTAATGCAAGAGTTAACCGTTACTCCCAGTCCTTCATTTATGCAACAGGTCAGCTCTGGAACTGTGTCCGTCTGTCTGTATTTCCTGCTTCCTATGATCTCCAGTCTTTCAAATGCAGTGTGTCCAGGCATCTCGAAATGAATGGATCTTGAATTTGGCTCTCTTTTGTATTTTGTTTTTCTCTTGGAAGGAACGGTTTTGCGGGCTCATTGCCTTTGGTTCCTTCTTCCTCACATAAATAAATAAATAAATATATATATATATATATATATATATATATAGAGAGAGAGAGAGAGAGAGAGAGAGAGAGAGAGAGAGAGAGAGAGAGGTACCATTCACTGACGATGCTTCATTGCATAAGCCTGTTATAGGGGAAATCTCCAGTTCTCTTATCCAGTACTGAAAATTAGAGATAATCTGAAGTTGACTTTGTTATCCCGAAAACAAGGTGATGTCCGAGTGAAGATACCCCCGGTTGACAACTACATTCTCACACGCAATGTTATATACAGCAATATTTGTTAACCACAATACCAACCCATATAACTGTTTCCCAAAGTGCAAAGACCCATTTCTTTTCCATGTCACTGTATGGATCGCAATTAGTTTTCGTTTAGAGCCCATTGTCGGTTGACTCGTTCTTTCGATTGAAAGTTATTCAAAGTCAGTCACACTCCTTGGTATACATGATCGAAAGACTATATCTATGCACACATATCGGGACCCGATACATGATGACTGTTATGAAATGCCTGTTGATTCAAAATAATGTTGGTAGACCTGCTTATATGAGATACCATTAGCATATTGTAGTTTGCTTGTGAAATTTCCTAGTCTATTGTTATCTAATGCCCATTCAGATGAAAACAGAATAATGTCTTGGAACTGCATGAGCTATATTGATTACTTCAGACATCTTGTGATCCCTCCTGCACCATACTTTTTCTTTTCAGTGTATGTACACACACACGCATACTAATTTCTGCTCAGGGGTTACCCCTTCCTTCCCCCCTCTATCCTGGACAGAGGGAAGTGGGGAATCCCGAACAAGTCTACCCCGACTTCAGCCCCCAACTCCCCCACCCTCCACCTCCAGCTGCCAGTTACTGATTAGACGTATATACAGTATATATGAATGACGTCAATCATATTCTGTAAAAAAAAAATGGAAACTAGAATGCTGAACTTGCAACACGGAACTGTAAGTCCCAACACTCCTACCCATGAAGTGATCCAAATGCTACTGGTGCAGGCCTTTGAAATACTGCTCCCAGCACGGCTTCGGCCAAAGGTTGCGTGAACACCGAAGCCTCGGAATTGACCGTCATTTGTTAGAAAGATTATATTTGTAGTCTCCACTCTGTTAATGCAATTTAAGTCTAGATCGTGTGTGTGTGTGTGTGTGTGTGTGTGTGTGTGTGTGTGTGTGTGTGTGTTTGTGTGTGTGTGTGTGTGTGTGTGTGTGTGTGTGTGTGTGTGTGTCTGATAACAGTTACAAATATTGGTCTCGTGTTCTCCATTTGAACTTGGCACATAATGACCAATGTGTGTGTGATAAATGTTGCCTGCATACGATACACGGGGCCTGGTCATTTTCCCCCCCTGACATTCTCCCCCCTGACAGATTCCCCTTTATACATTTTCCCCTGTGGACATTATCCCCCCTGGGTAACACTGTGATATGATTACAAAACACTGACCGATACTATTACTGTATTTGACAGCTCTGTGTTATATCAAAACACTGACCGAAACTATTGCTGGAATTGAAATAGGTTAGGTTAGGTTGGGTTGGGTTATGTCAGGCTAGGCTAGGTTAGGTTAGGTTAGGTTAGGCTAGGTTACGTTGGTTACTGTATTCGACCCTAAACATATGAATGTATTAAATATATCAATCCTTAATGATAATAAGAGTTCAGTAAAAACAAACTTGTATTATTGACACCATTTCTAATGCCAAATAGTTTTATATGGTGAATAAATAATGATGGAGGAAACTGTGTGGAGGGGATAATGTCTGGAGGGGAAAACGTCTGTAGGGGAAAACGTCTGGAGGGGAAAATGTCCAGACAGACAGACAGAAAGACAGACAAACAGAGACGGGGGAAGTGAAAAGGTGAGCACTGGAACCCAGAATTGTTCAGCGGACGACACTGGATTACAATGATGGTGAATATTTTCAATTCGATAATGTAATCCAATACCGTAACAATTTATTTCTAAAAACAATCCAAATCTTGGCCGTTGAAAGCGTGTGTGACGACAGTTTAGTCATGTTTACAGGACATGAGAAAATTTGCATCCAATCAGTAACTGGCAGTTGGGGGTGGAGGGTGGGGGAGTTGGGGCTGAGGGAGGGGTAGACTTGTTAGTGATTCCCCCCTTCCTTCTGTCCACGGTAGAGGGGGGAAGGAAAGAGTAACCCCTGAGCAGAAATTAGTACGCGTGAGTGTACAGTCGCCAAACTTTCCGCCTGGGCCACATATCCGCGAGAGGTGGGTAAGGGTGCTGGCAACATTGTACAGTATCTGTTTGTTTGTGTGTACATGGTTGATGAAAGTTCGGATCATCAACTCTCTTCGTCTGTAGTGAACCTCCGTCAGAGTTCATTCCACAGGTGGCTGGGTACGGAGTTGGGTGGGGATAAACATGGCTCAGGAGTAAGGCGGCACTGCCATCGGCTCAGCCAGTTGCCTGAAACTGGTCGCATGGAAAACTGTCGTGTGCCACAGGTCGCGCTGACCAAGGCCAAATAAATATGAATATATTAAATTTATAATAAGATAATATAATATGATATAATTATATACTATTATATAACAATATCAGGGGTGGATACCTCACATCGTCGACTCATGACTAGCTGACTCGAGGCAATAGGCCTATTCTGCCTCAACAAACGAGTTTCAACCTCTGACATCTATACTTCGTATCTCTCCTACTTAGTTTAAATTATTATCCATCCAATGAGTAATCCTGTAACTTACCTAATCATGTCTTGGATCAGGAATGGTATTTCAATAGGTTTAATCGAGACCAGTCCAGGACTGGCGAAATGCTAAACGAACAGACACCGATATCCATTTTTCTACCGTAAGGGCTAGTCTCATGACGGTTCTTCTCCCCAATATTCAGTAGACAATTTTTAGCCAAGGGTTTATCATGTAATAATGAAAAAGAACACGTTTATCAATATTTAATATATGTAGAGATTATTTTACTTATAATTTTCAATACTCGCATTATCCAGTACTTTGAAGAATTCTTTTGAAATTCTATCACACTAAAAATTGTTGACTGAATATTGGGACTAACTCTAAGGTTCACTACGGAACACAGGAGTTGATGATCCGAACTTTCATCGAGCATGTATATTGTACATACAAACAACCAGATACACTGTTGCCAGCACCCGTTACCCACCCTCTCTTGGCTAGGTGGCTCAGATGGTCATATGCCGCCAGACGACAAAGTAAAACACACACCCCCACCCCCCAAAAAATGCATATTCAAAACAAAATCAATATCAGGAATAAAACACTGGAAATTATAAAAGAATAGTTTATAAAATATCAGTTACTTATAAAAGTGGAGGGAGGCCCGCCTTATGAAGAAAACTAAAAACATCAATAAAATCGCTAGAGGCTCCACCAAGCATTGAGGACAAACAGTAGGCACCATCTGCCCCCTTATGCCTGTGGAGGAATCTCTGACGTAGGTCCCCCAGACTCGGACACTCGACCAGCAAGTGACGGACAATAAGGGGAACAAGGTAGTCATCACAGTACGGTTGAGTCTCACCACACATGAGGAACTCACGTGTAAGCCAAGAATGCCCAATGCGAAGCCCAGTAAGAGCCACCTCCAATCGCCGAGACATAGAGGGAAGAACCCTTGGCACAACCACTCTCTGAAAGGTTTCTTTTAGTATATTGTGAGAAACAACATCCCAGTGTCTCTGCCAACATGTACGAATTGCATAACGCAAGTAAGGTATTACATCAGAAGCAGGAAGTCAGTAGTCGGTTGGGGACTGTTGAGAAGACGCAGCTTTAGCTAAAGTATCTGCCCCCTCATTGCCCACCACACCAATATTTGCAGGAACCCAACAGAAGTCTACACGGCGATCACGACGGCCAACAAGAAAAAGCCACTCTAAAACTGATAAAACCAATGGATGGGATGCATTAAAAGACTCCAATGCAAACAAAGCACTACGTGAGTCACTAAAAATCACAAAAACGGATTGGAGGAGAGTAAAAATGATTTTAAGAGCATATAAAATTGCAGTCAGTTCCCCCGTATACACTGAAGTAATGTCAGGAAGGCTACCGCCCTTACTAAAGGAAGGGAAGACAATACCAAATCCTACTCCAGTATCAGTCTTAGACCCGTCAGTATGGAGGGGGACAGAACCCTCATGAATGGAGGCATGTTCTAAAAAGAGAGAGAAGGACACCTGAGAGGGAAGTGAGCCCTTTTTTTCAACAACGGACCTACAGAATGTCATGCGAGGGAGTAGCCAAGAACCCACTCTTGGGATCCGATGTGGACAAATTGCCAGTCTTGGAACAGAGAGAGCTAGCATAAATGACCGGACCCTGTAACCAAATGGCTTTGGGAAATTAGGACGGGTGTCAAAAACAGAAGATCGGGAATCCTGGGAGATGATGGCACAAGAAATTGAGTCTGGAATGCGATGAAGACAATACCAACACCTCATCATTAGCAACTGGCATCGCAAATCCAAGGGAAGGACACCAGCATCCACCAACAAACTTGGAATTGGGGATGGTCTGAATGCCCCGGTTGCCAGACGTACACCACTATGATGCACAGAATTTAACAACTGGAGACGGGCATCTGTTCCAGAGGAATAGACCTCACACCCATATTCAAGTTTAGGTAAAATAAGAGACCTATGCAACAGGAGGAGGGTCTGATGGTCAGCACCCCAAGAGGTATGAGCTAAAACCCTCAAAAGACTCAAAGCTTTAAGACAAGCTGCCTTAACAGAACGAATATGAGGAACCCAGGTTAGGCATTTATCAAACAGAAGACCCAGAAACCGTGTCTCTTCCACACAAGATATTCTCCTACCTTGGCCCAGGTGGGAAGTTTGGCGACTGTACATAGTTCATATGGGCTCCCACCAACCACTCACTCACTGCATTACTATCTTAATCTGGGTCTGTACTGAATGACAAGCCGGATGGTTTAGTGAAACCCAAGAAAGTATACACTAGGTGGTAATTTTATAAAGAAAAGAACACTTGGTTGTCTAGTGAGTTATGACGCTCCAGCCAGACGATGTCCATATGAATTTAATGCTGAGGAGTGGTTGGGGTATTTTGCTCTCATACTGCTACTCAGAGACAAACAAGGTTCGTCACCCACGCCTTGAATGTTGGGACTGAGTAGCCTACCACCAAACCCCACGTTCTCAGTGCACCAGAAGTGGTGAGAAAAAAAAAAGTCAATTGCCCATGTAACTGAAATGAAAATTTATTGTCCCTTGTATCTTTCCATTCTCATCAAACCTCCAAGATATCAATAATATAATCATGAATTAGCAGTACTTGGGGGTACAATACTTGCACCGGCCAGGCGTTCTAAGTGCTTAACATTTTACTTTGTCCTGTGACCTTGAAATTGAACCGATTGCTCTCAAAATCGAGTACTGTATGTTCATTCTTGCCTGACCTTAACCTTTCCAGGTTTGGTCCAATTCATACCATACTGTTTGGGCTGACCTTGTCCTGTGACCTTGACTTTTGATAGGTAATGATAATTACCTTTAACAGATAAATCTCAAATTAGTCACTTTATTCTTGTTGTTCTGGTTGAAAACATATAACAATCTTTGAGTTATCTAGTTCTCATAAGCGCGTCTGCACGCACGTACGCCAGCGAGCGCGAGCACACACACACACACACACACACACACACACACACACACACACACACACACACACACACACACACACACACACACACACACACACACAAAATACAATACCGACTTGACTTTCAACTTCGAGAGCACGGGTTTAGTAAGTTTAAGGTTATATAGTCAATTTCATACTGTACCCTGTTGATAGTTTGCCAATTTCAGTGGTACTTCTTAATGCACTAGTGGAAAGTAGAGATAAGTGGAGATAATGATGTTTGATAATGCTGTAATCTCTTCCCCACAAGAGTACCTGTTAACTGAATAACGTATCTGTTAGAGAAAAGGAGGAAAAAGAATTAAGTAAAAATTAGGTTTGTCATACTGAGGGGATGAATACAGACTGTTCATAACCTCCACAACGAGAGGTCTACACCAATTTAAATATGTAGACTTGTTGCAGGAAAGACAAAGGTATCATACTGTAGAGACAGAGAGGAACCAAGCAATTATTGAATTGCTGATTAAACACTTACCTTAGGATTGCAGAGACAACAGGTGAATGTGGTGTGGTTGTTAGGAGCACTAGTTGACAGCCGGTGAGATGCTGTTCCACTACCTGATCCACCATCTCCCCAACCTGCTCCACGCCCACCTCCTGCCCATCCATACGCGGTGCCTTCACCACCACAGCGTACACCACCAATATTAGCCGCCACCAGCACTTCATAATGCCTGGTGCATATGTTGTCCTGTGTATAAAAATAGTAAAACGAACATTAAACACACACAGACACACACACAGACACACACACAGACACACACACACACACACACACACACACACACACACACACACACACACACACACACACACACACACACACACACACACACACACACACACACACACACACACACACACACACACACACACACACACACACTACCTCCTCATAGTTGCCAGGCAGCCCCTGAATACACTCATTTGTCCATATTTCAGATTAATGTTGGGAAATTTTCGAAAGAATTCCTGTGTCTGGCCTACGAATCGAATTAACAGATTTCTTGATGCCGCAAACCGAACTACCGGTACTGATCTCTTAATGGCACCAGTCGGATTAGTGACGTCTTCATGCCACGATTCAACTTATGGGCCTCTGAATGCCTTGAATCAGGGCTGCAGATGAGAAGATTTATCATCTTCATTAAATTTAACATCGGTATGCTGGGAACATCGTTATTATTATTATCATAACAGAATGAAAGCCCGATATGGTAATGTCTGCTAGTGGCACATAAACATACATGTGTTCTTACCTACCTAATTGTTCTTACCTAATTGTATCTTTACAGGAATGAGTCAAGCTCGTACTGTCCCGTGTCTTAAACCATATTTATCGTACATATAATTAAATTTGTGAATTGTTTTGGCACACACTATTTCATTCGGTAATGCATTCCACTGATCAATTGCTCTGTTTGGGAAACTGAATTTCCTTACGTCTTTATCAACTCTCTTCTTATGCAGTTTTTTGCAGTGTCCTCTTGCTGATGCTTCCCTATATGTTAAGTAATCACTTATGTCTATTTTCTCCTCCCCTGATATGCATTATCATGTCACTTCTCTTCCTTCTCTCCTGTAGTGGTGGTAGATTCAGTTTATTTAGTCTTTCTTCGTAGCTTAGATCCCTTAAGCTTGGTATCCATCTTGTAGCGGCCCTTTGAACTTTTTCAATCTTGTCTATATGTTTCTTGAGATGAGGACTCCAGACTACTGATGCATACTCCTGGGTTGGTCCGATGAATGATGTTATTATCCTTCTTAGCATGTCTTCATTTATGTATGTGAATGCTATTCTCATATTTGCAAGCAGTGTACAGTATACATGTTCTGTACCTTCTCACTGATGTGGTCAGCCGGAGATAGTCTGTTATTGATAATCACATCTAGGTCCTTCTCTCTTTCTGATGTGTGTAGGGTTTTATTTCCTAACGTATAATCCCAATCAGGTCTTTTTTCACTTTTACCAAACTTGATTACATGACACTTGTCCACATTGAATTCCATTTGCCATGTATTACTCCATTCATGAAGTTTATTTAATTCTTCTTGTAGCTCTTTACAAGAGTCTGTGTTAGTAATTCTCCTTTGTATTTTTGCATCACTGCAAACATATTTAGATAGCTTTCATTTCCAGTGTTACTGTGTGTGTGTGTGTGTGTGTGTGTGTGTGTGTGTGTGTGTGTGTGTGTGTGTGTGTGTGAGTGTTCTTACCTTATTGTATCTTTACAGGAATGAGTCAAGCTCGTACTGTCCCGTGTCTTAAACCATATTTATCGTACATATCCTTAAATTTGTGAATTGTTTTGGCACACACTCTTTCATTCGGTAGTGCATTCCGCTAATCAATTACTCTGTTTGGGAAACTGAATTTCCCCACGTCTTTATCACCTCTCTTCTTATGCATTTTTTGCAGTGTCCTCTTGCTGATGCTTCCACATATATTAAGTAATCATTTATGTCTATTTTCTCCTTCCCTGATATGTATTTATACAGCATTATCATGTCACCTCTTTTCCTTCTCTCCTGTAGTGTTGGTAGATTCAGTTTATTTAGTCTTTCTTCGTAGCTTAGATCCCTTAAGCTTGGTATCCATCTTGTAGCGGCCCTTTGAACTTTTTCAATCTTGTCTATGTGCTTTTTGAGATGAGGACTCCAGACTACTGATGCATACTCCAGGGTTGGTCTGATGAATGATGTTATTATCCTTCTTAGCATGTCTTCATTTATGTATGTGAATGCTATTCTCATATTTGCAAGAACTGTATCCATGTTCCATACCTTCTCACTGATGCGGTCAGCTGGAGATAGTCTGTTATTGACAATCACACCTAGGTCCTTCTCTCTTTCTGATGTGTGTAGGATTTTATTTCCTAACGTATAATCCCAATCAGGTCTTTTTCCACTTTTACCAAACTTGATTACATGACACTTGTCCACATTGAATTCCATTTGCCATGTATTACTCCATTCATGAAGTTATTTAATTCTTCTTGTAGCTCTTTACAAGAGTCTGTGTTAGTAATTCTCCTTGGTATTTTTGCATCATCTGCAAACATATTTAGATAGCTTTCATTTCCAGATTTACTGTCTATATCATTTATATACACTAAAAACATGAATTGTGCCAGCACTGAGCCCTGTGGTACTCCACTATGGTCAGACTCAAATATGAAGTCCGTTTGGGTGGGGCCCGAACGGGGATTTCCCTCTCTACAGCTCTGCCAAACCTCCTCTCTCTCTCTCTCTCTCTCTCTCTCAGTTGATTGAGAAAATTTTTACATATTTATAAGTTGTGTTTTCTTCTATATTGTTTCGACCTTTTTTCCACACCACCACTGAGGTAAAAGTCTTGGCGCGTTTTTTTTTTTTTATAGAGGTTTCCCCAGTAGCCATAAGTCCTCTCTCTGACCTTTCTTCTAGAAAATACTTGTTCACATTGTAAATAATTTCTTTCTCCTGACTGTGGAGCACACGAGAGCAAGTCGGAGTAGCTGCCATCGTGGGTGGGGATCAGGGAGGAAGTGACCGGTCACCTGTAGTCTGAGGTGGGTGTCCTTGACCTTTGGCAACGTCGGAAAGCGACGTTGTCACGTGGTGTGGAATTTATACAAATCATTGCTATTATCTTAAAAAGGGACACATTCATAGCACTATATAGCCTTATTTAATATATTTAAAAAGTACAGAATATTTAATATACAATTTCAAATAGTAAATAGCTGACATATGACAGAAAGAGATAGGTACTGGGGTTGATGCGGCAGAGCTGTAGAGAGGGAAATCCCCTCTCGGGCCCCACCCAAACGGACTTCATATTTGAGTCTGACCATAGTCACTTTTTTCCATGATGAGTAGTTTCCCCTTGGTACTGTTCTCATTTCTCTTTTTATGAGAAAATCTTGCATCCAACAAAACAGTTTGCCTCGAATTCCTCCTTGATGGTACAGTTTTCATGAAAGTCTTTGGTGTGGTACTGTGTCAAATGCATCTTGAAATCTAAATAGATACTGTCCATCCATCCTTCTCTTTACTGTATTGTGTCTGTTACTCTGTCATAGTAGCTCAACAGATTAGTAACACATGATTTTCCTTTTCTGAAACCAAACTGTCTTTCTGTTATCATACTGTGTTCTTCTAGATGATTTACCCAAGCTTTTCTTATAAGCTTTTCTAATACCTTGCCTACATCACTGGTCAGTGATACTTGTCGGTAGTTGAGTGGATTTTGTCTATTTCCTTTCTTGAATAAGGGGACAATATTTGCTTTCTTCCAAATATCAGGTAGTTTACCTTGACTCAAGGATTTCTTGAAATTTAAAAATAATGGTTTACTTAACTCCTTTGCACATTCTCGTAGCACCCAACATGAAATTTCATCAGGACCATTTGCTTTTCCTCTGTCTAATTTACTTATCTCCTCCTGTATTACTTTTTCTGATATTTGTATATCTGGTAGTATGTGTGGACATGCATGTTCCACATAGTCCCTCTCAAATTTTTTTTCTTCTGTACAAACTGATTGGAAATTCTTATTAAGTGCTTCACAAATATCTTTCGCTTGTGTATAGGTGATTCCCTCGTCCGTAATGGATTGTATTATATCTCTTGCTTTGGTTTTGCTTCTGATGTAGCTGTAAAATAGCTTCGGTTGACCACTACTTTTATTTATTATATCCTCCTCAAACTGTTTTTGGGCTTCCCTTCTTATTCTTGTATAATCGTTTCTTGCCTGTTTGTAATCATTATATGCCCTTTCAGTATTGTGTCTTCTGTATCTATTCCACAACAAATCTCTTCTTTCTATTGATTTTTTATATTCTGTATTGAACCATTTCTTTATTTTCTTATCTGCTTCTTTGTGTTGTGGGATGTACTTCTGGACTCCTATTTCATAAAATTCACAGAATTTTTTATATACAGCATTTAAATCTTGTCCTCAAAGCTCATTTTCCCAATCAGCTTCTAAGATATACTTCTTTAGGTCATGATAATTTCCCCTTTTATAGTTTAGGCTCTTTTTGTAACTTTCATTGCTGTTAACTATGTCATATGCTATCCTGAAGATGCAGTTTAGTACTGCATGGTCGCTTTTGCCGAGTGGAGGGTGATATATTAAACTGTCAATATCATTTTCTTGCCTAGTAAATATGAGCTCTAGCATTGAAGGTACATCTAGTCCTCTTTTTCTGGTGGTTACCCTCACATGTTGCGTTAGGAAAAACTCTTGCACGAGATCCAGGAGCTTTTGGTCCCAACAGCTTTCTTGGCTTATTATATCTAGAGTATTCCAATTTATATTTGTATTAAAATCTCCAGTTAGTATAATTCTTTCCGATTTCTCTTCCATTTTATGTAGTAATGCTCTTAAACTCTGAATTGTACTCTCTGCCAGGTCCTCATATTCGTCTCTTTCCCATGTGATTGATCTTGGTGGCATGTACAAATTGGCTACAATTACTTTCCCTTCAGATGTGATGATCTCTACTGCAATCAGTTCTACTTGTGAGGGTATATCTAGTGTTATTTCATTGACTTTAAGATTTTTCTTAGTTAATATTATAATTCCTCCTCCTTTTTTTAAGTTTCTATCTCTTCTCCATATATTATATTCCTCTAAGTTTAGTGTGTGTGTGTGTGTGTGTGTGTGTGTGTGTGTGTGTGTGTGTGTGTGTGTGTGTGTGTGTGCGTGAAGTCCAAAGCAATTAGTGAATTATGATATTGCCAGCCTTAACGAAGTAAAGAAAGAACTTCTGGTATCTTTCCCAGAATCTGTTAGTTATAGGAGTACAGTGGGAGGGTCATCGCATCGTGAAGGTACAGTGGTCCTCATGACCTCCGCCAAGGAGGTTATGTTTTACCCCACGTTGGTTTGTTTGTTTGTCTGTTAGCAGGATTACTCAAAAAGTTAAAGGCGGATTTTGATGAAATTTGTGTGGAAAGGTGCGCCATGGAACAAGAAAGAGCTGATTAAAATTGGGAATGGATCCGAATCCGGATCCCATGTCCACGGATCCGGATCCGCGATTACTCAAAAAGTTATGAATGGATTTTGATGAAATTTTGTGGAAGGGTGGGCCATCTGTCACGGAAGAAATTAATAAATTTGGGGATGGATCCAGATCCGGATCCGGATCCAAAGTATCCCGCACAATATCTCGAAAAGTTCTCAATGAATTTAAATGACATTTTGTGGAAAGGTGGACCATTGACTAAGAAAAAATGGATAAATTTTAGTGATGGATCTGGATCCTATATCGACGGGTCCGTTTCCGGATCCTTTTTAATGGGAATGACCTTGGCTGAGGTATGCGCTCTCTGAACACTTTCTAGTTAAAAAATTGCTAAGACTGGCACTGGTGTGGACACAAGTACTGGCGATCGGGTATGGGTGTAATTTTCTTTTGCATCTAGAACTTTATTTGCTTTTTGCAATGTTCCTCCTCCCGACTCTCAGTATTATACAAATAGTTCCTTTGTGTAGACTGAAGAGAAATTAAAGATGTTGGCAACAGTAGATAGCTTCCTTCTTGCTGAAGACTTCAATGCGATATTCAGTAGTCTTGCTAGGGAAATCCCCACTCTTGTATAGCTGCCTAACAGGATGATTACGAGCAAGCGAGCCATTCACTTCCAGTTAAGTCCGGAAATGAGCAGCCCTGCCCGACCCGACCCTCACTTTAAACAGAAGCTAATAACTTTACTCCTAAGTGAGGCAGAGCAGCAATTCTTTCTGCATGTGATATATTCTTTGAATAAATATTGTTATCAACTAATAACTCGCCCATAAAGGCGTAGGAACTCTTGGAATCTCGACTTTTCCAAGGGAGTGTTCGGCTCCAATCGATGAACGCCTCAAATACGAAATCAGATTTTAAAAGATTTTCTGTCATAATACTGTTTTTATCGGCATCAGCTATAGGAAGTAAATATCGGAGCTTCTACCTATTATGTTATATCAGAGGAAGATTGTGAAAACATGGCGCTCACTCGCTCGTCACGCGCTCACAACGCGCACTTTACTGGTATATACATACTCTCGTATAGCGGACCCCATTCAGTACCCAAATGATAACATCTTGTCTGCTATTTGGATAGAAGCAAGAATGATATTTCTGGATAACCTAAATGTACATGATCGTCATTTCATAGCAGACAAATCGAATCAGAAGAGTGAAGAGTGAATGTCTGAATTAGAGGTTTCAAACTTGACCCCTAATATATTGAGTATAGTGAACGATTTGCATGTCATCAAGTAAGTTCATTGCCATCTGATGATGCCTCCCTAACAATAACCATGTTAATCTGCAAAACAGCTTTGAAGAGTTGAAAGCTCTAGCTGGACGGTTAGGTGATCACGCCATTTTATATGAATATGTGCCCAGGAACGAGACTGTTAAACCCATCAGTGTAAAATACATTAACACAGAGTTGTTATAACGGAATCTGGCTGAGAATGAGACTCCCGATATGAATGCAGATGCCGACGAGTGTCTGGCACGATTAACTTAGTCACTATAGGAGTGTGTGAGGAGTGCTGGGTATGGAAGGCACCGACATGTAAATGAGGATGGTAATCACAATAAGGAAGTGAGTCTGGGAAGATGAGAGAGAAAGTTAATTAATAAAAATGGTGTTAGTTATGGAGAGTTGTAGATTGGTGTGGTGAATTCATGGCAGATAATAATCCCTACAACAAACCATTGGATCATGATTTTAAAGTGTTCAATGAAAGTGCATAGAATTCAACATCCCACTTGCAGCTTCCCATGAATGATATTGTAAGTAATGAAACCGTGTCACAAAGAGATCAACGAATATATGGTTACGGAGTGGAGAAAGAAGCTATACATATGAGTCCACATATAAGACCTACAGTCCAGATGGACTTACTTCTGGAGTCTTTAGATTTTTCGCTTTAAGTTTATGTGTCCGACTCTAGGCATAGGCTTTGCATCCTATTCCCAAGACCAAGTAGTCCTCCTACATACTACACACCTCTGCTTGTCACCACTTCAGCGCTAACACCCACCGTCCATATTGGGTACATGCCAGGGCTGTCTCATGCTGGACCCTGGTTACTTCTCACAACGACACTTTTTAACCTAATTTTCAGTCAAGGCCTGTATCACATCGCCTGGACTCGTGCAAATTTTCTTACAATATATATGAAAAATTAAAGGGACATATGTGTAATTAATAGTCGTGCAAATTTCTAAGATGTGATATGTTCACGGCAGAAAAGATGGTTCAAACCATACTGGGAGCAAGCTGGCGCACAGGAAAAACGATGTCGTATAGAACGCATTGTTACTGTACGTATTTTGTGTGATATTGCATGAAGGAAAAGATAAAAACTCTATGTTACTTTACACCCGTTTCCACTTTATTTCCTTGCTATCACATATTTACTGACCAGAGTGTTATACTGAGCGTCATATTTTCGCAGATTTACACAGCGGGTGTAGTTTTGATATCAATTCTTTCAACTTACACTAATTCTCAACTTATACATTACTTTTCTGAAAAAATAACACCCGTTTCAACTTTATATTTGACTTAGCACCTACTGACTGGCCTTACCATTATAATGAGCGTCATTTCGCCTTCCCACACAGTTTCAGTAGTGTAGGAAATTATGATACTCCTTGAAACAAGGCTGAAGGCACAACGCAACATTGCACTCGACACACTCGTACCTTGTGTCTTTTCTCTGAGTGGATGGTCTGACTGTCAAGTGCTTACATACATGGCAGCGACGCTGGGGTTTACAACGGTTTGGGTCGGAAGGGATTGCGCTGGGATAGTGGCGTCCTGCAAGACGTAGGGGAGTCTGAGCAGCCATGGGGGTGCGGGTGCGGTGTGTGGGTCTGTCCTGGGCTTGCTTGGCGATTACTTCACGTGCCAGCTCCCTCACAAACCCCTCAAAGGTCTCGGATACTCCGGTGGTCATTGCGTGCAGGTAGTGGGCGTTCAGGACCGTGATGTCGAGCAAGTGGAAAAAGAGTTTCTTGTACCACTTCATCGTGGTCCTGGCACAGTCAACACTTGAAATCATCGAGTCTGACTGATCAACTTGCCTCATGTTCAGATTATAGGCCAGTACAGACTCGGGTTTCCATACGTTGCGCCTCCTCTCGCTACGGTGATCCACGGAGTCTGTGCGGTGCATCAGGGGGCTGTGAACAGTTGATAGGAGGCAAACTTCCATGTTGTGGTTCCACAGGGTTGCAAGGATGTTATTGGCCTGGAAGAAAACCACCTCGTTCTTGTCAAGTTTCCTACCTATCTTGACCATATGGCGACGGTTTCTCTTGACTGTACCACAGAATCCGGTGTTGTGTTGGTGGAGGAACCTAGCGAGAAGAGGGCTAGTGTACCAGTTGTCCAGGTACAACACATGACCACAATGAAGGTACTCTTCTATCATTGTCTTCACCACGGCCCCAGAGAGTCCTATACTCCGATCTTCTGTTATATCTGTCTGTGCGCCCGTGTACAAGACTATGTCTTGCACATAACCAGTCTTACAGTCACACAAAACAAAGATCTTGAACCCGAAACGGTGTCTCTTGCTGGGTATGTACTGCCTAAAGGAAATATTGCCTCTCCACAACACAAGACTCTCGTCTATGACGAGGTCTCTGTAGGGATAAAATGAGAAGCGGAACATTTCCCGTAAATGATCAAATACCAGCCTAATTCTCCTCATTTTATCTGTGTTATTTGCATTGGCTGGATCTTCTGCATCAAAAAAGTGGAGGCGGCCGAGAATATACTGAAATCGGTTACGACTCATCACTTTTCCAAAGAAAGGTGTGAGGATGATTGGGTCAGTTGTCCAGTAGGCAGGAATTTGGTTTTTCCTTACCACACACATCAAGAGAACCAGGGCCAAAAATAGGAACATCTCTGAAATTGTAACGTGATAGTCATACTGTTGGGAATGCCTGCTCGTGGTTCCCAAACGTTCACTTTCACGGTGCTGTGATTGTGAAAAGATATTAGTCTGTTCAACTATGCGCCCCACAAACGCCTCACCAAAGAACAAGTGGAAAAAATCCACCCTAGACGAACCTGCATTCACACCTGGAGCCGTGCAACCAGACCGCCACTCCTCAGTGAAAGGGTGAATGATTGGAGTAAAATTACTCCCATCTTCCCAGTTCCACGTGACACCACCGTCTCCAGCCACGTCCCCATCGTCCCCTTCGTCAGGGTGGGGAGGTGAGGGTGGTGGGGGAGGTTGGGAAGGTGGAGAGCGGCGCCTCTCATCACTCACACTTCTCTTCCCTCTCCCTTTTCCTTTACCCTTTCCCTTCCCTTTCTTTCCTTTCCCCACATCCTGGGGCTGTGGGGAGGAAGTTTGGGAATATTCTGGGGCGAAAGAAGTGCTGGGGAGTGGCTCCACCTCCTCTCCCCTAGGCCTACGTGCACCACGTGCTCGTGCTGCCTCCCTCACACCACTTGCCCCTTCACCCCGCACTACCCCCACACCACTCTCACTTTCACCCCGCGCTGCCGCCACAACACTTTCCCTTTCACCCAGCAATCCCACCACACCACTTTCCACTTCCCCAGACAAAAGACTTTCACCATACCTTATATGTCTTCTCACCCCACCTTCTGATCCTCGTGGTGATATTTTTTCTTTTCCCAACCACGCGGCGATATCACGTCCTAAGCCACTGTCATCCTCATCATCCTCATCCTCGTCCTCATCAGACTCGGGATGGAGAGATAGCCGTGCACGTGGTTGGGGAGCAGGCTGGCCTTCCCTTGCCTTACGGTATGTTACATACCGCGTTTTTCGGGGCGAAGGGACCTCCTCATCACTGCTACTTATTTCTTCCTCTGGCTGGACATAATCGCGATCTACCACATCATCGTCGAGTGGAGAATCACTGTCTCCAGTGAAGGCTTCCAGGGCGGATGCAATTTCCTTGTCTGAGAGACCTTTCCGCGCCATGTCTGACCTGGGTCACTGCTAGCAGGTGAGTGACCGAGACAAGGGCGAGCGCGGGTCACGCGGGGTCTAGGACGCTGCCCGCCTGGCAGCAGGTAGGGGAGGCTTGGGTACGTGGGCGAATCGAAAATCTAGGGCGAATTTTGAAAATTGTGGAAATTATGAACCTTGCAATTGCAGGACGCTGAAGTACGTCGACGGGATTAGCTGTGACATAACGTGAGGACGTGGAAGTACGTCAACGGGACGCCGCGGGTTAATGATCTCACAGCGATGGTAAAAGAAGGAGCGGGGACAGATGGGCTCTTGTCTTGGCTTAATACTTTAGTCCTCAAGAACAACATAATTTTGGTAGCTACAAGACCCAACATGATTAAGAAAATTAAGGTTTTGTGAAACCACTGCACTGACTACGCAATGAAAGTGAATTCAGCGTAAACGATTTTTTTTTTTTTTTAGTTAATGGCGATAAAGATGATGAGGAGCCGCTACATGAAACTGACTTAGTAGTGGAGCATTGTGACAAGTACGTATACTTGGGTTCATCTTTCTCGTCAGACGGCTCCACAATATCCACCGTCAAAACTCACGCAACATCAAGGATCTCACGTGTTTAAATTCGTATCATTTATAAGTAAAAATAATAACATTTCATTTATGGTAAAAAGACGTAGTTTTGATGAAGCATTAATGTCCAATTTGCTGTATCACTGTGAATCTTGGTTGGCTGCTGATCTAAAATCTATGGTATATAAAGCAATACAAATGGTGTCTTAAGGAGCTACTAAGAATCAGGGAGTTTACATGTAATGAGATCTGTTACACAGAGGCAGGGTACCTTTCACTTCCCCAGTTTGTGAAAAATAAACAACACAGGTTTTTCCGTAAGATGTGGCTAGAAAGATCAACTATGAATGATGATCCTCTTGCTTTTGCGATAAAAACAGCGATTATCGGTAACATAGTAACATTCAGTTATGTAATTATGTATGTAATTAGTGACGTGAGTCACAAACGCCGACATACAAGATACACTATCAAACATTCTGAACAGCGACTTGTCCAGACGCAGAACTTATGCAGAGATCATTCTTAATTTCAGTGTTCATGCTCTTTATAACACCAGGCATACAATTAATTAATCTCACAGTCTGGCTTTGACTCGTCTCCGGGTGAGTTGTCACAGCCTGGCGTGTGAGACGTGTTGCTTGAATAGGCGCGGTCGAGGTCACCTGACACTGCATGAACGTTTCTGCCAGTGTGGCCTGGTGCAGACAGAGGTGCATGTTGTGGAACACTACCCCACCACACAACACCTTAGGTTATTGTATGGATCTTACAAGATTCAAGATTTATTATCAGAAAACCTAGCCCCAGATGTTGTGTATGACAAAATTCATTATTTTAAAAAAATTCACAATTCAGATACTGCTGGAAAGAATGAATGTTTGTATACAGTAATATATATATAACAGCATATAGCTGGCTTACAGGTGAGTGAATATAATTGCAGACTTTTTTTTTTTTTTAACAAAAAACATCCAGTTATTTACTTTACCAATGTTCATGTGTGCATGTGTACAATGTTACTACTTTGTGCTATGTGCTATACATTAAAAAAAAAAAAATACTGTGGTCCATAAATTATCTATGTATTAATCTATCTGTCTATCTAACCATCGATTTGTGTGTGTGTGTGTGTGTGTGTGTGTGTGTGTGTGTGTGTGTGTGTGTGTGTGTGTGTGCCTGTCACTGTTTGTACACGTACCTTTTGTATGCGTGTTATTTTTTTCTATGTCTTTTGGGTGTATGTCTTCATACCACCACCACAGGCTGAGAAAGGTCAAGCCCCTAGCTTGGTGACGACAAAGCGAGATGCCTGGATCCATTGTCTGACTCACTTCTTCTTCATTTCTGCAATGTTCACGGCTTCTTCTCTAGCTTTCTCTCTGTTGAGCACCATCTCTCCTCCACTGAACCTCACCCTCTCTTTTTAACTGAGACTCAGCTTCTGAGGCAACTGACATCAAACCCTTTTCAGTATTCTCCTACTTTCTCTATAGTCATTCCTAATCCAAAGGTGGCTGTTGTGTATATGTATGCAACAACATATCTTGCTCTCACGTTGCTGAAACTGAATCTTCTGAATTATTTACTCTCTGTCTTGGGCTGTCCTGTTATTCACTGACTAAATATATCTATGCTGTTTACTTACCCCTAATTCTTCAAGTATCTTGCCTCTCAGATGAAATAAATCCTATCAATTTCTCCTATCTCTGAAATCTCCATTCTGGGAGATTTCATTGTTCACCACCACCTTTGCCTCTCCTCTCCTTTGACTGATCCACCTGGGGAAAGACTACATCGTTTCTATCCTTGATGACCTAAAGCAGCTCCTACAGCACCCTACCCATACCCCTGCCAACCTTGGAGAAAGTTCCAACATACTCGACCTCTTCCTTACAACTAATCCTTCTGCTTATGCTGTTAATCTTCTCTCTACATTGGGCTCCTTTGATCACAACCTTATCACCTTAACCTTTCCTTTCGTTTCAGTAAGGCCTGTGGGCCCTCCCAACAAGTGGCGGCGGGTAGGGCACTTTGGAGATGCTGATGGAAGACCCTCAGGCAGTATTTCTTTGATTTTCCTTGGAATGATTATTGCTTCCACGGCCGAGAGCGATCTTATTGTGCTTTGCGCATTATAGAGGTTATTCTCTCAGGCATGGAAGCAAACATTCGTTTCTCATATTGTATGACAAATGAAAAAAAGAACTTGCTTTAATCACGCTTCTTGTAATGCTGTCCACAACAAGGATAATGTCTACAACAGTTACCGGAGCCATCACATCCCTGAATCTCATCTCTTTTATGTTTCTGCCCGGAATCATGCTAAGTCTGTTCTCTTTGCTAAAAATTATTTCATTCATACTAAAAGCTCTGAGCTCTCCAACTCAAATTCTTCCCGCTCCTTCTGAAACCATGCCAAAAATCTTTCTGACAACTTTACCTCATCACCCTTTCCTCCTCTTTTCAACTCTGATGGCTCTGTAGCTATTTTTTCTACTTATATAGCAGAACTCTTCACACAGACTTTTTCCTCCAGTTCCACCTAAGATGATTCCAATGTTGTTTCTCCATCACTTCCCCCCACTGACTTCATCACAGCTGAATTAAAATGTCTTCAGTTGATGTATTTTCTGCCATCACTGGCCTCAGTACTAACAAGGCATATGGGCCTGATGGGGTCCCTCCTGTCGTCCTCAAGAACTGTGTTTCTGTGCTTACACCCTGCCTGGGTGAACTCTTTTGTCTTTGTTAACTTGTACCTTTCCTTTTAGCTGAAAGTTTGCTCTAATTCACCCTGTCCCAAAGAAGGGTGACCATTCCCATCCCTCTACCTATCGGCCAATAGCTTTACATCCTGTGTTTCAAGTTTTTGTGTGTATTATTAACAATATTTTTTTAAAGCATCGTTTTTATCACAACTTTCTTTTTGATCAGCAGTATGTGTTGCTTCAGGGACACTACAGCGTCAATCTTCTGACCTACCTCTGAGAGTCTTGGTATCCTCCTTTCAGGACTTTGGCAAGAGCTTTACCATTGGACTTGACATATCAAAGGCTTTTGACCGAGTCTGGCATAAATCTTTAATTTCCAAACTGCCCTCTTACCGTTTCCATCCGTCTGTCTGTGCCTTCATCTGTAGCGTCCTTTCTGGGACGTTCTATAGCAGATGTTGTAGATGGTCACCATTCTTCTCTTAGAGCTATCACCAACTCTCATCCTTGTATTCATCAATGACCTTCTAAGCCCTACATCAAACCGTATCGACACATACATTGATGACTTCACCCTTCACCTTTCCATTTGCTTCCTGCAGTGTCCGTCTCAGCAGTTGGTTCAACAAACGAGGGAGAAAGCTAAGGCACACCTTATGTCTGACTTGGCTCATAACTCTGATTAAGGTAAAAGTAGTCTTCTTGTTTTTAGTCCATCAATAACTCAGTTTTTACATCTGTCAACCCGACAAAATCTTCCACAGGAGTATCCTTTAATTTTTAACAATATCCAGCTGAATCCTGCATCACCTTGAAACATACTTCGACTTTCATTCTCTAGGGATTTATCTTGGAAAGATCATATTGCCCCTCATGTAAAATCTGCTTACAAGAGATTAGGTGTGCTAAGCCAACTCTGTGGCTTCTTTACCCCAGCACTGTTGTTGACTTTATTTACGGGTTTTATTCTTCCCTGTATAGGGAACATTTCTCATGTTGGGGAAGGCTCCCCACATACAGCTCTTCTCAACAAGGTGGGGTCAAAGGTTTTTCATTTCATTAACTTTCCTCCTCTTACTGGCTCCCTTCAGCCCATGTCTCATTGCTGCACTGTTGCATCTTTGTGTCTCTCTATAACTGCTTCAATGGTCACTGCTCCTCTGAAATATCTGCTTGCATTCATCGACCACTATGTTGGGCACATAGCACCCGTCTAGCAACAAACTCTCGTCTGTCCATCATTTTAATGCAAGAGTTAATAATTACTCCCAGTCCCTCATGTATTCAATAGGTAAACTCTGGGGCTGTCTCTCTCTATCTGTATTTCCAACTATCTATGATCTCCATTCTTTCAAACACAGTGTGTCTACGCATCTCAAAATGAGCAGACCTTGAATTTGGCTGTCTTTCCTTTTGTTTTGTTTTGTTTTGTTTTTTCAGAAGGAACAAATTGCTCCTGGCATTTGATTCCTTCTTCAATTATAAAAAAAAAATCATATGCTATTAACGACTGTGCATCATCACTATTACACCAAATCTATTCATTATGCAAACCCACTGCTATATTCTCCTCCAGGTGGGAAAGGACACCGAAGTACTTACTCCTGACAAACAGGGGTTTACAAAAGTTAACCTAAACATTTGTCGTTCTGGTCCACCTTTGCAGATAACTGTCTGTCAACGTATCGCACATTGCGTTGAAAAACCAAAAGTATCCATGTGACTCTTGCTTGATACTGTCCAAGGCACACAACAGTGCCATACTACTGAGCTTATTGCCCATGAACTGAAAATATATAAAACTGACATTAATGCCTTGTCCGAGACTCACCTCTCTGGAGGGGGCAACCTATTAGAAGCCGGAGAAGGGTAGACGTTTTCCTAGAGAGGATACGCAAACAATGTAAAAAGAAACCATGCTATTGGCTTTACAGTCCAAAGAAACCTACAAAAGATCCAAGAATCACCTGTGGGTATATCTGAGATTGATGTCTTAGCATATACCACTCTCTAAAGGGTAATATGCAACACTCAACAGTGCCTATGCCCAAGGCTTGACTCTGGGGGACACGGTCAAAGACTCCTCTTATGCCTCTCTGGATACTACCATTCAATTGATACATCATAATGACAAAGTCATCTTGCTTGGAGATTTTAATGCCAAAGTAGGAACAGATATTCACCTCTGGCAAAGCTTTATGGGCTGCATGATATTGGTACCATGAACAACAATGGCCTTAAAGTGGTGTCCTCAAGCTCAGAAAACAGTCTGGTCATCACCAACACCATTTTTCAACTTAAGATTAAACATAATACACGATCTAGGCATTGGCACCTACTTGACTCTTATTGTAAGGCAGTGAGATCGAAGAGAAGCTCTTCTAACCCAAGCTATGAGAGGTACTGAGTGTTCAGCAGACCATATCCTTATCAAATGCAATTAGCCATAATTATGCCCACAACTGTGCAATGGACCATCCTTCAAGAAACTAAACTGTAGTATTTTAAAGTATGCAGCATTATGTAACACCTTCTGCAGGACTATTACAGACAAGCTCTCTTAATGCTCATCACTTGACCCAAACAAAAATGCAACAAACAAAAGCACAGAGTAGCTGAACATTAATATACTGCCATAAAGATTGGTTTGATGAAAATGCTGAGGACATACATAAGTTTCTTTCAATAAAGAATTAAGCATGTATCAACTGGCTGGCTCATCCTAGCTGCCTAACCCTAAAAACTGAATTCCAGTATCTCGGAAGTGAAATCCAGAGAAATCTGAGAGACATGGGAACAAATGGTGGACTGAGCATGCAAGAGTGCAAAGACTGGGTGATATTAATGACCAACATTGGTTCTATAAGTCCAGTCCTTCAAGCAGGCAAGCATCTGGAGCCAGTGACTGTCTAACAATTTCTTGGTGAATTCAAGTGATTTGGTCCTGTTGTCACGTTTGAAGAAATTGGAAAGCTTCTCCACAAATGACGCTACTCGTGATATCACATTCACAATCCCCCATGACAACCAGCAAACTTTGTTATGAAAGAGTAACACTTCTTCGTCTTACGTTGTGCACAACGTCATTAAGTACTAACCTTAACTCTGATGAGAGAATTTTAGATGCCTGAGCATATCTATGAGGCAGACACTGAATATGCCTTGTTTCAGGATTCATCTTATTCACTCTTCCTCAAAAACCTGATAGACCGCCAAGCATTGCTGGTGCTCCATCAGTTATGCACGCGCATATGTACATTATTCCAAGAAAATCCTTCACCCTAAAAAAAAAAAATGAAACTTCATGGAAAATGTATTAATCTCCAAAGCATGATAGAATAAGAAAATCTTAAAATCTACACCACTAATGCATCATACAAACACCAGGAATTGGACACAAACAGTTGACTTAGCTGAGTCTTCAAGTTAGTTACCCATTTCATTTCAGCAATAACTTGCTTCGTATCTTCAGAAATATCTAACATTCGTCAATGGGCAGTATCATTTGAGAGGTGTGCTCTTGTGATCTGCTCAACATCACATCCAATAACATGGCAGACGATATCTTTACCGTAAGGGATGATTAACTTTTTCTGCTATGTTGTGAGTTTTTTTTACCTTCCACCTGACAAATTCAGACGAGGATGTTGTTATCACTGGGATCAATAGGTGTCCTTCCGTAGATTTGGGTGGCAGGATAGCTGGCCGGGCATAGAGATTTCGTTTTCGGGCCAGAACTCAGAAAGTATTCACTGGGGAATCATGAAATTTCACATAGTTATGTGTCTTATAGTAAACTGGTGCTGTTTGATGGTAGAATGCTGTGTCTTCAGTTGTTTTCTTTATTAAATAGTAAAAATGTAAAAAAAAAAAAAATGCTTTTTTGTTTCCAGGCTCGGACTCAAAAATTAATACAGCTACAGTCTTCAAATTCTTGAGGAATATTTGTAATTATGCCTCCTGGTGGCTTTTGGTAGTTCAAATACCATGCGTTTGTATAATGTTATTAAACTGCAAAAATACATAAAACTGATTATTTAATGCATTTTATACTAAAACTTTGCAATTATTGCACCTATGAGGCAGAAATTGTACATGATGGAAGATTATATGAATATCTAATACGGTGTTAACTTTCGTGACAGTACCTCTTATGTAATTATATAAAAAAAAAATGGCTGCCTAAATGAAAACAAGAGTCATAGCCTCATCAGATCTGCTCATGACTTCATTATTACCATGGACAAACTTCTGAAACTTTTAAGATTTAATGTTTCTGCATCATATGGGGGGAGGGGGAGGGCCCCTATGCACTTGTTAGGTGTGCAGGGAGGTGGGGAGTATGTGCTTGCTCTGATAGAGGGGTGCAGCAGCGTAGCGTTGCCTGTTTCTTTTGTGCAGTTCTCAGTGGTACCATGTACTGTAGTACGATGCACGTAACTCACATTAATTTGGTTGACTGAACTTTCTTAAATGAGCAAATCATGTTCGCATCAGTCCCTCTTACTTTAGCCCGAGGAAGTCAAGATTCTTACTTTTCAGAGTCTGATGACAACTATTTAGTTTATGCTTGAGAAGACTTGGTGTCATGCACTCCAATTATACAGCTTTATGGCTTATAACACACTGAAAATTCACATTCATTTTGACAACAGTGTGAATAGGTACTAAAGTGTAGCTTTCATCATACTGACATTTCTTTGGTGAAGATTCCATAACGGTGTCTGAAATTGCAACAAATAATACATACATAACCAAAACCGTACGTAAAGTCATGGGCATTGACACAAAATTATATTATCGCCACCACAGTAAAATTACATAATTTAAACACCATCAGACACCGATACTTTTAGCAGCTTCGCAAGATCACACAGAAGAATAACCTTCAGGCAGTCATAATGTCAAAAAATCAACCCATGAAAACTTTTCATCTGGAAGCCATATTATCAACACCGTTGTAAGATCACACAACACAAACATCTACAGGCATTCATCACACAATAGAAACAATTTCAGGCAATCATAACAACAAATGATCAAACAATGAAAATACCATCTTGTAGTCATATTATATCCACTGTCGTAAGATGACACAAAGATAACTTCAGGCAGTCATATTACCACCAATGTCGAAAGAACAAACAGTAACCAGTAAGTAACAAGAGAGTGCATACCTCTGCCTGTGGCAACAAAATCAAATATTTAATGATGGCCAGCCACACATACTACTAATGTCATAAACACTAATTTCCAAATCTACAACTTCATTATGTTTTGATAGTATTTACAACACTATAAAAACATAGGGAACACTACGCTGATGCAACTCTCCACTAGACCAAACACATACCCCCACCTCCCAGCACACCTAACCAAGCGCATAACGGCCCTTCACCCCTTCTATAACAGTGAGAGTAGGTCGCATTGAAAAACATTATATATATATATATATATATATATATATATATCTATATATATATATATATATATATATATATATATATATATCGCATTTTATATATATAAAAAACTACTTAAGACACTGCACTCTACCTAACAAAAGACAGCAATTCACTATGAGACACATAACTATGAAATTTCATGACTCTATAGCTAATACTTCCACATTTCCTGCTGAAACGAAATCTCTTGGCCTATTTTTGTCGATCCTTGTGATAAACATAGGCAGTGCTATGCTGTGGCAACCCTTCGTCTGACCAAGAACATACCCCCTCACCTGCTAGCATACCTAACCAAGCACATAACGGCTTTAACCCCCCCCCCCGTATAATACTGAGACAATAGGCCGAATTGAAATCTCTGAGAAAAACTTACAATTTTTTTTCATTATTAAAAAATAAAACTGCTTAAGACACAGCATTATACTAATCAAAAGTCACCAGTTCACTATAAGACACATTACAATGTGAAATTTCATGACTCTGTTGTGAATAGTTTCTAAGTTCTTGCGTCATGTTCCTTGCACAGGTTGCACTGAAATCTGCTTCCCCTCCCCCCCCTCATAAAAAAAAAAAAACTACAGAAGACACAGCATTCTATCTATCAAAAGGCATCAGTTCGCTATAAGACATAACTATTTGAAATTTCATATTGTTAATACTTTCCGAGATTTGCTTCGGAAACGAAATCTCTACGCCATCTGATGTTGTTAATCTCAGTGATGACAATACCCTCCTCTGACTTAGTCAGGTGAAGGATAAAAAAGTCACTAGCATACATATCATCGAATTAGCAAAAACACCAAGACGCTGTTCCAAATGTTATGAACTTACCTCATTCAGGTAAACAAAAGTATCTGGAGACTGTGAGGCAACAAGTACGTGCATACGAGCATCAGTTACGGCTGGCTGACTGAAATGAGACAGTACCACCCATTCTCAGTTAGGGCTACTGTTTGAATGTGGACCATCCTGATACGGGTCTAGAACCACTGTACTCACACACACACACACACACAGACTCAATTGAGGCTGACGTGCGACATCGGCGCTCCGTACGGAACCAAGACGGCCAGTGGTATTACCTAAATTAGTATCTTTGTATGAGTCAACCTCTGTACCAGGTTAGACTAAATGATTTTTCATTATTAAAAGGAAAAAAATAATAAGTTTAAACAAGACTTGTTCAAACAGGAAAGAGAACCAAGACCAAAGAATACACTGAGTCATCTGAGTTTTGTTTAGACTAAAACAACACGGGGATTGTAAGTACATACTCAGAGGAGTAGACTGTAGCACCAGTCGAGCAGGGCAGTACTCCCGAGGTGGATGGAAAGCTGATGACAGGGAGTGCTGGAGCTCCCGTTTCATCAGCCCTCAGGACTAGTTCCTGACCATCCCCCTTTGCTGAACTTTTTCAGTGTCTCAGTTACACAGAGAGTAGGCCAGCATGCTCTCCAGTACAAATTTCTCTATCTATCTTCACCAAACTACATGCACAGTACACACTACACTTCCTATTCAAAATTAACCAAAAATGGCGTTGATTCACCTTGCCTCGGAGTCCCCAGGGGGGGGGACCATAAATGCCCCCGCCATCTGCCCCTCTCCCGTTGACGACTCGAGGTGCCTGGAACCACTGTCTGACTCTCTTCTTCTTCATTTCTGCAACATTCGCGGCCTTTCATCTAACTTTCGCTCTGTTGAGCACCACCTCTCCTCCTCTAAACCTCACCTTCTTTTTCTAACGGAGACTCAGCTGTCTGAGGCAACTGACAGCAAACCCTTTTCTGTATCCTCCTACTTTCTCTATACTCATTTCAAAGCCAAAGGTGGCTGTTGTGTATACATACGCAACGACTTATCTTGCTCTCGTGTTCCTGAACTTGATTCTTCTGAATTCTCCACTCTCTGGCTTCGGCTTTCCTGTCATTCTCTGACTAAATATATCTGTGCTGTTTACTTATCCCCTAATTCTACTGACTATCAAAAATTCTTCGACTATCTTACTTCTACGATGGAACACATTCTGTCCATTTCTCCTTTCTCTGAAATCTCCATTCTTGGAGATTTCAATGTTCACCACCACCTTTGGCTCTCCTCTCCTTTCACGGATCCACCTGGTGAACAAGCCTACATCTTTTCTATCCTTAATGACCTAGAGCAGCTTGTACAGCACCCTACCCGTATCCCTGACCGCCTTGGAGAGAGCTCCAACATACTTGACCTCTTCCTCACAACTAATCCTTCTGCTTACTCTGTTAATCTTTTCTCTCCGTTGGGCTCCTCCGATCACAACCTTATTACCTTAACCTGTCCTATTGCTCCAGTACGGCCTGCGGACCCTCCAGGGAAACGTCGTCTCTGGCATTTTGGAGCTGCGGACTGGGAGGCCCTCAGGCAGTACTTCTTTGATTTTCCCTGGAATGATTATTGCTTCCATGGCCGTGAGCCATCTGAGTGTGCCTTGTGCATTACGGAGGTTATTCTCTCGGGCATGGAAGCATACATTCCTTTCTCATATCCTTTGACTAACGCAAGAAAGCCTTGGTTTAATCACGCTTGTTCTAATGCTGTCCGCAACAAGGAGAAGGCCTACAAAAGGTACCGGAGCCAACCCACCCCTGAATCACATCATCTTTACGTTTCTGCCCGGAATCGTGCTAAGTCTGTTCTTCGCTCTACTAAAAATAATTTCATCCATACTAAATGCTCTCAACTCTCCAACTCGAATTCTTCTCGCTCCTTCTGGCACCTTGCCAAAAATCTTTCTAACAACTTTACCTCATCATCCTTCCCTCCTCTTTTCTACTCTGATGGTTCTGTAGCTATTTCTTCTACTGATAAAGCAGATCTCTTCGCACAGACTTTCTCCTCCAATTCCACCTTAGACGATTCCGGTGCTGTTCCTCCATCACTTCCCCCTCTGACTTCCTCATGGCTGACATTAAAATTTCTTCAGTTGATGTATTTTCTGCCATTACTGGCCTCAGTACTAACAAGGCATATGGGCCTGATGGAGTCCCTCCTGTTGTTCTCAAAAACTGTGCTTCTGTGCTTACACCCTGCCTAGGCAAACTATTTCGCCTTTGTCTGTCAACTTGTACCTTTCCTTCTTGCTGGAAGTTTGCTCTCATTCAGCCAGTCCCAAAGAAGGGTGACCACTCCCAACCCTCCAACTATCGTCCAATTGCTTTAACGTCCTGTATTTCAAAAGTTTTCGAGTCAATTCTTAATAAAAAAATTTTAAGGCATCTTTCCTATCACAACCTTCTTTCCGATCGTCAGTATGGGTTCCGTCAGGGACGCTCCACTGGCGATCTTCTCACCTACCTTTCAGACTCCTGGTCATCCTCCTTTCGGGACTTTGGCGAAAGCTTTGCCATTGCACTTGACATCTCTAAGGCTTTCGATCGAGTCTGGCATAAATCTTTAATTTCCAAACTGCCCTCCTACGGTTTCTATCCTTCTATCTGTGCCTTCATCGCTAGCTTCCTTTCTGGTCGTTCTATAGCTGCTGTCGTAGACGGCCATCGTTCTTCTCCTAGATCTATCAACAGTGGTGTTCCTCAGGGCTCTGTCCTATCACCAACTCTCTTCCTTTTATTCATCAATGATCTTCTAAGCTGTACATCTAACCCTATCCACTCATACGCTGATGACTCCACCCTTCATCTTTCCATTCGGTTCCTGCAACGCCCATCTCAGCAGTTGCTTCAAGAAACAAGGGATGAGGCTATGGCACACCTAATGTCTGACTTGGCTCATATCTCTGACTGGGGTAAAAATAATATGGTTGTCTTTAATGCATCTAAGACTCAGTTCTTACACCTATCAACCCGACAAAATCTTCCACAGGTATACCCACTAATGTTTAATAATATTCAGATTAATCCTGCATCATCCTTGAACATGCTTGGGGTTTCATTTACTCGGGACTTGTCTTGGAAAGATCATATTACATCTCTTGTAAAATCTGCTTCCAAGAGATTGGGTGTGCTAAGCCGACTCCGCTCTTTCTTTACCCCTGCACAATTGTTGACTCTATACAGGGGTTTTATCCGCCCCTGTGTGGAGTACAACTCTCATGTGTGGGGAGGCTCCCCACATACAGCTCTTCTCAATAGGGTGGAGTCAAAGGCTTTTCGTCTCATTAACTCTCCTCCTCTTACTGACTCCCTTCAACCTCTGTCTCTTCGCCGCACTGTTGCATCTTTATCTCTTTTCTATCGCTACTTTAATGGTCACTGCTCCTCTGAACTGTCTGCTTGCATTCCTCCACCTCTACGACGGGCGCGTAGCACCCGTCTGGCAGCAAACTCTCATCCCTTTTCTGTCCAACTCTCTAATGCAAGAGTTAACCGTTACTCCCAGTCTTTCATTTATGCAACAGGTCAGCTCTGGAACTGTCTCCCTCTGTCTGTATTTCCTTCTGCCTATGATCTCCAGTCTTTCAAACGTAGTGTGTCCAGGCATCTCAAAATGATCGGATCTTGAATTTGGCTCTCTATTGTATTTTGTTTTTCTCTTGGAGGGAACTGTTACTGCGGGCTCATGGCCTTTGGTTCCTTCTTCCTCGCAAAAAAAAAAAAAAAAAAAAAAAAAAAAAAAAACTTTTAGTATTGCAAAATGGATACATACTTTAGTAAAGCAAATTTGGAAACGAAAAGGGATAAAGGTAAAAAGCAAAATGATGATTTCTACCAAGAACTAGTTGCAGTGGAGACTCACAATAGACTGGTTGAACGTGTAAACAAACTAGAAATGGCTTTCAAAAATGAAATTGATGAAATAAAGAAGCAGATACACTTGCAAAAGGAAGAAATAGAAAAACTAGGAAGGGAGGCCAATAAGAAAGACACAACCATCAGTGAACTAACAGTGGAATTGAGTACACTTAGGAAGAAAATTAATGAAATGGCAAGTACAGTAGTCAATCACGAGAGTGTTATGGAAGAGTTCAAAAATGACACAGAGACAATTAGGTAAGTAAGCAGTCTTATTGACCAGAGCAGTGATATTGAGGAGAAGATAGCACAGGTGAATTAAGCTGTGCAAAGCTATAAAAATGATGTGGAAACCATGTATGCTGAAATGGTGAAAGTAAAGAAAGACTTAGAAACAAGGGTGGAGGAAAAAAGCATTAAAAAGGAAGTGAAAAGAATAATCCAAAACAATCCGAAGATAGTCAGAGATTCAGTAGATATAAACAAATCTATAGTAATCACTGGTATAGAAGAGGAAGAAGTAAAAAAGAAGATCACAAGAGACAAAAAAGAAATGGCAAATGTAATGAGCTTACTGAAAGAAGTATCAGAGGAAATCTGTACTAAAGACATAGAGGAACACAAAAGGTTAGGGAAATATGAGAAAAGCAAGACAAGACCTCTAAAGGTGACTTTCCAGAGTGTAAACACTGTGGAAGAGATACTAAAAAATGCAAAGAATCTTATGGAAAAACAGGAGTTCAAAAATGTATGGATAAAAAGATGCCTAACACAAGAGGAACTGGAATTACTGAAAGAGAAAAGGGAGGAAGCAAAACCAAAAAATGAGGGAAGATCAAAAGAGGAGAAGAAGAAATTTTTTTACAAAGTAATAGGATTACAGGTACGAAAGTGGTACACAAACAGGATGGAATGAAAAGGAGGAAGGTAGTAGAACCATGTCATGACAAGTATATAAACAAAATGATAAAGTTGATGTACTCAAATGTGGATGGAATGGTATCTAAATTACTAAAGATAAATGATTATGTCAGAGAAAATGAACCACAAATAATATGCCTAACTGAAACAAAATTAACACCAAGGATATCCAATGACATACTAAGCTTAGAGGAATACAATACATGGAGAAGAGACAGAAATTTAAAAAAAGGAGGAGGAATGATAATATTAAGTAAGCAAAATCTAAAAGTCAATGTAATAAAACTAGATATACCATCACAAGTAGAACTGATTGTAGCAGAGATCAACACATCTAAAGGTAAAGTAATTGTAGCCAATTTGTACATGCCACCCAGATCAAACACATGGGAAAGAGATGAATATGAGGACCTGGCAGAGAGTACAATTCAGAGTTTAAGATCATTACTACATAAAATGGAAGAGAAATCAGAAAGAATTATACTAACTGGGGATTTCAATACAAATATAAATTGGAATACTCTAGATATAATTAGCCAAGAAAGCTGTTGGGACCAAAAGCTCCTGGATCTCGTACAAGAGTTCTTCCTAACGCAACATGTGAGGGAAAGCACCAGAAAAAGAGGACTTGATGTACCTTCAGTGCTTAGATCTAATATTTACTAGGCAAGAAAATGATATTGACAGTTTAATATATCACCCTCCACTCGGCAAAAGCGATCATGCAGTACTAAATTATAACTTCAGGATAGCATATGACAGTAAACAGCAATGACAGTTTCAAAAAGAGCCTAAACTATTAAAAGGGAAATTATTAAGACCAAAAGAAGTATTTCTTAGAAGTTGATTGGGAAAATGAGCTTAGAGGACAAGATTTAAATGCTGTATATAAAAAATTCTATGAGATTTATGAAATAAGAGTCCAGAAGTACATCCCACAGCACAAAGAAGCAGATAAGAAAATACAGAAATGATTCAATACAGAATGTAAAAAATCAAAAGAAAGAAGAGATTTGTTGTGGAATAGATACAGAAGACATAATAGTGAAAGGGCATATAATAATTACAAACAGGCAAGAAACGATTATACAAGAATAAGGAGGGAAGCCCAAAAACAGTTTGAGGAGGATATAATAAATAAAAGGATTGATCAACCAAAGCTGTTTTACAGCTATATCAGAAGCAAAACCAAAGTAAAAGATATAATACAATCAATTACAGACGAGGGAATCACTTATACACAAGAGAAAGATATTTGTGAAGCACTAAATAAGAATTTCCAATTAGTTTTTACTAATTTTTTAAATTTTGAGATGGACTATGTGGAACATTCATGTCCACACATACTACCAGATGTACAAATAGCAGAAAAAGTAATACAGGAGGAGCTAAGTTGATTAGACAGAGGGAAAGCAAGTGGTCCTGATGAAATTTCATGTTGGGTACTACGAGAATGTGCAAAGGAGTTAAGTAAACCATTTTCTTTAATTTTCAAATAATCCTTGAGTCAAGGTAAACTGCCTGATATTTGGAAAAAAAGCAAATATTGTCCCCTTATTCAAGAAAGGAAATAGAGAAAATCCACTCAACTACCGACCAGTATCACTGACCAGTTTTGTAAGCAAGGTATTAGAAAAGCTTATAAGAAAAGCTTGGGTAAATCATCTAGAAGAACACAGTATGATAACAGAAAGACAGTTTGGTTTCAGAAAAGGAAGATCATGTGTTACTAATCTGTTGAGCTACTATGACAGAGTAACAAACACAATACAGGAAAGGGAAGGATAGGTGGACAGTATCTATTTAGATTTCAAGAAAGCTTTTGACACAGTACCACACCAAAGACTTTTATGGAAACTGTACCATCAAGGAGGAATTCGAGGCAAACTGTTTTGTTGGATGCAAGACTTTCTCATAAAAAGAGAAATAAGAAAAGTACTAAGGGGAAACTACTCATCATGGAAAGAAGTGACTAGTGGAGTACCATAGGGTTCAGTGCTGGCACCAATCATGTTTTTAGTGTATATAAATGATATAAACAGTTACACTGGAAATGAGAACTATCTGAAGATGTTTGCAGATGATGCAAAAATACAAAGGAGAATTACTAATACAGACTCTTGTAAAGAGCTACAAGAAGAATTAAATAAACTTCATGAATGGAGTAGTACATGGCAAATGGAATTCAATGTGGACAAGTGTCATGTAATCAAGTTTGGTAAAAGTGGAAAAAGACCTGATTGGGATTATAAGTTAGGAAATAAAACCCTATACACATCAGAAAGAGAGAAAGACCTAGGCGTGATTATCAATAACAGACTATCTCCGGCTGACCACATCAGCGAGAAGGTACGGAACATGTATACAGTGCTTGCAAATATAAGAATAGCATTCACATACATAAATGAAGACATGCTAAAAAGGATAATAACATCATTCATTAGACCAACCCTGGAATATGCATCAGTAGTCTGGAGTCCTCATCTCAAAAAGCACATAGACAAGATTGAAAAAGTTCAAAGGGCCGCTAAAAGATGGATACCAAGCTTAAGGGACCTAAGCTACGAAGAAAGACTAAATAAACTGAATCTACCAACACTACAGGAGAGAAGGAAAAGAGGTGACATGATAATGCTATATAAGTGCATATCAGGGAAGGAGAAAATAGACATAAATGATTACTTAACATATGGAGAAGCATCAGCAAGAGGACACTGCAAAAAACTGCATAAGGAGAGGTGAAGGAAATTCAGTTTCCCAAACAGAGCAATTGATCAATGGAATGCACTACCGAATGAAATAGTGTGTGCCAAAACAATTCACAAATTTAAGGATAAGTACGATAAATATGGTTTAAGACACGGGACAGTACGAGCTTGACTCATTCCTGTAAAGATACAATTAGGTAAGAACACACACACACACATTCTCTCTCTCTCTCTCTCTCTCTCTCTCTCTCTCTCTCTCAGTAGATTTTAATACATTTTCGATTGCCATCTAATATCCCCTGGAAACCATGCTGTGAATCCCAGGTTGAGATCCCCTGCTATATCTTATGTTACAGAAGCGTCAGTATGTTTCCAAAGACGTCACTATATTGAAGGATTATAGTTTCTCGGCTACTCTTGGCTATCCTCACCATTTAATAATGATCCTAACGGTGAACAAGTCTACATCGTTTTCATCTTTCTGATATTCGGCACAACTCTAGGACTGCAATTCTAGCTGATGCCAACCGATTTTCATCCAAATGATAGTAAGTCATAAGAACCTAAGTGTTAATGCCTGAACTATTCAGCCTCTCTTGCTCGGGATAACTCTGCTACTCGATTGCCGGTAACGACAGTCGACTGATATTCAACTGGGAGCTGAATAAATACCTGAGGGTTTTTACCAGTATGATCACTTTATAATTATATTCTTCTCGATATCTCCAGATGATGTTCTTCAATTCAAAATACAAGTTTCTAAACTTGAAGGATCAGATATAGTAAAACTTTTCATTTTTTTCCTCAGTACGAAATTAGAAAGAGGAGTTAGGTAGTAACGTGAAGTAGATTGTAGCACCAGTCGAACAGGGCGGTACTCCCAAGATGGATGGAAAGCTGATGACCGGGCTAGCTGCAGCTCCCGTTTCATTAGCCCTTGGAACTAGCTTCTGACCATCCTCCGTTGCTGAACTTTTTCAACGTTTCAGTAACACAGAGACTAGGCCAGCTTATTATCCTATAGTACTTCCACTAACTGTCAACCAAACAACATGCACATTACACACCAGTCTTCCTATTCAGAATTAAAAGAAATAGCATCTCAACATCCAGCATCGGGATTCTCATGGGAGGGGGGGACATAAAAGACCGCAGGATCTGCCCCTCTCAAGATGATGGCCAAGAGAGATGCTTGGAACCACTGTCTGACACACTTCTACATTTCTGCAACATTCGTGGGCTCTCCTCTAATTTTTTCTCTGTTGAACACTACCACTCTTCCTCTAAACCGCACCTCTTCTTTACCATGACAGCAGTCACGCTACTGTGTATCCTCCTACTTTATCTAAACTCACTTCAAAATCAAAGGTGGCTTTTGTATAAATGTATGCAACAACATATCTTGCACTTATATTGCTGACTTACTGTGAAAAATTCTTTGACTATCTTACATCTGAAATGGAAGACATGCTATCAATTGCTCCTATCTCTGAAATATCCATCGTGGATGATTTCAATGTTCACCACCACTTCTGGCTCTCCCCTCGTTTCACTGATCCACGTGGTGAACACGCCTACATATTTGGTATCATTAATGACCTAGAGCAGCTTATGCAGCACCCTACTCATATTCGTGACAACTACTCGTACTTCCTGACAACTAATCTTTCTGCTTGCACTGTTCATCTTTTCTCCCTGTTGGGCTCCTCCAGTCACAACCTTATCACTTTAACCTGTCCTATTGCTCCAGTAAGGCCTGTGGACCCTTCCAAGAAGCGGTGGCTATGTCAATTTGGAGCTGCTGATTCGGAGACCCCCAGACAATACTTCTTTGATATTCTCTGGAATGATTATTACTTCCAAGGTTGACAGCCATGTGAGTGTTCCTTGCACATTACAGAGGTAATTCTCTCAGGCATGGAGGCACACATTGCTTTCTTCTGTATCATGACTAGTGCAAAAAGACCTTGGTTTATTCACGTTTGTTTTAATGCTGTCCACAAGAAGGCCTACGAAAGATACCAAAAGGCAACCCACCTCTGAATCCCATCTCTCTTATTTTTTTCCCAAGAATCTTGCTAAGTCTGTCCTTCACTTTCAATCAATCAATCAGTCATTTCCTGTGGCACCCCACGGGATGCATAGGGCTTCGATGAACTCTCTCCACCAATATTTGTCTCTTGCCATCTCCTTCAGGTCCCACCTACACTCCTCTCCTGCTTCTCTTTTCATTGTCATTAGCCAGGTTTCCCTCGGCCTACCTCTGCCTTTTCTTCCTCTAGCAGTCCACTCTGTCACATCCTTTATTAAACTGCCTTGGTTTCTATACATTTGCCCCAGCCATTTCCAGCGAGACAGTCTCACACATTCATCAACTGGTTCCACTTTTGTAATATTCCTTACTCTTTCATTTGTAACTCTGTCTTGCCACTTTACATCAAGAATCCTTCTCAGTATTTTATTCTCAAATCCTAATACTTTCTGATCTGTTGCAGTTGTAATGTACCGTGACTCATGCCCATAAATCAAAACTAGTCTTACCATGGCCTTTAAAATTTTTCCTTCAGTATGTACCGAAAGCATATTTTTATTCCAAACAGATTTCAACATTCCAACAGCTCGCCAAACCAGTTTAATCATCTCCTCAATTTCATTGTTTAATGATCCATTTGGTGATACGATCGTTCCCAGATATTTAAAATTTTCTACATTATTCACCACATTATTCCCAATTACACAATCGATTTGGTTCTCCACATTCATATTAATTTCAGTCTTTCCACAATTTATTACCAATCCCACTTATTCTCCTTCCTCCACCAGACAATCAAGCACCCTCTGCATCTCGTAAATACTTTCGCAAGTCAGTACAATATCATCCTCATAGTCCAAATCCATCAGCCTCTTATTTTCTTTTCAGTTAATTCCTACGCCTGTTCTCCTTACAACCATTCTCATAACATAATCCATAACCAAAACAAACAGCAACGGCAAAAGAACTCCTTGAATCACTCTTGACCTAACTTCAAATGGATCACCCAAAGAACCACCCACCATTACCTTACAAAAAGTACCTTCATGCAGGCTTCTAATAATATTTACAAACTTTTCTGGTATACTATAAAAACTCATAATGTTCAACATAACTCCACATAAAACACTATCAAATGCCTTTTCGTAATCCACAAAACACATACTAAGTGGCATTTTCATCTCATTAGCTTGTTGCATTAGATGCCTTACAATAAAAATCTGATCATTACAACCTCGACCCTTTCAAAATCCCGCTTGTTCTTCTCTTAAAATTATATTAATTACTGGCTCTATTCTGTTCAACAAGATTTTGGAAAAGACTTTTGCAACTACAGGTGTCAAAGTTATCCCCCTCTAATTTTCACACGCACTTAATCTTCCTTTTTTGGTATTTTTACAATCACTCCATTTTTTCACTCTTCTGGAGTTCCACCATTATCCCAAGCCACATTAAAAAGTTTCAAAAGTGCATTGATCAACTCATTATTTTCCACCTTAAGCAGATATTCCATCCTAGGGCCATAAAATTCTTGAATTCCTTTATAGAGTTTGCTACCTCTTCCAAGATTATATCCTCTGTTTCCACCTGCAAATTTCTCTCGGCTGGCAAATTTTCCTCTTCAGCTGGGATTGGTCTATTTAGAACACATTCAAAATGCTCTTTCCACCATCCTTTTATATCCAAATCTTTAGTCATCAAGTTACCATTTCTATCTCATACGGGTATTTCCTTCCTTCTCTTTTCAGCCCCAGTTAACTCCTTTATGGCCTGATACGCTGTTCTTGTGCTCTGACCGTCATTTTTACTTATTTTCTGTCTCTGTTGCCTTTTCATCATATGGCCTCCTATTATCACGTCTAACGAGTCTTTTTACATCAGAATGTAAACTCCAGTACTTGGCTTTAAGTACTTCAACTACCTGGCCATCAACATATTGTTCTTCACTTCTTAACTTCGCCTCTTTCCTTTTCTGAATTGCATTTCATGTTTCATCTGACATCCAATTTCTCCTTCTCACTTTTTCCATTTTCTTAATAGTAACCTTAGCACTCTCTTGCAAAACCTCTTTTACCTCTCTCCACATTTAATATCATTGTCCTCAGATTCCATCAAAGTCTCCAGGACTAGAAACCTATGCCTACATTCCCACCGAAACTTTTCCTTTTTGTTCTTATCATTTCTTAGCTCATCAAAAACATATTTATTACCTCCTGTACAATTACCCTTAGCGTTTCTCTTAAATTTTATTTTAATCTTTGACACAAGTTGATGATCACTACCTATATCTGCCCCCTCCTTACGCAAACATCTTGCAAATAACTTCTATGCCTTCTGCTAATTGCAGTGTGGTCAGTCTGGTTACAGTATTTACTACATGGTGAAATACAAGTAGCTTTATGTATTTTTTTCTGCTCAAAGATAGTTCTACCAATCGTAAGGTCATTTGCCAAATAGAAGCTTCCAAATCGCATCCCATTTCCGTTTCTTATGCCAACACCCTCCTTACTCAGTCTTCAAAGCCATCCCTACTGTTACCAACAATCGTATTAATATCACCAATCCAAACCAATACCTGCCTAGCCACTCTATTCACTACATCCTGCAGCTGCTCATAAAAGTCATCGTTCCTTTCATCAGTAGCCTCATTTGTCGAAGCATACCCTACCACCATACTGATTTTACCATGGTCAGATTTTAAATGAGCATAAAGCAAGCGCTCATTAATTGGCTCAAACTCACATAGCCTTGCAAGCATCTCTACTCAACAGTAAGCCTACTCCTTGGTAATGATTTCCATCACTCCTACCAGAAACCTTCAAATTAATACCATCTTCCAAATTAATTTTGTCATCTCCATGGAAGCTCGTTTCTGTAAGAGCACAAATATCTATATTGTATTCCTTGCACTCTGAAATAAGTTCTTCCATTTCACTCACCTGATTGAGAGTTCGAACAGTCAAATTTTCTATTTTTAAGGTTCTCTTTGGATGTATAAAATTATTCCTACACCGTGGGATTCTTAGCACCCCCTGCACACTTAAGAGCTTCACGGAACTGAGGGCCATTGCTTCATAACAAGAGGTCATCAAGATTTCTTAGACAGAAAAAAATTATACCCTGGAGCCAATGCCAGTGGCTCGCAGGAACAGACAGTGGAGAGAGGAAATTTACTAAAAGAAAATATGATGCAGAGGGTTAGGACAGACAAAGTACAAGGAAAAGAGAGACAGCAAAAGGAATGTAGATAAAAGTGTCTCTTTTAGTCGCCTCTAACGAGAAGCAGGGAATACTGGGGAAGTATCCTCCCTTCCCAAGGGCAATTTTTCCCCTCTTTCACCAGGGGGGGAAAGAATTTCATTTCTACTAAATGCTCTTAACTCTCTGACTCCAATTCTTCCCAGTCCTTCTGGCGTCTTACCAAAAACCTTTCTAGCAGCTTTACTGCATCATCCTTCCCTCCTCTTTTCTGCTCAAATTGTGTTGTAGTTGATTCTTAAAAAGCAAAAATCTTTGGTCAGACTTTCTCCTCCAATTCCTCATTAAATAATTCTGGTGCTCTTCTTCTATCACTCCCCCCCCCCCAGGGACGTCATTATTAACCTGCCCCGTCCTGACCGACTTTCCACCGCTGACTTCCACCAATCCCGATCAATTTTGGGAAAAAAATTTTTGGGCTCAAACCTCCGCTTTTGGTGAGAAACATCAAAAATTCGTAGAGAAATCACTCACCTGAGGTTTAGAATACTGAATACAGGTAGCAGTACCCCTTACCTAACTGTGTTTTCTATCAGGCTGGCTGCAAAGAAAACGAGTTCTATGGGAGGGTAACTATTCCACACCACTCATAAATGGTACTTATTTATTTGGTACGAATTTATAGGTAGTATGAGAGTATAATGGTTATCACACAGTAATATAGGCAATATAAGCATTGTTTCACTCACCAAACACATCAACATACCTTACCTTTTTTGGCGACATTACCTGATCATCATTTCTGACTGCTTCTTCCTCTAATGCTACGTAAACTTTGTCTTCCACATAGTCATCGATTGGGGAATCACTCTGCCCTTGAATTTCGTGCTGTGGCACGACATGTCTTTACTGACCAGGTCACTGGTAACAGATGAATTGCCAAGACAATGGCGTGCAAGGGGGGGAGGTCATGCAGAGTAAAGCATTGGCCCTGCCTGGCATCTTGTAGAGGAACGTGTCCTGTGTATATGTACCAAAAGTCACATGCGAAATATGAAAATTGTGGAAATTAGGGACCTTGCAATTCCTGCGCATTTGTATACATCAACAGGAGTCCCAGTGACAAAACATGTGGATGTATATATACGTCTATGGGAGTTGGCAGATTAAAAGTTCTTTAACTGATGTGTTTTCTGCCATCACTGGCCGTAATACCAACAAGGCAAATGTGCCTCATAGGGTACATCCTGCTGTCCTCAAACACTGTGCTTCTGTACTTACACCTAACTAGGTAAACTCTTATCCCTTGGTCTTTCAACTTGTGCCTCTCCTTGCTGGATGTTTGCTCTCAGTCAGCCATTCCCAAAGAATGGTGACCATTCTCAGCCCTCTAACTATCGCCCAGTTGCTGCAACATACTGTACTTCTATTTTCTAAAAAATTTTCATAATAAAAAAACAATTAAGACACCTGTCATATCGCAGCCACTTTTCCAATCGTCAGAATGGGTTTTGCAAAAGATGTTCCACTCATGATCTTCTCACCTTCCTTTCAGACTACTCGCCATACTCCTTCTGGATCTTTTGCTAAAGCTTTCCCATTGCACTTGACATCTCAGTGTCATTTGATCAAGTCTAACATAAAAATTTAATTTCCAAACAGCCTTCTGTGCTTTAATCTCAAGCTTCCATTCTGGTCCTTCTATTAGTCCAGTCCCTGTTGTAGAGACCCGTATACGTCTTCTTAGGAAGAGGCTTTGGTGATATGAGTAAAGGATACCGCCAGCTTCAAAACAGTAGGCTATTAGGTGGAAGTACTAGAGTCAGAGCAAAAGTGAGAAAATGGCAGTTTTCAAAATGGCCACCACTGAGGTTTCAGGACTAAAAAGGCTTACAATTTCTAATAGAAATGTAGTACCTGGAAGAGTATTAGGGGTTTTCAGGCACGGCTGACACGATGGTGCCTATAGGAAATCAATACGACCTTGTGTAGCACTCAAAATCCAAGATGGCCACCATCCAAAACCTCCCCAACACATAAGTCATGTAACTTTTGAAAGAAACATCGTGACTGGATGATTTTTACATTAATTATGAGGTTTTCAGGCACTGCTGACACGATAGTACCTTTACTGATTCGATATCACAACATTTGATACTGAGAATTCAAGTTGGCCATCTTCCAAAATCTGTGGCTAACAAGAAAGTTGTCATTTTCGATATAGTTGGATTATAGCAGTACTCTCTGGATATTACTATTTCATTTTTTTGTTGTTGTTGTGGTCAATGTCTCCTTGAACTCAGTTTTGGAAGGAAGTCGTTACATATGTTCCTTCCATGGAATCATTATAGTATCAGATCTTATCAACTCCTTGGCATGAGAGGCATTCTGAAAGAGCCTTGTGCAGAGTGATCATAGTGTCAATGACGAATTCATAGAAAGTGCACACGAAGTACAGAGAGCTCTATGTGCAAACGAAAGACCCACTGAGAAATTCGCAGAACTATTTGACCAGTCATCAAATCTCCATAAGTGGAGTGTTTTCTGGAAGAATGCTGTGCAAAATCTGAGGTGTGTCAGTACCTACAAGTGTTTCAACAGATGGCTGCTACTATCAAGCATGCGGTTGCATCAGATCGAGAAGGAAATTTCCCTATACATATAGCTTCCGTGGAAGCTTCTCTGCAAATCATCTGAGAGAGCTACTGCATCAACTATTTTCGCCATGGCATGTTCGACCTTGAATCCAAGAAAGCTTTAGAAGTAACTCATCCGTATGTTTTTCAGCGGTTCATGCATGGTCAGGCTGTCGTGAGGGATTGAGCTGAAAGTTACTTCAATGCTGTTGCACCGGAGATGAAGCTAGAACAATCCTTCCACAGGACATCAAAAAGTGCTGTTGGCACTGTTGGCCAAACAAGAAGTCCTAGGGTCGTGATCAAGTGGCAACTCCTTTTCCACAAAATTTTCCTCATCTTAAACAAATTCAGGATATTATGATTAATGTGTCAACGAATCATAGTGAATCGGTGAGGATTCATCATGAACTTACTGGACACAAAGCTCACCAGCTAAATGAAAACGTTTCAAATCTCTCGGGCTTTGTGTGAGAGAGGGGTAACCCTTACATCATCAAGGCTCCTGCCATCAAACTGCACAATCTAATCACTACGCAACTGGCATTGGATGAATTTGCCGTCTAGCTGCTCCAAGTGCAAGTGAATGGGGATCAGCTGGTAAGAGAATTCCAGAGAGAGAGAAGTTTATTGACAAGACCAAAAAATTCTCTATCACTATATCGAAGAGGAAATTACCTCAGCTCGACAGCAAACCATCCACTGATGCGAGTGCAACTTCTGCTGTGACATCGAAAATGATACAAGTGACCCAGTGTGACATCGAAATTGTGAAAGAACAAGGCATGGAACTTTCTTCTACCTATGCCCATGATATCCTCCCTGTTTCATCACTATGTGATGGCGATCTTCCTTCCAAGACTGACAAAAGTGTTCTCATTGCAGATTTGGAAAAGAGCTTAACAGGTAACGAGTTCCACTTTCCTGCCTTTAGACGCATCATTTATACTGGACCTCATGTTGAAAATACGTTCCTTTCCAAACTTGGCTTCATTTGGAACATTCGAAAGCACAATCAGTTGTGTGCTGTCAGCGGGCCACTCTATTTGTTCGAGGTTCAGCCTCTGTTTCGTGTTTGGCAGAAACTTAGAGTCATCTGTCAAGGGTGGAGAAAGGCTACATCACGTCGGTGGAGCTGAATCCGTTGACCTTACTGAGCTCACTGCAGGTGTCCCAATACCCGAACAAATTAACAAGTTGTGGAGCTCCTTGATCAACAAAACAATGCTACAGCTTCTCATTCGCGATCTCATCTTGACTCCTGAGATGATGAAGTTCAATATTGTGCTTGGTGGATGCATCACAGATGATAGTGTTGTTTCAGCAGAGTTTTTCCACTCTGGATCACCGTCCACCCAACTCCCTTCTGAAACTACAGAACCTATTGACATGCTAACATATGATGTGGAAGAAGCCGCTAATCACATAGTGATGCACTGTGCTGTGAGGTGGATCGGGGAAGTAGCCAGCTGCTAATAGTTTCCAATGACAGACACAGTAGCACATATACTTCATTATGTTCATTATTTTAGAAAGTGAGGCCCCTAAGAAGTGTGGGTAGTGTTTGGGACTGGTGAGTGACTGCTTCATATACCTCTACACACTCTTGCAGATGAGCTAGGAGTAGGACTATCTAAAGTCATCGTGAAGGCACATATATTGACTGGAGATGATGCAGTGAGTAAGATTGGTACCAAACACTTCTCTCTGTCATGTGATCCAGAGCATTACTTGGCTGATTTTGTAGTCTGACACTCTCACTGACGAGATCTTGATGAAAGCTGAGGCGTATCTCCTTCGGGTGTGGGGTGGAGCGATGAGCAAACCCAAATCGCAAACATTCAACCAGCTCTGAGTGGAAGTCCAAATGCGACCTCCGACACCAAATCATTGGAAGTCCTGCCATCAACTTCAAGTGCAATTCGTGGCCACATCAGGAGACCATTCTACTCTGTCCATAAAGTTCTATGCCTTCTTGATGTTACCCACCCTGCCACAGACCCTAAGAAATGCGGATGGGTGAAGACAGTGACACACTAATATCTGAAAAATGCCTGAATGCATTACCCCAAAGAATGCTAGTCATTTGTAAGTGTGGCTTGATGCGATGTTTGTGCAAAAAGGAGGGTGTCAAATGTGTAATTTTTTGTCATAAACAAGAGTCAGTTTGTCAAAATAAGTGAATATTCATCTTTCAGTCATAAATAAGTCATATTTTCGTGAAATTAGCTTCACATGGTATTGATATCTGTATGACTGGGAAATGTCTTTGAATAAAATTGCATGCTTGTGCTTTCATTATTTATATATTGCCATCTTGAATTTTGAGTATCAAATATGGTGATATCGAATCACTAAATGTACTATCGTGTCGGCAGTGCCTGAAAACCTCACAATTAACATAAAAATCACCCAGTCACGATGTTTCTTTCAAAAGATACACGATTTTTTTGTTTGGGGAGGGCCCAGATTGCTGCCCTCTTGGTTATCGGGTACTATACAGGGTCATATTGATTTCCTTTAGGCACCATCGTGTCGGCAGTGCCTGAAAACCATCATAATAGTCTTCCAGGTACTACATTTCTATTAGATTCGTAAGCCTTTGTAGTCCTGAAAGACCCCTGTGGCAACCATTTTGAAAACCGCCATTTTCTCACTTATGCTATGATTCTAGCAATTGCATCTAATACTGTTTTGAAGCTGGCGGTATCGTTTACTTAAATAACCAAAGTCTCTTCCTAAGAAGATGTATTCGTGTCTCTACAGCAGGGTTAGGGTTATATAGGTGCTGTTGTAGATGGGCACTGTTCTCCTAGAGCTATCAATAATGGTGTTCTTCAGGGGTCTGTCATATCACCTACTCTCTTAGTTTTATTCATCAATGACTGCCTTAACTGTACATCTAACCCTATCCACTCATACGTCGATGACTTCACCCTTCACTTTTCCATCCGCCTTTCGCAGCATCCATCTCAGCAACTCCAACAGACAAGGGATTAGGCACTGGCACACCTAATGACTGACTCGGCTGATATCTCTGATTAGGTTAAAAGCAATTTTGTTGTTTCTAGTGCTTCAAAGTCTCAGTTCTTACATCTTTCAGCCTAGCAAAATTATTATTAGGGCTGTCCTGTAATTTTTAACAGTATCCAACTCAATCTTTCAACATCTCTAAACATACAATACTTGAGGTTTCATTCTCTCGGAATTTATGTTGGAATTATCATATGACCTCTATTGCGAAATATGCTTCCAAGAGATTAGGTGTGCTCAGCCGACTTTGCATTCTTTACCCCTGCACAGTTCTTGACTTTTATAATGGGTCTTATTCGCCCCTGTTTAGAGTACAACTCTGATGTATGGGGATGCTCCCCACCTCTTCTCAACAAGGTGGAATCTGAAACCTTTCATCTCATGAACTCCTGTCCTGTTACTGGCTCCTTTCATCCTCTGTTTCTTTGCTGCACTGTTGCATTTTTATTTCTTTATATCGCTACTTCATTGGTCAGCGTTCCAAGAACTGTCATCTTGCATCCCTCCATCACTATGGCAGGTGCATATCACATCTAGCAGCAAACTGTCATCTACTTTCTGTCCAACCCTCTCGTGCAAGAGTTAACCGTTAGTCCAAGTCCTTCATGCATGCAATAAGTCAGCTCTGGAATTGTTTTCCTCTGTTTCTATTTCCTACTGCTTATGACCTCCAGTCTTTGAAATGCAGTGTGTCCAGGCATCTCGAAATGAACATATTTTGAATCTGGCTCTTTGTTATATTGCTTTTATTTTTACTTGGAAGGAGCAATGTTGCGGGCTCCAGGCCTTTGATTCCCTCTTCTATACAATAAAAAAAAAATAGGAAAGATACGTCATGTTTTCTTTATTTCTGCCAATCACACAAGATTTTATTTAACTTACGAATGTCTTCCCTTTTTGGATAGGTAATTGGCGATAAAGTGCAAGCCATTCAGTATGTCGTCCAAAATTAACTGAATAGTCTGAAGGAAGCAGGTATAAGGCATCATACCAAGGACATTTACAACACGAACATCATCCTGCCATGTCAGTGACGTGATTAAAGAGAGTACCAATATATGTGGCATTCGTTTAAAGTGAAATTTCTAATAAACACTCCCTTTTTTTTCCAAAATCATTATAGTTCTTTTTTCCGATAACATTCATGAAGTAAGGCTTATGGGCTAGCCTAACTCCGTCAACCAACGAACGCTGATGTATTTATAGCCAGACGCCTTAATCTCAGATGGGAAAGCAACAAACTGACCGTTTTCATGTCTTCATGTCCTCCACCACCAAGCCGTCTTACTCCAACCCATAACATCCTCATTCATACAACTTTTCAATCAACATCTATCCAGTTCATTATCGGTTTCTCACTCCTGTCATCTTCCACCTCATATAGACAGTCCTCGTCGGACTCGTATTTCCCTTCTCCTCTCGTGGTCATATCGTCTGGGTAAACTTCTTATACATTCCAGCGCATCCTAATCAAACACTACAATATTCTTTAACTTCTTCATTTGTTCTCCTGTCTCTCTTCATTCGTATTCCATACTTCTTCCATACAGTTTCTTCTCAGCTCCAGGGAGACCTACTGTAGCGTGAGGCTAACTACTTCTATATTCAGCCTTTACTGATCGAAAATCTCTCCAGGTAGCAAGACTAACATTAAGCATACTTCATTGGAATGAAGTCACTGATGAAGATGCTCAGTACAGTATAGCGCTGTAGACAGCAGAACCACTAAACAATAGATTTCTGAACTGCCAGCAGCAGCTAAACTGCCTGTATGCGTTAGCCCACTGAGTATCTAAATCATTACAGGTATTACATTCCCGAGCATGGTAGCGGTTAGTTTTTGATTCAGTCTTTTAAAGCAGTTATATAAGGATTCTGCTCTCTAAATAATTCCAGCAAATCTTTATTAAAATTTAGTTGCCGGAGTACTTTTACATGTCTGGGATTTCAATGTATTAACCGTCTCAGGCGCAGGTGGTTTGAGCCGTTAGATTGTTTAACAACCTGTAAAGAACACCATGACACGATCGGGTAAAATAAAATACCAAAATATGACACATATCGGTGGGAAACTTGTGTCCTCCTTTCCTTGACACGATGTGCATCATGGTGCGTTGTACAGGATGGTATTTAATGACTCAATTGGAGTCTGTGCATGAAAGGCACAGGTGGTTTGCGTCGTTAGATTGTTTAACAACCTGTAAAGCACACCATAACGCGATCGGGTAAAATAAAATACCAAAATATGACACACATCGGTGGGAAACTTGTGTCCTCCTTTGTTTGACACGATGTGCATCATGGTGCGTTGTACAGGATGGTAATTAATGACTCAACTGGAGTCCGCGCATGAAAGGGTTAAAGCGTGATTCCTGCACCTCTAACCCGATTATGAATTACTGATGAGTTAGCAAGATCTATTTTACTTTTCCTGGTTTTGATGCCATAAAAATTAACTGACTGGAATGTCACATGTAATATATATATATATATATATATATATATATATATATATATATATATATATATATACAGTAATCCCGCATATTTCGCGGTAGTTACGTTCTTGTAACCCCCGCGAAAAGTCAATTCCGCGAATACTCTATTAACAATTGAAAACTTGCACTTGTGTCCACCATGCTGCCCATCACACAGTCCATGTCCATACTGATTGCGAGACAATTCGCCGTCAGACAATTCCCCGTCAAAACATGGACGATTCCCCTTCAGAACAATTCGCACCCTGGACGATTC